>NW_016157085.1:1408719-1521406 GCF_001687245.7 Rhagoletis zephyria | reverse complement strand
GAAATATGTATATATTGAGAAGGAGTGTTAGAATAGTACTTGCGATATTTTCTACTATTGTATTAGAAAGCAATATATAATATTTCCATTTGATTCAGTTATCATATAAACATCAAAAAGAGAAAATTTGTTACTGAATTTCATTATACAAATTTTCTTCATTCATAAATATACGTTCGAGTTGAGAAGACATTCAGCTTTCTTATTCCTTTGATAACCTTGCGAGATCCTTTCGAACAAAATAAAATATTTCACACAATCAGGGTTGAAATTTTGAAATTCGTGCCCGTATTTTGTTTGTACGTCAAATATTAGATACATTGTGCTACTATGATAGCACGGCCGAGTAATCATAGTCAACTTATGTACAGTAGTCGAAATAATTATAGCCGCACGAAATTTTGACCAGTTTTTAAAAACTATTTTTGGTTTGTTTTTAATACTTCATTCTTTAACAACATCCGTATAAATACATATATATATATATGTTTATATAAGTATATAAGTTTAAAGACAGTGTCACACGATTGGGTACCTATTTGCCAAAACTAGCCACTTAATAAAATTTTTTTTTTAATGATTAATGATTAATGATTAAAATTAATTAATCGTAATCACAACCGACGATTAACGATTCAAAAAATTTAATCATTAATCGTACGGATGATTACGACTAACTAATTTTAATCGTTAATCTCGATTAACATTTTAATCGTTAATCAGATTAAAATTTTGCCAACACCGTGTACAAATATACCAACGAGTGGCACTGCCTTAAAAATTTAGGAAATTAAAAAAAAATCAACAAATTTTCGTAAAAAATTTCGAGTTTTTTTAACTAGATTCTACTACATATCCAAAAATTTTATAAAATTTCAGAAAAAAAGTTGAACTTTTGATGAAAATTTGTTGAATTTTCCTTAATTTTTTATAAACTTTGAAACTGTGATTTACACGGCTTTGGTTAAAGCTTAGACGCCTTTTTTATATAAAATTAGTTACAAAATTTAGCTCGAAAAACATTACGAATATTTGAAAAAAATCAACACGTAAAAACGTGGCCATTTGTTTGAGTTTCTGTGTGTACATATATAAATCTCAAAAGTATTGATGAAATGCTCACCTCTGATTGTGCTGGGCATTATATTCGTTTGATTTGTGGTTACTTCTTTTACGCCAAATTAAATTTTTTTCTTTCTTGTGCCGTACAGATCGTGGTCACTTGATCTTCGTGCAGCTTCGTGCATTTGATGCGTCACTTTTTATAATTGCACTTCTACGCTTACACATATTTAAGTGTATATGCAAGTAATTACAGTTATATGGGTATTTGTATGGATTGTTTTAAAAATCTCACCGTTGCTTCACATTTTACATACATATGTACACATAATAGTATTTTTGTTTATCGATGTTACGTGATTGCGATCGACAGTCGCGATCGTCAGCAAGTGGTAAAAATACCAATTAATGAAAGACGATTGTGCATCTTAATGACTGCAGAAGTAGTTTTCATTGCTATTATTGTCGTTTAACTGTATCCAAGTTCGCACACATGCACATACACGCAAATATCCAACGACAATACTGCACTGCACTGCACTGCACTGCAATGTGTTGGGCGAAATGTTTCTAGCAGAGCAATTCGCTTATCAGTCAAGTACGCATGCGCGAAGAAATTTCTTTTTTAAGCAACTTCAGTACAAACATACACACATTCATACATACATATGTACGCGTTTTAATCGCGTGGGTGTCACTTTTCCGCTTTTCGACTGACCTTTTGCGCGATTTTCTCGGATTCGGTTGTTTTCTCGGACAATCAATTGTACACTAAAAAGGTACTTTCCAATCATTTGACGCGAACGTATGACGATTCGACTCCGATGCACTCTACCACACTGGACGGGAGAACTGCGGAGTTGAAGCAACAAAAATCGGCAATGAATAGCCTGCAATACATATGTACATATGTACAGGCAAACTGCAGCAATACTCGTGGCAGCGATAGAGCTCACCTTTCTTTGTCGCAGCTCGCATACTTTAATATCATCGATCGCTTCGCGCATCTTCGGTGGTTGTTGTGGTGGTGGTTGTGATGGTGCTGCTGCTTCTGCTGATCATGGTGATCGCATTTGCCGAAAGGCCAAACTCCTCCTGCTTGGCCGCTTACATGATCTGTGTACAGGAAGAGCCAAACAAGCTGACATGTATTGGCTGTATGCACTTATTGGAGATTCTGACATGAAGCAGCAGCAACAGCAACAGGAAGGTGATGCCAGCAACAGAAGGCAGCTGCTGCCGTTGATATTTGCTTTCTTTGGTCGGCCGTTCGCACTCCAACTGCACCGCGCCTTCCTTTCAAGTAGCAAATACATACGTACTTGACCAATGGGTTGAGAAAGCTATGGAGATACATACATACATACATATGTACTAGTTGGTGGATCTGTGGCTCGCGAAAAAAATTCCTGTTTAGTGAGCAATGTCAGTTGGCAGTGGATAGTTACATTAGACCGTACCAGCAAAAAAGGTCGCCGTACACCTTCGAATCGAAAATATTTTACCAGAAAAAAATTTAATTTTTTTTGGCCGAACCATTTTCTATTTTTCCTCATAGCCTTGACATTTACAGTCGGGTCTTAAAGTATGATATAACGCCAATTTTGTTTGTTCCAAAGTTCATTGATATCATGTGCCTCGCTCTAGTACTTATCCACCAGATGGCCGCACTTAGCAATTGCAATTTCAGTAAATTAAAGCTCACCAAAAACCATTGAATTTTGGCTGAGGAAGTATTTCGATTCGAAGACAAATTCAATTTTTTTTTGCCGAACGTAAGGGTTCACACTTTTCGTCAAAACTTCAGCATTTTCTGGCAGACTTTTAGATCTATTTCAATTCATTGACCTCAATTACTCCGTTCTAGTAGTTACCCATTCCAAATCTCCAAAAATTAGCAGTTGAATACTTTTAGGCCCCTCTGCTTTTCATTGAGAAAATTTTGGCGATGAAAATTTTGCGAAAATTTTTCGCCCTAACGTACCATTCTAATGTAAATTAAAGCCCGTCTAAAATTATGTATGTAAATAGATATTGCTTGATTTCATTATTTATAAATTAATTTAAACTTATTCAAGAACTCATTTTCATACATATTTCACTTATTTTTTTTGTAATGCTATCATGTGTATTTCTTTTTTATCCATAGCTCAAGTCAGCCGTTCTGCTTCTTCGTCTGGTTGGACTTATTACTGGGTTTGGGACCCTCCACGTAAAATCAACCTCCAATGAAAAAAACACAATAGGGCCTCGGATCAGACACGTTTTTTTGATGACGACCACGGCAAACGAGTATAGTACTAAGTTTTGAGGGCATGCATCTCGAACGTTCCGATCCATAAGGGCCCGGCT
The DNA here is from genome assembly GCF_001687245.7 of Rhagoletis zephyria. Taxonomy (NCBI): domain Eukaryota; kingdom Metazoa; phylum Arthropoda; class Insecta; order Diptera; family Tephritidae; genus Rhagoletis; species Rhagoletis zephyria. The sequence continues at coordinate 1,517,992 of NW_016157085.1, read as the reverse complement.
GGTTGATGCCCTCTTGAACACAATGGCTGACATCACCGCCCTCCAAGAAATGACGGCGATGGAGCCAGGTTAACAAGGTGGGACTTTTCTACGTCTACTATAGCTCCGATTTGTGGTGAGAGACTCCGTCGAACGAAGTCCTCAAGGATATCTTCAATGAGCGCTTGGAAAGTATATACCTACGAGCGTTGTATAATATCAACGCCAGGTCGGGCAAGGAAGGAATATTGGGTTCCATCGCTAGAAAACTCAGCCTCAATGACGAAACGTCCAATAATGGACTGAGTATGACCGACGAAATATGGTAGTAGGTTGTACCAGGTTCCAGCACAAAGGGATCCTTCAAGCTACATGGCTGTCTCCAGATCGAAAAACGAGAAACCAAGTCGGTCATATTGTTATAGATGAAAGGCACGCTTCCAGTGTTTTAGACGTGCGTACGATCTGAGAACCAAGGAAAGCACATGCCTATGTGCGGAAAAAATGCGGTTCCAGCAATGCGAGGAAATCTGAACGTCAAAACGCTGCAATCACAATCCACAACCAATTTATTAGCTACACGACTTCCACTACTGCTATCCGAGAGCACTATTTAACAAGCTGTGAAACACATCTCCCGTGCCACCACCGAAGAAGTAGTTGGGTCTCAGCGAGCCTCAAAGAACATCTGGAACGATCAGAAGCTGCAGAGAAAATGCCGCCTACAGGCCCACTCTGCGATCGGACGCAGCGCGAGCTATGCGCCACTGGCGCGGTATTAGCCTCCTCAATGTAAATAACGGGAAATGGCAATCGAGAGATAAAGCCTTCTCTGATGCAGGCGTATGAGCAGAATCTCGAAAATGAAAACATCTGATTAGGCGGATTTGGAGTGTGCCAGAGAAATATTATGTGGACCTTTGCGTAATGGCCATGGTGAATACCACAATCGATAGAACAATGAGGTAGATGAGCTTTACAACGATATAGACATAGTGCGGCGAATTAAAATGCAGCGCCTACGCTGGCTCGCCCGTGTCGTACGAATCGACACAAACGCTCCAATTCTGAAATTACCTACGATGCGGATCAAGATGCTGGTAGCAGAGGAAGGTCTCTTCAGTCATGGGAAGACCATGGGGAGAAAGACTTGCTATACTTGGCATATTTCCACTTGGCGTCAGTTAGCACAAAAGAGAAACGACAGCCGTGCTTTTTTGGACTCGGTCATAAGAGCTTAGACAGGTATAACTGTGAAATAGCACGGGGTTGGTTTCTAATAATATTTTTTTACTGGGGTTACGTACAGTATCTACTCATTGAATTATGATCGATAAATTTGTTTAATAAATATATAGTTTTAATTTCAATTTTTTTATTTGGTTTAAAATTTTGCTGAATCTTAGCAGAATTTTTAATTTTTGATTAATCTTTTTATTTAAGAAATTATGTACCTATAAAAAATCCGCAATGTTGCATCTAAATTTTCAACTTTGTAATCATATTTTTCACAACTTTTTTGAGTATGCAGTTTTATAGTCCATCAAATTCTAGTATATTAAAGTGCACGAAAAATCTGATTGAAAAGTTAAAAATTTGCATAGTTGCAACTTTGCGGATTTTTATACATATATTTTTTTAATCCAAATTTCATACTTTATTCAAAATTACAACAACTCTGCAAAGGTTTAGCGAAATTTCATGCCAAACACAAAAAAAATTTAAAATGAAAACTTGATCTGTATTTATTAAAAAAATCTATCAGTCATAATTCAATGAGTAAATACCGTATGTACATACATACTATCTACATAGTATGCTGGTACTACCTAACAATTAGCTTGGTATTCATACATACATAATTATTTATGCTATAGGTAGTATGGATGTGAGTATTTTGATACACACATTTTTAAGTTCTTTAGCTATCATCTTTTTTTATGATTTTCTGTTACTGCTAATACGTGATAATGCGACTAGTTAATGCAGATTATTCAAATGCGATTATAAAGTGGAAGTCAAAATCAAAATGCAAACTTCTTTACGATATGGCAAAAAATATAAAAAGAAAATGTGTTAAAAATCGGGAAAACAAATTACATTGAGGAAACATTAAAATCAATTCTTTATTTCCCACAGCTTCATCAAATGCACGAGCGGATGTGTGGACTCGTTCGAGTGTTTACATATGTGTGTTTGTGTGGACATTTAAGTTTGGATGCAGATTTCGTAATACGCGCTGGCGGCAGCAACAACGACAGAAGTGATCAGTTCCCAACAGCAACAGCTGCCGCTGCCGCTGCCGCTACCGCCACCGATCAAACCGCGTTTAAGCCGCAGAAGAAGCAGCCACGCAGTCAACGTCAACGCTCAAGCGGGAAATACTAAAATACAAGCATATGTACATACATACATACATACATATTTCGATACATATCAACTTACAAGAGCTACTTACTCTTATTGTTGCTTTTGTTGTTATACTTATGTGGTTCTTGCCTACCGCCTTCTTGCTGGATGTGCGGCAGCTACCAAGTCGAAAAACAAGTTAAGAAGTACCGCTAGTCGAGAAACCGAACCAGCAACAATGGCTAAAAGCCAACAGGCATACCAGCAACGGCAATAACACAAACAATAAGAACAACAATGGTATAGAAACCAACAAACAAACAAACGAACAGTACATATTAATGACGAGAGAAAAAAATTTCAAAATAAAACAACAGCAAAAAGCAACGTTCCTCCAGCAAAAGGTCATCGAACGTTCTTACTTCGCCGCAGTTAAGAATAATGTAATCAAAACAATAACGAAAAGCGAAAAACGTGAACAGAACGAAGCAAGAAGCAGCGGATAAGCGAATGGCGAATGGCGAATAGCGATTATAGGTAGGTAGGTTGCTTCAGTTTATTACCCAACAAACTCAGAGGCGCGCACATACATACATACATACAAACAGGTCTTTAGTATGTTTTTGTTGTTCTTGTACTTGTCTGATATCTGTTGCTTGTTGTCAAAAGAGTGTAGCAACGAAGAAAGCACCTCCGAAGCAGTGTTGGGAAAGTCGGTACAGTTGTACCTTTTTTTAGCCCTTTCTTAATTTGAAGGTACATTTAGTAGAAATAATCCACAAGGTTACGTTTAGACTAAACTAGAAAGGAAGCTTTTCATTTTGCAATGGCATCACATAGTTCCAACTAGAGATGGGCGCGGAACTAAGTATTCGGTCCCGATCACGCCCATCCCGACATTAAAGTTTTTGGTACCGCATCCGCCCTTCCCGACGTTTTTCAGATTTGCACTGCAGGTCTCGTGGGTCCCGATATGTATCAGTAAATGAAATTCGCATGACTTAAAATCAATTTTAAATAAATACTTGAATCTCTTTCTCTCGAATACTCTAATTTCGTCATACTGAAAGATTTGCCATCTTCTGCTTACCCTGTAAAGTAAGATTTTCTAAATTTTTGAATGTTGGTGGTTTTATATGGAGTGGGGTTTACCGCTCATTGTGCTTTAAAATTGGTATTGCGAGTACCGCGGGTCCATCTCTAGCTCTATATTTTTATCGGTTTCGACCGAAATCAAGAAACTTCGCTGGCTTTGGTTTTCAGCTCTGGAATCGTCTCGAACTTATTGGCATAGAGCACACTTTTCACGCCCCAGAGAAATAAGTTCAATAGTTACAAATCGCAAAATCTCTGCGGCTATTTGATCTCGTTATTTCTTGAGATAATGTTTCCTGGTAATTTCCATCACAAAAGAGCCATTGTTTCATGCGCTGTGTGGTAAGCACCACCGCCTTGCGGAAGCCACATATTGTCCAAGTCCATGTCATTTAATTCAGGTCATACAAAGTTTGTTATCACGAGTACGTTCGGTACCGACATCTTTTTCGAAGAAGTACGGATCGATGACTTTGCCAGCCCAAAAACTATACCAAACAGTGATTCAGATTTTCTTGAATGACATGTCGACTTTCAATATGCAAAAATGCCACAATGCGCGAAGTACACTTCTTGCAAAACGACCATTTCCATCAAAACCTTAGATCACTTTCACGCATTGTTCAACTGAGTATAGCTTCATGCCTCAGATTTACAAAGTGTGTAGTAGTAATTGTTTAAAAAAAGATATAAAAAAAACATTAAAATATCACAAATTATTGCTGTCAAAGATCTGCAACACTCTTTAACCACCCTATGATATATACAATTTTTGGGTATAAAAATGAGTTTGCTTTTTTATTAATTAGCTACAATTTCTCATACATTTTCCATCCCTGCCACCAAGTATAAAAAGTATATGTAAAAGTCAGCAAAAGAATGCAAAGAGAGTAAAATATAAAAGCCATCAATTGGTTGCTATTATTGTTGTCCAAGAATATTGTTTTTTAAGAGAGCAGCGTTGTGGTGTAAGAGAATTTCAGAATTTCTTCATTGCGGCGAAGCTTTGCTAAGCAGCTTACAAATTGGTTAAATACGTATGTATGTATGTATGTATATATGATGAAATGATTGTATGTATGTATATATGATGAAATGATTGCCTGTATGTATAGGTGTGGAGAAAGCAGAGGGTGTAATTGGCGTTGCCACTCGCGTACCCTATAAATAGGTATTCTCAATAAAGTATGCGTACGTGCAGGATTTTTTTTTAGCTTTAGCTGCGAATCGTTCATCATCATTGACATTGGCATAACCCAATTTATTTTTGAAAATATGCCACTAGAATTCTGAATTGCTTCGCGTGGGAAAATCTGATTATCATTCAGCGTATAAATTCGAAAATAACAGCTAATAATTAATATGCAAGTGCAGCTGTAAAAGTTGTATGATCGGAATGTACATATCGTCGCTGAAATGCAAAAAGCCGTTACTAAGTAAAAATCCAAAATTCCCTTTTTGATTTATTATGATGCATTTCATCGAATTATAAGTCCGCACATCATTTCAAGCAAATACAAATTTTAGTTAGTTACGGCTTTTTTGCATTTCAACGACTATATCGAGTTAGCGCCTTTCTATATTAAGGTAACGATATGTATGTACGTATGTATGTATTTTATGCAGCTTAGACCATACCACCTTACAAGCAAGCAAAGAAAGATTCACCGTGCACTCCTGTGTCTAAAATATTTTCGAAAAAAATTTTGTTTTCCGGATTTTTCCTTTTTTCGGTGACCCCAAAATTCGGCACTACACAATTTTTTTATTAAATAGTTCTACTGGAATAATCGAAAATAATGATTTTTGGTTAGCTTTAATTTACTTGCATTAGGGTAGTACCTACGTTAGGGGGTAGAACGGGGTAATTGAGATCAATGAATTAGATGCAAACGTCAGGTCCACTCTGTTTGTTTCTAAACCAGGGATAGCTTTCCATACTAAACCCGAAATAGAAAATCTCAGTGGAAGTGGTCGCAATTTCCATAATTTGGCTCCATTATCTTAAGCCTTAAAGTTCGGATATACTTAGGTACATATTTATATATGTACTTGTATGTGGCGTACAATTGACAGCCTGCGTATGTATTAAGTTCTTATCATACAAGTGGTTATAACGGACTTTAAACCAATAAAACTGAAAGCAAAGTACTTTTCGATTTTAATGTTGGCGTTCGCAAAATTTAGGTCGGAAATTTCCACCCACCTAAATGTTGTATCGTATCTTTTAAGTGATAATTAAATATTCTGGATACAAATGAGTGACTGTGCGTAAGTAAATAAAAGTGTGCAGCAAGTAAAAGCATTTAAATGTACATATGTAAGTATGTAGCTACAAAAATATGTAAATATGTACGCATACATTATTGACATATTTTATATTTTTACTATACATATTGACATAACCGCCTACTACATACATAGCTACGGATACAGTTTCGGACAAATTAATAGGGTCGCGATATTTTATCGCTTTTTTTTGGCTATTTTACAAGTACCACCTGTGTGTAATCAAATCTTGCAATGCATTTTTAACCAAGTTCCCGTTGAGCTAACGACTTGCAGCTTAAAATTTAGCCCAGAACCCGATGGCAATGCAATATGAAAGAGGAACTACAGTGCAATTTGGGCTAAGATAGTAAAAAGTCTTTGGTAAACCAAATGAAAGACGGATGGTAAGATAGTTACATTTACATTTGTTATTCTAATACAAAAGTCTTAGAATAAAAGCTTTTTTACTCACCACTCTTGGTGAAAAGCTAAATTAAGAGAAAGCATTTGTATACCGTTTAGTTCGCATCGCTCCGACAGTCGCAATGGCCGAATGAGCAAAACACTGGTGCACCTTTCGAGAGATGCAGATTCGAAACCTCGTGCAGTATTTTTTTTCCTTTTTTAATATAATGCACTTTTATTTATTGTATTAAAAGGAAAAGTATATATATTTTTGTTAATATCAGTTAGTTTATAGAAACTTATTTCATTTATTTTTTTTTAAATATTTTATTGCTTTTTTCATTACATTTTTCGAAACGTGTTTAATTTTTTTCTATATATTTTCCATTTTTGGATTGAATATTTTTAATTTTTTCGATTTAATATTCATTTTGGTTTAACATTTTATTAAAAAAAAAAAATATCTATATATATAATACGCGAAGGGATTTTTTGTCCAGCGTAAAAGATCTGTACCGTTAGCGGGATTTTCTAAAATGAGATGTCAATTTAAGCCCTTGGTCTATATAGATGTGCAAACTGGTTTTAGTTTTTCGAAAAGAGTTGCCACCTGTTGAACAATCAAACTCAAATTATTTAATAATAAATGCCATCTGTCCGCGCCGTTCGTTCGATCTTCCGAAATGAGGTGTCAAATTAAAAGACTTGGACTGTAGATGCGCAATAATGTTTTACTTTTTTGAAAAGAGTTGCCACCTTTTAAAAATTGAAATTCAAATTATTAAAGATACAAATCAGTTATCACAAAATGGGTATCAATCGAAATGGTTTTTAAAAGCTTTGTTTCTTAGCTGAACTATAGAAGGGTTGCCACCTATTTAAAAAATCATATTAGGTATTATAAATATGTATNAAGTATTTTAAAGAGGGTTGCCACCTACTTGAAATGTTGAATTAAGTTTACTTATATACAAGCTATGTATATGAAACATAAAACTATGGATATCAAACGAAGGAGTGTTAAGAAATCTTTAGATTGAACGCTAAGAATATTTTTGAGGTGTTAAAAGAAGAAGGTTTCCACCGGTTAAAATTTAAATTCAAATTATTTTATAAGTTAAATGAATTATTAAAATATGGGTATCAATCGAAATGGGTGTGAAAAGGCTTTATTGCTGACCTTTCTTTAGGAGGGTTGCCATTTGTCGAACAATCAAATTCAAATTAGTTCATCACTTTATTGAAATAGATTTGTATCACAAAGTCAGACGAAAGAGATTTAAGACGATTTTATTTTGAGTGAAAAGGAATTTCAAAAATGAGAGATCAAATTAAAGACCTTGGCTGTACCGGGTACATATATGTGTGATAAAGTGTTATTTTTTTAAACTAAGAACTTTTTCCATCGGTATATGGTGATTTGGTGAAACTAAAAACATGCACTATGCGAGACTGCTCTTCACTCAGAAACGTCTGAACAGGTTTAGATGAAATATCGCACTCGGATCTCTTAAAACTCTGAATAACATTTGAAATGTTTTTTAAGTTTTTGAGATTAAATTTTGGGCGTTTTAATTTCATGCGGGCTCACTACTTTTTTCCTTTAATTTTTAGGATCTTATTTTATATTTTATTTCAAAATTTTATTTTTATTTTTAAAATGTAATGGCCTTATTCATAAAAAATAAAGTAGCTTTATAAAAGGTTTATAAATTGAAAAATGTATGAAAACGTCAATTTATAAAGCTCTTTAAACCTACTTTATTTTTTATGAATAAGGCCATAAAAGTTTAGCATAGAAATAGCTTATGACCTGGGTTAACATATAGCATATATTTAAAAGAGGGTTACACCTGCTTAAAGAGTTAAATTATATTTTAAATTATAAGCTCATCGAAATTTTACCGTTTTTGGAGGTTAACCGAGATTTCAAAATTTTGTAGTACAAAAACATTTTGAAAAGTGTAGCCACCTATTTGAAAGACAAATCTAATTCTTCCATAAGCTAAATAAAGTATTAAAATATGGATGGTAATCGAAAGAGGCATAAGAAAACTTCCTAGGTAAAATATTTTTAAAGAGGGTTGCCACCTGCTTAAAAGGTAAGTGTAAATTAAACCAATAAACTAGTAAAATGAAACATTCTAAAACAATGTCAATTCACAAAAAAAAGATGTTTAATAACACCCCTATTGCGAATGTCGACTCGCAGTAGATAAACGACTATTAAGCGATTATCGATTATCGATGCTATTGCGAGTGTCGCTTAGTCGCTCAATTAGCGACTGTGAATACTTTTTAATCGCTCATCCTTCTATTGCTGTTTTTTAGTCGTTGGAGTTTGCGTTTATAAAATTTACATAAGAAAGTGGTACTATAATGGATAAAAAGTAAGTCAATTGAACTGGAAGTTGTAAAAAATTGTGAAATATACATATGCATGTATGTGTCTGAATTACAGATCAAAAATTATAAGCAACAAAAGGCAACTTGCGCGGTTGGTCGTACTGATGCAGGAGAGTGAAGACATAGGCAAAGGAATTTCCGGAAAGAGTAGGGTAGGAAGCTCCGCTTCTATTGGAAAAGATACATATACAATATTTCTTGTGCATATAACACCGGCTACGCCATTCACAATGTTTTTGCGCAGAACCAACATCAAAAGTTTATACAAAAAAACTGCATAATTTATTAATTGACTAGTGCTCGGAAATTTGAAATCTTTATTTTAAATTAAAGTTGAATTCTTTCAATACACTTGTTATGTTGTTATGTTAAAGTTTTTAAACTCGGGTCACGCGTTTGGACACAAAAACCCAACATCATTGTACAAAAAACTTAACCGTACCGTATTTCTTAAACTTCCATAAAGTTTATTAATGAGGAAAACAGCTTTTCCTGCAAATCATGTAAAGCCTAAAAACCGTGAAGCATCGGGAACGCAACTTCTATTCATAAAACTCACACATGTACATACACCTTCCAAGTCCAAGGGATCCGACGAATCTCGCAATTCCCTCCTTGCTTTTGCCAACTCTACTAATCTATTAGCTTCCGCATCATCTTCCTCATCACTAAACCATATTTCAACTGTGTCCATTTTTTAAATTTTATAATAAAAGCAATTATTTTAAAAATGATGTAAATAAAACACTCAAGAAACAAATGTAAACAAACAAACAGCTGTTTACAATTCTGTCAACCATTCACAATAGTACAAATTTTTATCGATCAAGTAACACAATAGCAAAATAAAAGATGATCGACTCGATCGACAAATTTCTATTCTACTGCCAGTAGACACTCGCAATAGGGGCCTAAAGCTTTATCTCGAAAATATTTTTAAAAGTGGTTGCCACCTGTTTGAAAACCAAATATAATTTTTCCATAAGTTAATTAAAGTATTACCACATAGATGTTAATCGAAAGAGGTATGTATAAGAAAGCTCTGTTTCGAAAATATTGTAAAAGGGGTTGCCACTTGCTTAAAAGTAAATTTAAATTAAATCTAAAAGTTAGTTCGATGACATATCACAAACTGATGTCAAGTCGAAAATATTTTTAAAAAGGGCTGCCTCCTGCTTAAAAGTACGATTAAATTGAATAAGTGATCTTTACAGCAAAGATTTTCCTTCTTTCCAAGATTTCAATCTATTTGTTCTGCTTAAGCTAAATGAATACAATAAAACAAAAAGTGTAGGTATGTACATAAGTACTATATGCTTTTATTCAGATACATTTTTGAAAATAATTGCCCTACGAAATATAAGTATGTATATTTTTATACTGGAATTTCATATATTTTATTTACTTTTTTCAAATTTGAAACGTTAAACCGAACTTCACGCGGACGCTGTTAGTATTTATGTATAAAGCTGAAATGTAGCTCTGCTCTTAGTTACTTATTTAGTTGACAATAACTGCTGCTAAAAAGGTAGCTAAAACCCAGAATTATTGACCGATGACATGCCATGACACGATCATTAATATTTCCTGAAGAAAAATAATTCCAGCAGGGCGAACGAAGTGTGCAAATCGATGAGCCTTCTCATGGTATACAGATATGCAAACATGTAGATATGTATGTATGTATGTTAGACTGCCGCACTCCCCATACAAAAAAATAAAAAATCGGTACTGTTTTTCCAATGGAATTATAAAATCTATTATATTTTAAGACGTCCACAAAAATATTTAGGAAAAATATTACGATTTAAGCGAGCTTGACCTTCAAAATGGAGTCTTTTATGAATAAAAATAGTTTCTTAAAGATCTTTTCTTTTAAATCCCCTCAAATGACAAAACGGTTTTAGCTTACAAAAATTACATAAAATAACAAAATGAACGGAATCGTAATAATGAGAATTTGATGCTGTTTCTTAACTTTTTTCAAAGATTTGTATAAGAAAAACTTGAATAACTGAACCTAAACTCTAGCGATTTATACTTGTGAGGTATCATTGGATAGGTATTTTCTCACCCTACTCACCTTACTTCTTTGCTAATAAGTTCATTCAAAGGATGAAAGAGAAAGGTGGGATGAACGAACATCATTCAAAGTTGAATTAAGATGGGTTGGTGTTTGAAAAAAAAAAATTGAAATTGGGACACGAATGACTTTTTTGCACATAAATAAAAAATAGTGGGAAAATACCTTTCTCATTATTAGGATTCCGTTGAAAAGATTTTTAAATATTTTTATGCAGATTTTTTTTCAAAAAGTTCTTTAAGAAACTATTTTTATTCATAAAGTTATTGAAGGTATTTTCAAATCGGTCCAGCTAGCTTAAATCTTAATATTTTTCCGAAATATTTTGGTGGACGTCTTAAAATAGAATAAATCTTGTAATTCCGGTGGAAAAATGCAACTTTTTTTGGTGATGCAATCTAATGTATGTATGTAAATGAGTAAATAAAACAATGACAAAGCGGTATCGTGCGACAGCAACAATTATCAGCCATTCCACAAGTAAAGTCGCAAGCAAATAAAGTGCATATGTACATACATACATACCTATGTACATATGTACATAGTTGCGTCTGTCCCTCCCGCCTACCACTCACACGACAGGCGATCGCTTCGAGCTGACGCAGAATTTAAAAATTTCGGCAAGTTAACCAACTTTTACTTAAGTTTTCTTGGCGAAATTTTTCGTGTGTGTGTAATAAATAAAATTGCCAATACGGCTAACGGCAAAGGCAACAACAGCAACAAGCCAATACATAGTGACAAAAGCGATGTTGGACTAAAGCGGTACGTAGCGGTCGTAAAACGCAACAGCAATAACTGTTCTTTTGTTGAAAACTGAAATTCCTGTCTTGTTGCTTCACTTTTTTTCGACTTCATTTACAGCTTTTTATTGGTGTCTTGTTCTTTTTTCTTTAATTTATTTTCATTTTCGTTCTTTCGCTTACTGGTTTGGCAATTTGTATTTCAGAAGCTCCAAAATATAGCGGTATTTGTTTGTTGTACAAGCCAAAACATTGCGAGCGGTCTCGACGCGGCTCATTGACCCCAACCATGACGCCATACATAAAGAGTGTTGCTAGCTGAGCAATGGATAGCTACATAAACGCTTTTAAGCATTTTTATTTCGCTTTATTTATTTTTTATTTTTATTTTAATTTTTATTTTTTAATTGTTTGTAGAGAAATGCGATATCTTTTTCTATAATTAGCAGTTCTTTAGCCATTGCAGGTATATACAGTGCATGTACATATGTATGTATGTATGTGTTCTTTTGCATGTTGCTGAGACGCCTGGGGTCTGAATAATCAACTACTTACCACTCTTTCCCTCAGCATGAAAACATCGTGTTTAGTAATTTTAAAAATCTTTCAATTTTGGATTTCCTGATATTTTTAAATTTTTCATCTCCTCGCCTGCGGGATGTTCTTTGTTCACAACTTAGGGCTTTACTAACATTGATAGCCCAGTTATGAATACTTAGTACTGCTATACCATTTTTACATAAAAATCTAAACCCAACAGAATTATACATATGAAGTGCTATGCGTTGGGTAACCGCTTACACGCGAAGCCCATTTAACTGAGTCCTTATGTGACATCTCTCATGCAATGCTAAGTATGCATAACTGAGCTATAACAGAGAATAGCAAAATACATACATAAATACATATGTATATTATCAGCAAGAGTTAACAGTATCGTTATCCACCCGCAAAGCCGTTTTCTGATTGGTGCATGAGGCATTGGTCTACGAGGCAACTGCACGACCAATACGAATAGCTGTCCAACAAAGCTTTAGCGCATTGTTGTAAGGATATTTTGTAAATGCTACCCTTTTACGGTAACTTAGCCAATTGCAAGATATTTTGCGACATTTTTGTAGATATATGTACGCATATGTATAAATCAAAGTACATACATGTATGTACGGCAGATTGCATTGAGTTACAGAAACATCTTTCGTTTTTGTCAAAGGACTCCCTGAGCATATAAATAAGCATCCTGTGCTAAAAATGTTGCAGTCGGTAATGGCCATTGGCCATGCTCGAATAGCTAAGACAATTTTAAAAGTGAATTACTAAAAATATTAATCAATTGTTTCAGAAAATGTGAACCTCTTTGAAAATTTTTAAATGTAGTGAAATTGTCATTAAAGCTTTATCCAGAATTGCAGCGGACAACGGCAAAGAAAGCGGTCGGCGGTTAACGGCTGTTAAAATTAAAACTAACAAAGGCATATGGAATGGCGCATAATTGCGGCGGCAGCGTTTTTCCCGCCGACGTTTTTCGGTTGATTCAAATTTATTTCTATTTTTTACCGCCCAGCGGGGACGACACAATGTGAATTTTTATTATCTTTACAGATTTGCCCATGTTTTAATCCACTTTTATTACCAGAAAATCTACATACATGCACGTACCGAAAAAAAAAAATTCAATTTTAATGATAACTTTAAAATCAAAATGACAACTGAAGGAAGCCGCCATGCGCCGCAATTGTGTTTACTCTGACGGATTTCACTACGACAGCTGTTCACCTGTTCACTTACCGCCGACCGCTTTACCGTCGTCCGCTGTAATTCTGGGTAGAGCCTTAAAGTTTGAAATACACATTTAGATAGTGATTTTATTGTGAAAATGTTACCAAGGTATGAAGTGTCTCAATGTTCGAATCAGCAAAGCTAGTTTTTGCGAAAAACAGCAATGTATAAATATGTACATATGTATATAAATACATTAAGTTATATTTTGAAGCAGAATGACCACAGTATATTTTTTAAAAGTGGCCTTAATGCTGATCATTTTCTCTGAACAAAGTCAAAGTCGTTGAACATTAAATTAATTTTAAAGAAATGAAGTTTTTTTTCAGAAGAACACATGTTTTTTGGCGAAAAGCTTGCTTGCTAAAGTATGCGTTAAATAAAATGCACCTAGACAAATCTTCTGGATATTTCGAATTTTTCGGCAGGGTTTCTCAAACTAGTGCCAATTGGAAAAAATAAGGGTATCCCTGCAGTGAAACCGCAAGCTATTTAGTCAGGAAAAATTCTAGTTGGATAACCGTTTGATCATTAAATACCAATATTAACACCTTTTTAATGATTAATAATCAATTAAAAGTTGTTAATTAATCCGTAAATTTTGATTACATGATTATTTTGTTATTTTTGATCATTATTAATTATTTTTGACTTTTTTAATTACACGATTAATATGATTATTTGATTAATTTCAATTATCAATCAAGAAGCCAAACTATAGACAAAAATTAAGAATATTTAATAACTGCATGAATTATTTATTTATTCATTTTTATTAAAATTTTAAGCGTTAAGTAATTTCTTTTATAAACATTTAAAAAGAAATGAAAATGAAAACTTTTATTTTTATTTAAATTCACTCGAACTTCTCACTCACTTAGACTGCATCACCAAAAAAAGCTGCGGTTTTTCCGGCGGGATTACCAAACGTAGTATATTTCGGAAAAATATTAAGATTTACGTGAGCTGGACCGGTTTGAAAAGATTTTCTCTAAAAATTGAGTTTTTTTATGACTAAAAATGGTTTCTTAAAGGATTTTTTGGAAAAAAATCCCTCAGATGACAAAACACTTTAAGCTTAAAAAATCTACTTAAAAATATTAAAAAATGGTATCAACGGTATAATAATGAGATTTGCGATGCTGTTTCTTAATTTTTTCATGATTTGTGGAAGAACAACTTAAATAACTGCTCCAAAACTTTACCGATATAGACTTATGATGTATCAGTGGAAGGGTATTTTCTCATCCTTTTTATTTCTTTGCAAAAAACCACATTCACATACCATTTTTTTCTTTATCAAATACCAACACAACTCAACATGGAATGACACTCGTTTATCTTACCTTTCTCTTTCATACTGTAAATGAGCTTATTCGCAAAGAAATTAAAAGGGTGAGAAAATACTTTACCAATGATACCTCATAAGTCTAAATTGGTAAGCTTTTGGCTGAGTTTTTCAAGTTTTTCTTAAACCAGTTTTTGAAAAAAGTTCAAAAACAGCATCACAAATCTCATTATTATGATTCCGTAGAAATTTTTTTTTTTTAATATTCGTATTCAAACTTTTTAAGCTTAAACTGTTTAGTCGTCTGAGTTATTTTTTACAAAAAATATAAAAAAACTGTTATTATTAAAAAAAAAACTCAATTTTTGGAGGTATTTTCAAATCAGCCCAGCTCACGTAAATCTTAATATTTTTGCGAGATATTTTGGTGGAAGTCTTAAAATGTAATCGATTTTATAATTCTAGTGGAAAAACAGTACCATTCTTTTTTTTTGTATGGGGAGTGATGCAGTCTACTGTTCATAAGTTGACTATGATTACTCGGCCGTGCTATCATAGTAGCACAATGCCACTAAGTGCATTTTAAAATTTTCAGGCAATAGCCTCATGCGATTATTGATTATATATTTTGATGTTTGTATAAAATATTTTATTTTTATCATTATTTTTCTTTTAATCAAAATATGTTGAAATAAAAGTGAAAAAAAATAAATATTTTGCCAGAACCCCCACTGTTTGTTTAAGGACAGGAGTAACTTCGTCTTGTCCGCGTTTACCACCAGAGCCATTTGCTTTGCTTCCTTACTTAACTTGAAAAAGGCAGTTTTTGATGCCGAAGTCATCGGCATACGCCAGTAATTGCATGCTCTTATAGTAAATTTTACATGAGCGTTTGAGTTATGCGGCGCTTATTATCTTCTCCAATATCAGATTAATGAAATCACACGAAAACGAGTCATCCTGTCTGTAACTTCGTTTGGCAGCAAACGGCTCGGAGAGGCTCTTCCGAATTCTGACTGAGCTTGTGGTATTGCTCAACGTAATTTTACACATCAGTTTCGCGGGGATGCCAAATTCAGACATTGCGGCGTTTAGGCAACTGCTTTTAGTTATTTTTTTTTCCAAGATTTGGAGTACCGTGAATACCTGATGTATGGTGGATTTGCCAGGTCTAAAGTCACAAGGCCCAATCAGTTCGTTGATGCAGGGCTTCAGTCTTATATACAATTCGCTTGATAACACCTTGTGAACAACGTTATTTAATTTTTCCGAGGTTTCAGACCAAGGGCCATCGTTTGTGTGTATTATTGGTAGGAGTTATTCTTTGCTTGATCTCCAGGATGACAGTATTGTTGGTGCTAATGCTCGAATTAATGAATGGCTTGTTTATCTCCAGGATTTGTTAAACTATCAAAATCGGTTCGATGGTGAGTTTTCCAAATCCGAAGCCACACTGATATGGTTCAATCAGTTGGTTTATGAAGGGCTTCAGTATTTCAAACAGTATCATCGATAAAACCTTATACGCAATGCTAAGAAGGCTTAATCCACGATAATTGGCGCATATAGGGGTATCTCCCTTCTTGTGGATTGGGCAAAGTACACTGAGATTCCAAACTTTGGTCATGTATTCATTAGACCAAATTTTGCTTAACAGCTGTTGCATGCACGCTATTTACCAGTTCTTCGCCAGCAGCTTTGTACAGCTGTATTTTTGCAGAAGATAAAACCGGTCCTAATACCATTAGTTTTCTGCCTTATTCTTGTTTTTTGATAGAATTTTCGGTTCGCATTCCTGTCTGTAATAATTCAAAAGGTTCCTTTTGGTTTATTAAAGATGACACAACGACGAACCGTTTTATTTCCAAACCAAATTTGACAAGGGATGACGGAAATTCGTTCCAAATACTCCAATAAAAATATATACACATTAGGGCGGGTCAATTTCTATGGGAGATTTTTTCGACAATGAGCGTATAGTACAGGAGGACTCTACGTATGATTCTAAGCAAATTTTCCGAAGAAACAATGGGTCTAAAATCAATTTGGAGTTTGTCAAATTGCTAAAATAGGTTTCTTAGCAGTTTGCTGTAGTGTAAAAAGTGCTTAAATTTTGTATAAAAGCATGCTATAATGGGTGTTCTTGTATGAGGAATCCATTCCTGCACTTATCTTTTTCTTAAAACTTTCGCCAGAGGGCGCAGCAGTATTTTCTTCGAAAGCTATTTTCGCAATTTGGCAAACTCTAAATTGATTTAAACCCATGGTTTCTTCGGTAAATTTTCTTAGAATTACTCGTGTAAGCCTCCAATGCTATACGCGCATATAAAAAAAAAAAAATTGGCCCGTCCTAATATGCAGACATATACCTCTTATGCTATAAAGAACTAAATTTATAAGACAATCTCAGGTGGTTCTCGTTGAAGTATACAAACAATATTTTTGTTTATATTGAATATGTTTGTAACCAAGTATGCACATTAGGCCGTACACCCCTGAGTCTAAAGTGTTTTTTCAAAACGATTTAGAAAAAAATTTACCCAACCAAGGGTCGCCTTTTTACATTTTTCTGTGACACCTATCCACATTCGAAAATACAATGTTCTTATGTTTATGTTTATGTTAGTAATTAACTGGAATAATCAATACATCCTTACAAAAGTTTAATGGTTTTCGGCGAGCTTCAATTTACTCCTATTAGGGTGGTACGTTAGGTTGATAAGAACTGAGATCTGTAGTGCGATTCACTAACTTTTAACAATGCGACTTGTCGAGATGTCAGCTAACAATTTTTGTTGTTTGCAGTAACGATTGTGCGATTCATTAACTGTGCTGCGGCTAATGGCCACAAATCCCTTGCATATGCCTAGGCGCTCGTGTGTGCACAAAGTTGACAAGCATTTTATATGGAAGAAAAAGTGCAACACCCTCCACGAAAAAATTCTAAAAAATCNGGTTAAGTACTAGATGGAGATACTTGAGGTCAGTAAACTATGAAACAAAAAAATTGTCTCAAGAACGTCGATATAACAGTAATAATATTTGGCGCTTACACTTTTGCTAGGAATTTGTCTGAGCTTCTCCCCCAATTTGTGGTGTGAGTATTGATAATGCTACACAAATGGAGGGACCTACAGAAGTACGTTTCTAATTTAGATGTTTCTCGGACCAGGGAACGAACCCACTCAGCCACAGCAGCAGCGATACATATGTCATACTGTAAATGCCATGTTCGGCGAAAAAAAAAGAAATCGCAATTGCCTTGCAAAATACTTTAGACTCGGGGGTGTACGGGGAAGTTTTAGATAATTCTGTTGTATTCTAATACAAATACATATTTATTTTCCATACTTTTTAGCAGCAAATTTAAAGAAATGATTTCTCTATTTTCTTTTCACAGTACCCACATGCATCGTGGTGCATCTATGCGAACCCAAATGTCAACTAATTGTCAGACTATAATACCCAATTTTAACGCCTACAAGAACACCCTTTCTGCCAGCTAGCCCATTTCGTATAAACGTTGCAGTTGCCTGCTTTTGAGAAAATATTTTCACTGCTGCTATTTGGTAAGAAAAAAAATCGCTATTTCCTTTTTCACGCGTTTCCCACAACAAAATGAAGAAGCCTTATAAAACATTAACAAAATATACATGTGTATGAGAGCTAAAGCCCCCCATGTGCGTGGGCGTTTGTATGAGTTGTGCGCGAAATTTAATTTCCACATAACGAATTTAGTGCTGTGTCCAAAAGAAAGAAAGTGTTGAGTTGCAGCAGGTAAAAAGGCCAAACGTAAGGCAAAGCGCATTTCGTTCATCGAACGGCGATATCTATTAGTTTTTCACTCATTCGAATTTTTATTTGTTTAGATGAAGTTGCATTAGAAATCACAAATCATCATTTTCGAAATTTGCCAAACAAAAATTACTAAAATTGTGATTTGTGATTTCTAATGGAAAATTTCATTGTTCAACTGAAATCGATTCAGTTTTTCTTTTCAAACATTTTCACGCTTGCTTAGTGAGTTTAAAATCGGACCACTGCAAATTCAAAAAACTCAGCGAACTCAGCGCAGTAAATTTTTAAAGTTGAAGCTGAAGCTAAAGCGAAGTACTAGCGGGATTGAATAAACGTCGGAGTACACAGAGAAGAGGCTGCAGTAAAGCATGGATGTCAACGAATATCGGCGGCGGGGTGAGTAGCTAAACGAACGTTACGTATTATATTTTATATTTGCAACGCCATAAAAGGCTTTGTGTATGTGCATTTGTGAAATTTTGTGACCGTCGACTTTTGGCTAGAAGCAAGACGTCCTTCTTCTTTTCCAACGCAACTGCCTTTGCTAAGTCCACTCTGTGGGTGTTCACACATAAAAATTGAAAT
This sequence comes from Rhagoletis zephyria, assembly GCF_001687245.7. Classification (NCBI taxonomy): domain Eukaryota; kingdom Metazoa; phylum Arthropoda; class Insecta; order Diptera; family Tephritidae; genus Rhagoletis; species Rhagoletis zephyria. The sequence continues at coordinate 1,499,211 of NW_016157085.1, read as the reverse complement.
TGGAATTGGATTTACTATTTTACTCTGTTGCAATCACATTCAAAGCAGCAAAAAATTGTGTGGACATTTCCATTATCTGCATATAAATTTCAACTTACTTAATTTAATTTGCCAATCCTTTGAAAAAAAAACAAATAAAAATAACAATAACACAGGGATTGTGAGAAAGCCAGTAGAATGAAAAAACGTGCATGCATGGTTGTGCGTATATGGCTATGAGTATATGCAGTGGCGGATCTAGGATTTTTCTAAGGGGGGTTTTGAATTTTTTTTAAATCTTTTATCACCTATTTGATTTAAAGATAATGTTATTGTTCTGTGTGGGCAACAGGGAATCGCTCTTCGAGGACACATCGAGTGGGATGAGGTGAAGAGGTGGTTGGTGTCGTGCGCGGAGTCTCTATACGCCGGGCACTCATTGGGTACATTGGGGTCGAGTCTGGGCAGGTAGCTATTGAGGAGGCTACAGTATCAATACCGTAATTGGGCCAGGGGAACGCGGGTCTCTCTTGGCAAATGAAGCTCCATGTCTGACACAGGAGGTGATTGGGTTCCAATCACGGCATTGATAGGCCGACAGTCGTGGTAGGTGGTGATCGACTCCCTGTGAATGCCGTTGATCGCTCGTCGGCACGTCGTCGCGTCGAGTAGTTGGTCGATGTAAGTCTGAATGCCAAAGATCGTGGTGCACATTAAAATTGTCTACTACCATTCGGTTTTCACCTCTGAGTAGCGCACCTATGTCAGGGTGGTATCCTGCCGGGCAGCAAGTGACAGCGGATATATAGATATACAGCTATGCCCTGACATTCTAGAGTGGTGTCCCTCGGGTCTATGTCTTCTTCGATTAGACGATACTGCACTGTGTTGTATAGGAAACAACAGCCTTTGGTCGCGTAAAACCTGAGTCATACTGGTACGTAGAACCGGCTGTAGCGAGAATATTCATAACTCATCTTCGTAGTCGGTTTATCAAACACAAATCAGTTTTTGAAAATCTTCGACCCGAAAACCCATCCGTAAATCCGCCACTGAGTATGTGTAAGTAGCAATGTGTCAGCTTTGTGTCTCATGCATTATAAAACCATTTAGACTTTCGCATTCCAACGCCTACGATTCGTTTCACTCGCCTATTTATAATCAGATTCTCTAATTTTCTTCTGACATTTCGTGGGTCCTCCATGTCTTTCCACTTTTATCTATCTATCTATCCGCTATTACCATAGTCAGTTTTGCACTTTGCCTTGTTAGTTAGTTTACTTAGATGTATGTATGTTTGTATGTATATGGACATACATACATACTTATTTCTGCAAAAGTTATTCATTTACATTTTGCTTCCTACTCGTAATCTACAACCTTTATTTTGACATATGTACATACATATTTATGTACATATTTACGTAGATACATAGTAAGTTAGCATGTAGAATGCACATATGTATATACATACATACATACAAACAAAATGTTGTGAATCATTGCGATTTTTGAACGAAATGCAAATATGTAACTTTTTTAAATTTGTTGACTAATGAAATAAAATTTTTGCAGTGAAAGTTTTGGTTTTTTGCTGACTGTTTTACTGCAAATATAAGTTCGTGTTGGAGAAATATTTAAAAGGGTTGCGTTGTGACGAAATGCGAATGTCGTTTAAAGCAACTCATGCTATTTAGAATAATGCGTGCTTCACTGCGCTTTAAAAGTATTTTTGTGTTCTTTGACAACCGCATTATAATATTTCCTTTATTTTATCAATTAAATTAATTAAATTTTTTCAAACAGGTAGCAACCCTCCTAAAAAATTTGTTCGACAGTAAACTTTCCTAAGCCTCTTAAGTTTGATACCCATATTGCAATATTTTATTTATCTTATCAAGTAAATTAAATTAAAATTTTCAAATATGTGGCAACCTCCACAAAAATGTTTTCAGCTGTAAGACTTCTTAGTTTTCGAGTGATGCGCGTACAAACGTACGGGCAGACAAAAATTCTAAAAATGGCTGATTTGGCTTCTAACTATTGCTCTAATAATTCAAAATCGGCTGCGTTGCAGAGGTCGGCAAACGATTTTCAAGTTTTACGACTTTTTGTAGTGTTTTCGTTTACAATAGTTTAATAATTTTTCCGCATATTTTTGAAATCGATAGTATTTTTTACCGATTTTGTTTACCCAAGGTATCTCTTAATAAGAGTCCAATACTTCTCGATTGGCAATCAGGTGGATTAGCCTCGATACCAGCCCATAGTTCTCCTTGATTAGTGACTTCTTGCTAAATCACGTTAAAACAAAGCAGAACCTTGGTGATTGCGAATAAATGGCAATATATGCGATTAAAAGCATTTTTCTATATGAGTTGAGTTATCTGTGCCTTGCGTCGCAAATTTTGACCATAAACAGCTTGGCAAATTTACCAATCTTTTGAGTTGAAAATTTCTTATTGATGTTGCCTTTTTTTATGCAGTGTAAACCGCTTGACCGGGTATTTGAGAGAAATTGGCTTTACAGTAACTTTTGTCATCCATTACTAAGCAATCGAATTTTGTGAAAAACTCCTCATGAAGTTTTCGGGTACACTTTTTTGTAGCTGATCAATCGGGTTCTTTATAGACCTTGTGGCATTTTAATTCAAAGTTTTCTTTTATCCGTTGCACGATCTATTTGGAGGTTCCAAACATTTTCACCATGTTTTTTTCATACATTTTTAGCTTGACCTCTTGCGCCAATTTATAGTTAGCGGGAGCTTTTTTCTTCCCGAATCTGTCTTCCGTTGAGTACATAATAATTTTTTATTGTCCGAAATAACGCGCTTTGCAGTATTAACCGTCACGTTTACCTCTTTTGCTAACTTTACCGTACCGTACAAATTTATTTTCCAAGTACGTGGAAAGAAGCAAACTCGGACCGGATGAACTAATACAAATTCTTAAATAAATTCTTATTTTGACAGCTTTTTAGGATAAATATATTTTTCTTATTAAGGCGGATTCATCGTTGCAGTTTAGAACTTTTATTCCATGTGGTTATTGTTGCGTTTTTCTCTCTGGGAGAGCAGCTAAGAAAAGTTCTGAACGCTTTTTAGTTGTGAACTCAAATTTAACTTTAGTACAGAACTACTTCCTTGCGTCAGACAAAACCTTGCCCTTTCTTGGTTACAGAATGGCATCACACAATACCCCCAGTCCCACAAATCAGTTGCAAATTCCAATTTTCGATTCTTATTTTACAGTACTGTAGATAAGCTATAAATTGGCTTTAAGTGAAAATTATTTTATTTTTTTGAATTTTAAATGGAAAATTACAGGAAATAAAAAATCATTTTCCATTTAAATTGCTGATGAAACCGGATGTAAGAGTTTCACAATATTCTTATCCAATACAAATTATTTCACTTACCTCACCATATTTGTATCCTCTTCTTCTCACCTAACCTAGGCAAAGAGATGGTAGACTATATCGCCGACTATTTGGAAAACATTCGTGATCGTCGCGTATTTCCTGATGTCAAGCCGGGTTATATGAAGAGTCTGCTGCCGGAATTCGCGCCAATTGAGGGTGAAAATTGGGATGCCATATTTGCTGATGTGGAGCGGGTCATTATGCCGGGCATCACACATTGGCAAAGTCCATATATGCATGCCTACTTTCCAGCGCTCAATTCGTTTCCTTCACTGCTGGGCGATATGTTGGCAGATGCCATCAATTGCTTGGGTTTTACATGGGCCAGTTCACCCGCCTGTACAGAACTCGAAGTGATTGTCATGAATTGGCTAGGCAAAATGATTGGATTGCCTGATGATTTCTTGCATTTGCACAATAAAAGTCCAGGCGGCGGTGTCATACAGACGACTGCGAGTGAATCTACGCTGGTGTGTCTGTTAGCGGGGCGTACACGTGCCATACAACGCTTCCACGAACGACATCCCGGCTTTCAAGATGCGGAAATCAATGCGCGACTTGTTGCCTATTGCTCCGATCAGGCACACTCGAGCGTCGAGAAGGCAGCGCTTATAGGTGGGTGGAGTATATTTTTAGATTTTTTTTTAATCAGCTTACGCGCTGACCGTATTTACTGTTTGTCTGTGTATGTACTTATGTATGTTTTTTTTCCTTTTACAGGACTGGTGCGTATGCGTTTCATTGAGGCCGATGACAGTTTGGCTATGCGTGGTAAAGCGTTGCGCGAGGCCATCGAGGATGACATTAAGCAAGGGCTTGTGCCGTTTTGGGTAAATCTGTAACTAAAAAGACAACAAATTATTTATATCCTATTAGTTTTAGATAACAAAAAGAGCTTATCAATTAAATAGGTCGTGTTACTTTTCAACTTGTACTAAAAGTTGGCACTGTCCCATATCCTCTATTCTATGGTCAATTAAAAGTGACGCGTCTGTTCTTAACTGATTGCTACCCTTTGTGTTTGGTCCCGCTGGGGCCAATTACTATAAGCATCTACGCGGAGAAGATAGATTTCACCGTTAAGTAACGGCATGCGGCACATGTCAACAGCCATACAAATAGCTTTATATTTTGTTACAATCAAAGCAAAGAGGATTAAATCCTGCAAATGTTACCGCAAAAGTAATCACATTTCTGTGTGCACAAGGCAAACCTAGAAATGAGCGTTGGTGAAAGGGATGTGAAAGAGTAATAAACAATAAGAAAATTAGCAAATGACACACTTATATGAAAAATTGCGCATATTACTTGAAAGTGAAAATGTAGGAAAACAAAAAAATATACGATTTTAGCTTACGGCAGAACTTTAAAGGTTTTGCAGGAATCGTTGGAATTTAAAACTGACAGCCAATCTCACGAAAGCAATTTAAGTGAAAAAGTAAAGTAAGGAAATTGACAGAAAATAAAAAAATCATTTTCAATTTAAATTGCTGGTGAAACCGGCTGTGAAAGTAGTATATTTATTTCGACAACTAAATCCGAGCGAAGGTTGATATTTATCGTTTCGGCGAAAAAAATTCGCCTATTTACCTTTTTTTAACTTAAAATATATTAAGTTTGCAGCAGCTGCAAAAGTTTGTGAAAATACAGAGTAAATTCAATAAGACCACCGAATTTATTTTCTACATAAAACCCAACAAAATTTATATAAATGATTTTTTTTTTTATCGTCACGTTTTTTAGACTATGAAATACAGCATCCGTTAAACGCCGACCACGACTCCTCTGGCAACACAGGGTGCGCGTATTAAATTTTTCCAGAACATTTTGGCATAGTGCTTATGTTTTTGTTCTTCAGCTCTGGAAACGTTTCGGCCATATTGGCATAGACCACATTTTTCACGAGGCCGTAGGTAGAAGTCCAATAGTCCGAATCGCAAGATCTCGGCGGCTATTGGACCTTGATGTTTTTTTTAGATAATGCGCCCTGGGAACTTCGTTTGCAATAGGGCCATTGTTTCATGCGCTGTGTGGCAAGTGACACCGCCCTGTTGAAACCTCATATTGTCCAAGTCCATATCTAATTAAAGCCACGATAACGACTACCGCTCAGAGTTACCGGCTTAATTTTCGAATAAATACGGTCCAATGGCTCTACCAAGGCTAAAATCACACCAACACAAAAGACAACTCGTTCTGAGTGCATAGGCTTTTCTTAAATGACATGCGAGTTTTCAGTATTCCAAAAACGGCCAGTTTTGCTTGTTAACGTATCCGTTTAGGTGAAAATGTATTATGAATTACCATTTTTGTAAAACGTTTGGATAACTTTTACGCGCTGTTCAACTGAGTATCGCTCCATGACTAAGTTTGCCAAAGCCTGTAGTATCAATTGTCTGCAATGAATGTTTACGAAAAATAATTGATATCAAATTTCTGCGTCACCTTTGAATAATCCTGTAAAAGAGTTTGTGCACCGATCAAACACTTTCGTGTACATAAAATAGGAGATTGATGAAATGCACTGCATATCTGCACTGACGACGGACCATGTTTTCATCACCCAATAGATCTCTTACTGAAAGCAAAAACTAAAAACCCACGATATTTGTATATGGACTCGAACTCGAAAAGCTTTTCGCAAACACAAAGCGCAAATTAATGAAGATTTTAAAGCTAATTTAGTTCAAACCACTTTGACGCTATGAATTAGGCCAAAGCTCTTATTTCCACCTGTAAGATCTCTGCAAAGTCTTAAAAGACTAGATTGCCACCTTTAGTCTCATGGCTTGTATGCCAATTAGGTAAGAGTGTTTGTAAATAAGGACATTTATTTTCCGTTTAACCCTCTGCAACTGACGTGACTAAAACTTCGCTATTTTAAACTGAAAATTCTATCAATATTTTTAATTCTTATTACTGAAATAGTGGTATAAATAAACCATATGACGAAAAATAGGCATTTTTAATATGTGTATGTCACACTACCACATCAGTCGCAGAGAGTTAAACCTAAAAGCAACGATGTGCCTTTCCAGCTACATATAGGACGGCCGGATAGTCTTGCACGTTGCATAGTATAAAGGCATGTTTCAGCATTCCTTTCCTATTACACCGGTGTGACCTCTAACAATAAAGCACTTTTTAAAGTAGACCATTGGTAAAGCTTCCAAGTACTTTCATGCCGGAAGAATGGGGGTGGCTGCAATTTTCCTTGCCAATTCGTCATCTTTGTAATTGCCCTCAATATCCTCCGTAATGCAAATATCGCTCCCCTGAGACGACAGAAATAAATAACTCTTTGCTCATCGATCCTTGTTTACTTTTGTATTTATTTTACAACTCATTCTAATGTCAAAAATTTAATCAAATCGAAGATAGACTATACTAGTGGATCCTCCGAATAATTTTGTATGCTGTAAGTCACAAATTGTAAGAAAATACTCGCAGCAAATGGCTGAATGAACCTAACCAATATGGCTATAAATCTAACCAGATTTCTAGAGTGACTAAATGTAGAGACCTTGTGGCGTCTACAATCAAAAATATAAGTAAGGTTATTAGAGCTTGCAGCGAAAAAGTAATGAGTCTTTGGGATGCCTCAGAAAATGAAAACGAAAAACAAGTCTGTGTCCGTTCGTTATTAGGTGCTTCCCACCCACGCAGTTAGCTGTCGAAAATAACCATCTCCGGCAGTATAGAGAAAAACTTATCAGAAGTCTCGAAATTCACCATATTAATTTGCCTGAATAAAGAAGGGAATTGATATACATATTTCATGTAATAAGATAAGACTGCAATCGCAGACGACTTCAGGACTCGTTCGCTTTGTTTACTATATACATAAGTAGTACAGCATAAGAAAATCAAGGATTACCAAAATCTGTAGAAGATACCGACGATACAGTCCATATTGCATTTGTACATCATAATTTTACGGTTCATAGAACTTTCTAAAACATATATTCTTACAGGTTTGCGCCACCTTGGGAACTACAGGTTCATGTTCTTTTGACAATTTAGAAGAGGTGACACAAATTTAAATTTTAAGTCCTTTATTCATAAATTATGCACTCTTTCCTTCACAGATCGGTATAGTGTGTCGTGATTTCAACATCTGGCTGCATGTGGATTCCGCCTATGCTGGCAGCGCTTTCATTTGTCCTGAATTTCGTACTTGGCTAAGAGGCATCGAGCGTGCAGATTCAATCGCTTTCAATCCATCCAAGTGGTTGATGGTACATTTTGATGCGACAGCATTGTGGTGAGTGGCTTTTGAGAGATCAATGAGGGCTCTAAGGTAAAGGTTCTTCATTTTTACCAAGGATTAAGGACAGCACCGCCGTACATCGCACTTTTAATGTGGAGCCGCTCTATTTGCAGCACGAAAATTCGGGTGTCTCCATTGATTATATGCACTGGCAGATACCGCTGAGTAGACGCTTTCGCGCCTTGAAAGTTTTCTTCGTTTTGCGCTCGTTCGGCATCAAAGGCTTACAAAAGCATATACGTGAAGGTGTGCGATTGGCGCAGAAATTTGAAGCGTTGGTGCTGGCCGATCACCGTTTTGAGATACCAGCAAAACGTCACTTGGGTAATTAGTGACTTAAAAACTCAATTCTAGATAAATCATAATTATTGCTTAATTATAATCTTCAAGGCATGGTGGTGTTTCGCATCAAGGGTGAAAATGAAATCACCGAACGTCTTTTGAAGCGCTTAAATCATCGCGGTAATCTTCACTGTATACCGTCATCGTTAAAGGGCAAATATGTTATACGTTTTACGGTAACATCTACTAACACAACTGTCGATGACATAGTAAAGGATTGGAATGAGATAAGACGTGTAGCATCTATGATACTTGATGAGATGAATATTACAATATCGAATAGAAATAAGGTTTACTTGAAAGGTAAGCTAGGAAGATGTAACTTATATGTATATGTACATTAGGTTGCGTCACTCTCCATACAAAAAAAAAAAAAAACATCGCTACCTAGTGTTTTTCCAACCAAGTTATATAATCGATTATATTTTGACACTTTCATTTTAGAAAAATAATATGATTTACGTAAGCTCGACCGATATGAAAATACCTCCAAAAATCGAGTTTTGTTAGAAAATTTTAGTTCTAATTTTCTTTTTTCAAGTCAAGCTTAAAATTTTTGCGTACAAATGTTTAAACATTTTATCAATGGAATCAAGCTAATGAGATTTTTGGAGGTATTTTCAAATCGATCCAGCTAACGTAAATCTTAATATTTTTCGAAATATTTCGGCGCAAGTCCTAAAATATATATAATAAATTTTATAATTCCGCTGGAAAAGCGCTGGCAAGGCACCCTAATGTACGAACATGTCTGGCTATTCATAGAGATTTTACTTATCGCCACCCAAGGGTGAAAAGGTGTCAAGTCCATTTTTTTTTAATTGTTCAGGAGATACGAAAAATCAATGTAGTTTGGTATTACCTGCCATTCTGCATCAAAAACTAAATTTCGGTTGCTTGTTGCTTGTGGTGTAGAAGCGAGCTACATCAGATACATAGCCATTTGCTTTCGAGCAGAGGTCATCAATGCCATTGTCGGACGCCTATATCCCGGCAATCGTTCGCATATGAGATCAAGAAACTACCTGTTGTCTGCGGGGGGCTTCGAAAAGAAAACAGAAGTGAGGAGGTGCGACGCCCTTTTTAATTCTTCTGTGTTTCGATGTTTGATCTCAAAAGGTGTCTGACCATGGCCGACCATTCGGACAATTCTCTGTCCACATTTTGAGTGCCTGTGAGAGAGAGTGGGCCACGATACAGCGTGGACTGCCAAGTCTAACGCTCTTATACCGATTCTCTCACAGTGACGGTTACGGTTAAGGCCACGAGCTATCTCAGAAAATGCCCTATCTCAGAAAACTTTTCCAGAACGCCCAAATTCAGAATTTGATTGAAGAACACCCTGTCTCAGCTGAAAATGTATTGAAAATGTGCTGAGATAGGGCGTTTGTGAACCGAATTTTGAGTTAGGGCGTCCTTGAAAAGTGTTCTAAGAAAGGGCATTTTCCAACTGGCTGATGAGATAGATCGATCTTCCATTCAGGTGTCGCAATAAAAATGAAACAAAAACAGCTAAAACTTTTAATTGTCGCGCCCCTATTTATTTTCCCGCTACGGCACATATTAAATCCATTCTGACCAGTGTACTATATACTTATTTATGTATATTATATTGTTAGCTGTTGACTACATACATACCCATTTTGATTCCATAGATGCTAAAGAGAAAAATGAAGCTTTCGGCTCTAGTCTACTACTATCAAATTCACCACTCTCGCCGAAAATCGTCAACGGTTCATTTGCAGCCATATTCGATGCAGATGAATTTTTGGCCAAAACTTATGCCGGTGTGCGAATTGCTGTAAGTAATCACTATAAGTAATTATTTTTGATCACATTTGCTCTTGTTGTTGCTAATATGTTTGACAATTTACCTTATATTATTAATGATTTTTCACAGCATCAGGAATCACCATCGATGCGGCGACGTGTACGCGGTATTTTAATGTCTGGTAAGAAAGAAATACATACATTGTAAAAAAAAAATAATAAAAATATGTGAAAGTACACGTTAACTTGCCTGACTTATTGACTATTAATTCTTTTTCGACGTTCCCGCATAGGCAAACAATTCTCATTGGACTCTCATATGGATGTGGTTGTGCAGAGCTCTTTCGATTCCGGTACCAATAATTCCAGTACCGAAGCAAATGGCACGGCATCACCAGTTAAGAAAATTAAAAATCCAAATCCTATATGTGAGGATAGTGAAGAGTCCACGGAAGGTATGCAGTCCAGGTAGAGTAGTCCCAACCGCCTTGCAAATGCTAAATGAAGTAGAGTATTCATATTTGTTCTTGCTATTGTTGTTTTAATGAAGCTTCACCTGCAGTGGAAAGTAGAGAAGAGCTCGATTACTAATTGACTAGTTACATATTTTCCAAGTTAAAATCGGTGCAGTTGCGCATAGAGTTATGGTTTGTCTAAAAACTTGCACTTTTTAAAATGTATTTGTTGTACTTTTTTCTTCTTTTTTTTACATTCAATAAGACGGACCATATCCACTAAGTATTTGCGCATTGCACTGATTTTACGTTTACATTACTCACTTAATCTTTTGTTCCACCTTGCACGCATAGATTATCCAACGGCTAGACGCAGCGCAACGCCGCCCGCCTACTCCACGACGAAGATCGCAGCTGAATATCTAAGTCAACATTCCATCACCTCTCCCAGCACACCGCTACCATCGCCACGACACAAAACTACCGCCACGCAAACATCACAAAACCCCTATAAACCGTTGCACGCTACTGTGGATGCAGTTTCCGATGAGATAGCCGACGATTTGTCCTCTGACCGTAGTGCATTGGAAAAATCAAATGCACAGTTAGTTGCTGCGACTTGCAAACTATTCCTCGCCAACACACAACCAACACTCGCGCCAACCTCATCAACTGCGCCAGCTTCGCTGCGTACCACACCATCGCCGCCACCGCCACCGCCAGCATCTGCCGCAGCGCAACCAAATGTGGATAACAACAATTCCACACAACAATTGCAATCCCAAGCGCGTATGTTCATACGCGCGAATACCATGCAGGAAGTCTATCATGGCAAGCGCTACCTGGAGGCGGGTCTAGCTGTGGCACCCTACAACAATTACTTTGCTAACACTATAATAAATGCGGGAACACCAAGCGGTGGCGCCACACCGACCACACCTAGCAGCGCTGATACACCTGACGCTGAGTCGCAATGGACCGCGCTATTTCACAGTTTCGATACTGCACCTGCGGTTTCGGTGCGCAGCGCTAGCGCTATACCAGCGCGTCTTACAAATATGGAGAGCGCTTCAATGCGTTCCACTTCGACGCTACCCAGCATCGATGAAAGCGCATCCGAATGTATGTCCATATCAACCGCGTCAACGCAAGCTGAGACGTGTAGTATGCCAGCACAGCTGTTGTCCAAACGACAAAACGTACCACGATTCTATAGCGCGCCCACTGGTCGAGCGACCGCGATGGCAACGACGACGACGCCGGCGATGCTAGTGGGGTCGGCCGCAGCTACGTTGGCTTCATTTGCCGCGAATGCTGCAACGCTCTCTGAAGACGAAACGGATGCGGATGCGTGGCAGGTGGCGTGTTGTGGCAGCTCGGAAGAATACTCCATCACATCATCGGGTGTACAGTCGCGTTCCTCGTCGTTAGATCTAGGCTGATTTTGGTTGGACGCTTGCTCGGAAGTGAGTGAAGAGAGGGAGTGATAGATAAGAAGTTGATTTAAATTAGGATTGTTAAATATAGCGCATAGTTATAGTGTATACATACATTCTATTATTGTATTTGGTAAAGTTTGCTGTTGACTTTGGACGGAACTTAAGGAAAGATGTATGTAAACATTAGGCAAAAATGGAATGGAATTTTAAGAAAATATATAAAAAATGCTATTTCTTTAATGAAATTTAAAGAATTGTGAATATTTATGTATGTGATCGTATTATTTTTTTGGTATGAATCGAAAATTTGGGACTTGCAAAAAAATAATCTCAATATTTTCGATTCGTACAATTTAGTCCTATCTGGATTTTTATTTTTATAGCTCAATATTCTTTTAACTTTATTTCAATTTTAGTTTACGTAAATGGTATTTAATTCTACTTATTTTAATTAATTTTATTTAGTCTAGTTAAATTTTTCATTTTAATTAATTTAATTTTTTTTATTTTATAAAAATCTATAAGAAGATATTCGTATTTAAAAGGTTACATACATTTGTATTGGAAGGGTGGAAAATCTTCTGCTGTGCTAGCAATAAATAATTTGGAAAATCTACATTAATCGTAGCAAAAAAACGCAAAAAAAAAATACTTCAATGTTAAACTAATTCAATTTCTGTTTATGTCTATACAAATAAATATTACGCTGAAAACGTATAATTCTTGAATAAAGAGTATATCTAAATATATAACTTTGAAAAATATTTCAATCCAATTCCGGTAAAGGACTCGATGGCATTAACACTTAACGAAGAATATCTTATAACAAGTGTTAATGCTAAATATATACTTAAATAATCACTATATTATACTCTATATACATACATACATATTTATTAATTGTTGTATGAAAATACATACTAAAATATTCAGCAATATTCCCCATATATTATACACATATGTAATCTATATAAAATATATCTTATCCCCCTAAAAGTGAATAACATTTATGAATATTACTGGCATATAAAATTTTTTTTTTCTAGAAATCTAATGCAACGAACATCTTTGCGAAATGAACACTGATTATTAGTTAAGAATCTTATGAATCTAAATACATAATAAACATATATACATAGTTGTAAGCAACAAAAACATGTTCACTACTGCATACAAATAAAAATATTCATAAATCCATAAGTAAAGTTATAAAAACATATAATTATAAATAGTCTGCATGCTGCATAGATATGTATGTATCCACGTTTACCAAAGAACTAAACTACATACATGTACAAATATGTAAAAAAAATGCTAAAAAAAACTAGAAAAAAGCAAAAACAAACAAAAAAACAATGCCATTTTAGGCGTATAAAATCGTATAAAAGATTTTTTAGCTGTAAAAAAATAGTTTGAGTAAATACACAGCAGAAAGATATTAAAAAAAAAAAATGAAAGCGACTTGTTAAATAGTAAAAATTTCAAAACCAAAATGTTACATGATTTAAAAATTTCAAAATGAACAAGCCACACTTTTCTGAATGTACTAATATTATAATCAAAGTCCAAATACATATTTTCAAAAAACTGAAATTGTGCTTTTAAATGTAATTGTGTATATGCTCTACCAAAACGCCAAAAAGAATGTAATTTGAAAATTTCATGAAATAAAAGAAGAATCTCTATACAAATACTTAGTATGTCTAAATTTGAAAATAAATGTAAAACTAAATCAAAAATAAATGTTCTGGTGTTATCTAACACTGTTTGATTGAAAATACTTTAATACTCATTATTATATACTTATGTATATTTATACACCGACTATATACATATACAGCAAACATATAGCAAGTACAAATTACATTACAATTTATATAGCAAAACAGCGACGATTTACATATGCGCATAGTTTTCAAAAAAAAAAAAACTAGCGCAGCCATTATTCGCTTGCTAATACTGGATAAGTCTCTCCGCCGCCGTAGTCAGCCGATCGCTCAGATTCGGTTTCATTTCCACAGCTGCTTTGAAGAAATTATAATTTTTATTAAATGCTAGATGAATGTGGTTTACATACATATATGCAAAATACGTACCATGAATCGCCTCTCAGACTTAGTCCCGTGCCACCTGCTAAAGCACATATTTTGGCGATCAAGTAGAAAGACATGATCAGCAAGAGCACCATATCGTGGTAGATAATGAGTGCGGCCAGCAAATAATCATTGATCCGCATTTCAGCATATCGATAGCCATTTATAGTTTGTGCGTGGTACATGAGGAACTGAAATGATATAAAGGCAAGGATATGGCAGTATACGATTAAGGTATTATAGCACCACTCTAGCGGTCGGAAAGAATGCCTAAATTTTATCTATAGTGTTTTACGGGAGTATGAAACAAGAAACCGGAAGTCTGTTTAGCGAATTTATTAAGTAGGAATAAGGTATGAAAGGTTTACGCAGACGATTTAACGATGAGCTGTATGTCGTTATTACAAGCCGGGGATCCCATGATTTAGATATTCATTACTTTTCAACAACTTAAATAGAAAAAAGTGCTTCCATATTGTTTGAGAAGTTCTCTTACCTAAATGGGTTTGAAACCTACTTTTTTATTTAAAGTGGCGTTTTTATTTTTCCTCTCTGACGCCAGGATTTATTTAAAGGACTTTGTAATTTCAAAGATATGAATTATTTCAAAAATTATTTTAAAAAATTCAATGCAATGTAGAATAAAAATATGGGTACCAAATGAAAGAGGAGAGTTCTTTAGAATTAAAAAAAAATTATTTTCTGAATTCACAAGGACGAATAGGTCATTTTTTAAGCTGATAAAGTTAGAAGCATGATAAAAGCATAGTAAGGTAAAACCGTTCTCTCAATGCGTCGGCCATGATTTTTTTTGAAGTTTGCCAACATTTTAAAATCCTATAAAATTGAGAAAAAAGGAATTGTTTAAAGTTGTTATTTGAGATTGAAAATGAGAATGTGTGTGTGAGTTTGTGTGTAAAATTTTAAAATTAAATTGCTTGCAAACGTCAAGAATTTGAAAAATTCTTCTCGGCGGTTCTACCTTCCTATTTTTTTATCATGGTTAGAAGGATGAAACTCGAGCATGTTATCGAGTTTATATAAGTCCTTAATATATAATTTTTTCAAAAACAAATATTGCGAAATTTCAAGGATAAAATTTTAAAAGGAAATATTTAATACTTAACATTCCTAGTGGGCACATATCTCGAACGATATAAGACTTGGAACAAAAAATCAAAAAGTAGGTAATTTGCACTTTCTAAAAAAAATCGAATTTTTACAAAAAGAAATCCGCCTTAAATTATATCTCGAAATAATATATGTATGTATGACAATTTTTGTGAAGCTTCTATTAAAATTTCAAAACGATCTGTGCTATAGTCTGGATTTGAAAACAATGGTTTCGGAAAAAATCGCATTTACGAGCACTGAAATCATTACCCAGGTGGTGCGGCAAATAAATATATCTAAACTACAAAATAAATCGAACGCCGAAACCGAAGCATAACCCAAATGTTCAAAGCTGCCACCGAACCCGACCTATTTGAGTTGGCTACATATTAAAATTGTTTTCAGGTTATAGAATCATTAAGGATGGGAAAGCCATAGGTACTTAATTGAAACTTTTCTGGAGCAATTATAATATAGAAAGGCTTTTAAGTAGTTCCACATGAGCATCCTCACTCCCTCACTCTCAACTTGTATAGTTTGGCTGCGTTAATAGAAATCAGCGGATCCACTTAGTCAAATAAAAACTATGCCATCGACGTCAATGATGTATTTCCTATAGATTTATCTTGAGGGCGTTAGTGCAAACAGCCACAGATTCCTCTACCGTTGGCTAAATTTATGCAATAATTCCATGAACGTTAGGCTCATTAATGGCTGTCCACGGGATGCTTTCTTTCTCACTACATTGGTAAAATAGTTCGACAAAGAAATTCACAAATTAGAAGAAATTGGCGACAGACAAACAAACGATTGGAGTGACCAATAAAAAGTTGTGGTGCTCTTGAACTGGGAGTATTTGGTGCTCACTGCGTAGATGAGTCTCAGAGCATAGCATAAGGCATCCCAAGGCAAGCTATCAAAGTAAACACAACAATTCTCGGGATATTTACGGTCAGTATTGTAGTACCATGTAGTATGCATTATTACGATTTGTCCTCCTTCGCCAGCGTTGTGATCATTCTGAGTTCCAACACCTCCAAATACAATCTAAAACTATGCGGTTATCATGTGCCACGATTAATTTTAAAACTTGGGTATTTCAATGACTTTTCCAATCACTAGTTTTAAAGATATTTTCGAGATAGTGAAGACCAATATTGGCCCCTATTGAAAAAAGTGCATATTGAGTCTGCTTTCATAAGCAAAAGGTAATGCAGTGGAACTTATAGATTAATCAACAATATAGGCCTGATTTAGGAGACGTTAGCAGTGCTTGTTCAAAACGTTCAAGTCAGTCTACAAAAAGGGTTACATTTTTGCTATACGATGCAAAGAAATCATAATTTTTTCTTCAAATGTTTTAATCCAGTCAAACTAACTTTTGATATCTCAAACCCTTCAAAAAAATTATAATTTTAAAGGATTTTCATGATAATGAAATAAATGCTTCAATAACCTCTAAAAGTAGTTAATATATATACAGCGTAATTAAGAATATCTTCCTGCCCAAATACTCACCATTAGTACCGTTATTATAATGAATAACGAATATAAGTAAAAGGCTATCTTAACGCCCGACAATAGTTGCAGCATCACCAAGAATACTGATGTAATAAAAAATATAACCGCAGCCACAAACATTATCACCACATCCAAGGTAAAATCGTGCTGAAAATATTTAAAAAAAACCAAGCATTAGAACTAGCAGAAAATTGAAATTTAGAGACTGCGTCAGCTTACATTAATGAATACTCCAATTAATATAAAAACCAGGGCCAAAACTAGTACCACTATTACAGTAACGGCGAAAAGCAAAAGTTCCGGTTCAACTATGGCGCGTGAAAGACCCCATGTCATCATGATAACCTACAATATATAGATTTTTTTCCATTATAGACAATCATAATGTGTTTTTTTTCATATTCGCGCTTACTATTATAATGGCGATAATCCAATTTAATGGCGCTGAAAAGCGTAGATTCTCGAAGAATACAAAAGCTGTAACCATTAACATGCTGATAAGCAGCGCTATTATAGAAATAAAGTAAAAATCAATAATGAAGTCCCGCAGTCCATCACTGTTGGGGGGAGGAGAAAGCAAGAAAAAAAACAAGAAGAATTTTAATTAAAAAACCATAATCACAACAGCCAAATAGTGTCTACTTACACGGCGATCATTATGATCCATTGAATTACTGATATAGCGAAGAAGATGAAGGCCAATGTATAGACAATGCGAGCGAATCTTGAACGGTCCTGCCGATATTGGAATAAACGTGATCTGATGGGATCATCCGCCATTGTGCCACTTGGCGCTCAAAACTCACTTGAAAATTTTGTAATCTCTGGTCTGAAGTTTCCAGAAGTTATGTGTTTTTTTTTTACAAACTTAAGATTTATTTTATAAACTATTTTTTTTCTTTTTTTATTGTATACAAAACAAACTGATAATTTTTCAAAACAATTATGAAGTTTATTGTTCCACAGAAAAAGTGAAATGAGCAAAATTTAGAGCAGGTATTCACAATGGGAAATATACAAACTTGATGGTTTACCTCGACTATATAAATTAATTTCGTACAAATAATATAATAGTAAATGCATTACGGAAAATAATCTAAACTAGGGTTTTCATGTTATGTGCGCGTTGTTTTTACAAGCTTGTATTTAGTTTCACCTGTCCCGGTGTTTAAAAACATATCTTGCAATAAATTTTTACACAACTTCCCCATGAGCCAGAGGCCTGAAACTTCAAACTTAGCTCAAACCACGATGACAATGCAATATGAAGCATCCCGAGCACAAATACCAAAAAAAAATATTTCTCCAACCTTGGAGAAATTCCAACTCATCTCTAACCGAAAGATACGTAAAAAGTGATAGAGAAACGAATTTTTAATTATCAAGTGAAAAACTAATGGCCTTATTCATAAAAAATAAAGTAGGTTTAAAGAGCTTTATAAATTGGCGTTTGCATACATTTTTCAATTTATAAACCTTTCATAAAGCTACTTTATTTTTTATGAATAAGGCCATAAAACTATATAAAAAGGAAAATTACCAACAAAAAGTAAATAATCTTAAAAGAAAATAAATCGCGAAGTGAATCAAGTGGCAGAATTACTATAGAACTGTATACTGTGAAGTGAATTATTGTAATACGGTATTGATTAACTACATAAAACAAACGGAGAAATAAAATAAAAAATTATTTAAATTCATCTATGTACATATGTCATTTCAATCAAAAAGTTATAAGTTATTTTACTATTTCAATTTCAGTATTTCAATGATAGGTATGTTTGAGACCAATTGTAAAATCAAATTGGAGTTCAAGTTGAGAACTAGCATTTTCTCAACTTGAGAAATGGTCCTATTTTCATACAAAGAAAAATACACTTTTTGTTCAGAACGCTCCACTTAAGGTACTATTGAGAAACAATGTTTGAGATTTGAGAAATACCATAGCTCTCCACTTGCCCTCAAGTTGGGCTCAAACTTAAATGTTTGTTGGGATGAATTAATTCACAAGATAGCAGAATTTTTTGAAAACCCCGTATTTATGGTCTGATGAAAATAAACACATCCACAAAAATGGTATCCGGTAGGTGCCGCGGGGCTCGATATATGTTGAAAAACTACGTCTATGGTCGATTTAGTTCATATTTAGAATAAGTATATATTACCTGTGTACATTAAGAAGAAAGTTTCAAAATAAAGTGTGCCGATAGGTGGCGCAGGTACATAAAAGGAGATTGGATGTCCGGTTATAGTTTCAGAACTATGGCTCTTAAGACTGGCCCTACACGTCTTCTGTTGTCGCCTGGGCCAACAGCTCCTGTCAGGATATTACCGTTGGGACTACCCTGCAAAAGTCATCTCATGAATGTCAAAGGTCAGGTTCAGCGATGCGCACACCATGCGCTGAGCCAGGCGGGCATTAATCGAGACTCATCAATCAATAATAGCTTGGTCATCTCCTCACCCCTGGATGCCGTCATTAAAGGCGAACGAAGATCTCGAGTTGCCTTGCGCGACTTACTCTTCAGAAAGAAGTTCTACGCAAAAATACTGTGGATTACGCTCAGTGGAAAATCCCCTCATAAGTTACGGCGAAAATTAGTGAATATACTACGATATTGCTGAAATATGATACAAGGACATGTCATTCAAGATAATAGCAAATTTTTTCCTTTACTAGCAGACACTATTCACCAAACCATAAAAAACTGTTTACAACTCTGTAGGTCCCTGACTTTACGTAACAAGAAGGGATCGCAAAAAAAGTTTGTGATTACTCTCGGAGGTCTAAAAGTTATAGAAACCCCCGATTATTTGGCGTTCTTGGAGGGTGACTATGGAGGAAATTATGACGCCCAAAACCTCCTCTCGAAGTAAGCTTTCAAACTAAGGAGGTGACTACAAACTTTCTTCTTTTGTATGGCAAGCTCAGCCAAATATCCAACAATGCATGTACGACCATCTGTTGCTTTTATTTTTAAAACAAAATAACCGAAAATGGATTTTCTTTTCAAACTCTAAAGACAATCTTATCTATATTTATTATATATACCTTTATATTATTGCATCACTCACCAGGGCATATTTGAATAAAATGCAAAACAGATGAACTTAAAGATACAATGTTGTTGGACTTAAAAACTTAAGATTAACTAACCTAACCGTACCAAAACCGGACTAAGTTGTCAAGTCAAACGGGACTTCAATGAGCGCACCCACCACAAACTAACCTAAAGTATATGGAAAATATTGACTCAGATGTAAATTCGGAAGCTAAACAAAAGCAAGTAATGCCGTTTAATGACATAGGTTGGGGTAGGTAGGTAGGTTAAGCTTGTTGCCTCAAACAGGAGCACACTTTGCCCAAAAGTATTGATTCGACGAACCAAATTACTCAGACGGCATATATCGATTCCCAAGAGTTGATTAGTACTGGGTAAGACGTGCGATCTTAGGTGCTAAGACCGCAATCTTGGAAATGTGGAGATTATTCCATCTCTCCGTCGTACAAGCTGCCAGAAAGAATCTCGAGAGATTTTCAGTCTCACCGCATGAAGTCGAATCGATATAGTTGAGATTTGGCGCGCTGTGGCTCACAGCGAGATCCATGGACCGACTCTTGTCCACCCTCAGTAGCAAATTTGCTGGTTTTCCCCCAGCATTCGCTTAGTTGACGCGCTACCCAACCGCCCAAGATTGGTGTACATATAGCATACAAGAGTACTCCCACTCCTTTTTTTCGGTGCGACTGTCTTGAGGGTGGCTTTCCTGGCACCAATATAAGTAACTAGTAAATACTCAGCAGCGACCGAAAGAGGGATCAGGCATATCCCAAGATTCTGATTGCCGCTTGACTATCAGAGTGGATATTTACCTCCCGCCATCAAAGCATCCACCTATACCTGGTGAACGGTACAGTGATCTGGAAGTCGAAATTTTAGTTTGAAGGAGAGCCCCAAAATACCCCACCTCCGTCAAGCTTCTATCCATCCGTGTAAAAACTCATCGGCGCCACTTTTCACCCATTGCCTCCGATTATTTCATCCCTAGACGAGAGGTTAGTGGAGAAAGAGCTAGCCAGGCAGTTATCCGTGTGGTCAGGAATAAAGGCAGAGAATCCACAATGTCGACTTACGCCATCTTTGTTAGTTATTTTGTTTGGCCGTTGACTTCCATGAAATATGAGATATTGGATTGTCTGAATGACTAAAACTTGAACGCCGTCATCATTTGCGCGCTTTAAGGCCTTAATCTATTTAAGAACCATGGTTGTGTCTATTTAGACTGCACTTTTAATTACAGAATTTGGTTCTTTGTAATTACGCTTACGTTGCATATGCACTCTGAAATTTCCTAACCAATATACTTAGCCACTTACGTATGTATAGATAAATTTGTAAATGTGGCCACCCAAAAAGATCGAATAAAAAACATTAAAAAATCCTATTACAATGAAACCAGCATTGACATCGAATGCCAGCAAAATAAAAAACTATTTGCAGTCGAAATTTCCTTTGTATACTTAACATCGGTTTATGTGTTTCAAAGTGGAATGCCGTTGGCTAAGATAATCGGAACTAAGCCAACCGTAGCAGAAGCTGCTGAAGTGGCATTAAGATTAGCAGAAAGCGGAGAAAGTCCTCGAGATGTACAACCAGAAGGCTCAGCAAAAGTTTTGCAACGACGAATCACAGATGAATCCGACACACAAATTAGGCTACAAATTAAAGAAGTGGAGGATGATACGCCAGAAGGAGTACGCGCTATGCGAAAGGGACATAGCGCTTTCGTAGGGGAGGTGCATGCGCATGCGTTAGGTTACCTACTTTTTGCCATATTACAATGGCAACTACTATATCAGATGTAAGTTTGTTTCAATTCGGCGGTAATGTTGATT
This sequence comes from Rhagoletis zephyria, assembly GCF_001687245.7. Lineage (NCBI taxonomy): Eukaryota > Metazoa > Arthropoda > Insecta > Diptera > Tephritidae > Rhagoletis > Rhagoletis zephyria. Next base: position 1,477,911 of record NW_016157085.1, on the reverse strand, counting down.
TTTTCTTTTCTTTTCACGTATTTTTTGTTGCAGCGAAGGACTTGTTAAATTTGTGAATTCGCACTACTACATCTCGTTGATTCCGTTCACGATAAGCTATGTGATGTTGATGTGCTTGGTATTTTTCTATAATCTACTATCCCAAGGCAGGAGTAAAGTGAGATTTTACGTATATACAGGAATAATGGTAAGTATGAAAGCGTTGACATTTCGTGGCAATTATGATAAGTGATTTGGAAGCAGAGTGCAGAAGACTCCACTGAACTGAAGATCTCAATAGGGAAAGATAATTCGAAAGAAATGTCATCTCAAGGCTCGAGAATAATAATAAAGAAATGAGTTAAAGCCCAGAGGATCAGCCATAATTTCTTTGAATATATTTAACTTTTGAAATTTACGCGGTAATGTCTTCGTGGGCATATCCTTAATTTTTCCCTGATAGTAATATTTTGGCGCTTACACTTTTCCAAGTGTTTGGCCGAGTTTCATCACCTAATATTGTAACACGAAATGAAGAGGCCTGCAATTTATGCCCAGCAAATAGTTTTTATGAGAAGCTTCTTTGAAGGCAGATATATTTAGGTACAACCGGATGTTTGTCATTGCCTGCCGAGGGGCGCCTGCTGTTAGTTGGAAGACTTTTTCTAATTCAGATGTTGCCCGGACCAGGGATCGAACACAGATCCTACGAAGTAATAAAAAAATAAAATTTGTATTAAAAAGCGTATGGATACGAAAATCTATAACGAATTATATTTATATACATACGTAAAGATACCGCTGTGGTGTAGTGGTAAGCAGTGCGCGCTTCCACTCCGCACGACCTGGGTTCAAACCCTGGTCAAACCAACATCGCAAAAAAAATATAGAAAAAGGTTTTTTCTTAACAGCGGTCATCCCTCGGCAGGCAATGGCAAACCCCCCGAGTGTATTTCTGCCATGAAAAACAGTTTCTCATAAAAAATACAATCGCCGTTCGGAGTCGGCGTAAATCTGTAGGTCCCTCCGCTCTGTGTGGCAACATCAAGGCGCACGCCACAAATCGGAGGAGAAGCTCGGCCAAACACTAACATATGTGTAAGCGCCAATCTATTATTATTATTATTATTATTAAAGATACCGCTTATATTCGAACTACAGCTCTTTTAAGCCACTTGACATCAATTTTTCAATATAATTTGCAAATAAATAACTCCCTTCATTGAAGTTGGATTTGATTTTTTAAAAGGTGGCAGCCCTCATCCATGAGTAGATAATGATTATATATATCTCCATTCCAAGTTCCAGTAATCTATCAAAAATATTTCTTGAGAAATGCAGTATGAAAAATTCCATTTGTATGGGAGGTGCCACGCCTCCTTGTCTAATCGAGATTAAATTGCTCCTATATTTTAAGTTGGGCTAAATGACACCAGTGTACAAAATTTTATGATTATCGGTTGAGTTGTTAAAGCGTGAAAGCGTAGCAAACAAATAAACCCACTTTCGGATTTTTTGATATTAGTGAGGATTAGTAAGGATATCTCAATGTTCACCATAAATTTACCTGTTTCACTCGATAGTCAGGTTTACATTTCATTCAGATATATGTAGATGTAATAACGGTTGCTCTAAATAAAAATTATTTTTTTTTATCCCTCTTTCAAAGCTTCAGCTTGCCACTGTCGCCATTGCAATGCCGATATCCACTTCCACTAATATGCATTTGGTATATTCGAGTATAGTTTCATCAATTGTGATAATAAGCAGCATCGTGTTGGCGTGTTGCAGGCAAGTAAGTATATAAATTGTTCATTTAAGGGGTTTACAAGACAGGAAAAAGTTTTAGTTTGATTCACATCTACCACAAACATTTTAACTGCTATTAAATTTGTGACATTATGGAAATGATACTGTTCTAACAACTTGTGAACCCCCGAAATTGAATTACTTGTTACACCGAATAAATTTGGATTATGTGCCACTACGCTTCTAACTGCAAATGTTTAGGACGCTTAAATTTTCAAAGTGGTCCCACTCTTACAAATTTAAACGGCTTTTATATGCTTTATAAAATGACGCTGTTATCATTTTTATTTTTTTTTTACGTAGAATACGTCTTACCTTAAGGTATGGGGGCTATGTTCAAATGTTGTATTTGTAATTTTTAGAGCTTCACAAAAACGCTTATTGCACGAGAACTAATAAAGCGATTTCAAAGAAAAGTGTGGCGTTTCAAAGATAAAATTCCAAACCTGTCGACAGATTCATTTTTGTAAATAACCAATTCGGTTTCTGTCGTAAAAACAACGGTAAACATTGCCTTATTTTGGGGTCAATTTTGAGCCTTTAAAGTGCTCTAGCAACTTATTGTTGGCATATATAACTTTCATTTTCGGGATATAGGTTCTTTGGAGATTTGGAAATATTATCGGGTACAAATTTTATATAAATTTAACAAATATTGAGCATTTTAAGGCAAAAAATTGTTGAAAAAATTTGCAAATTTTTTTCATTACCAAAATGCTCGAAAACCGCTCGAATGATTTTGTTTTTGTTTTCTTTAATCAAAAATTCAAGAGTTTTCCTTTCGTTTGGTATATGGGAAGTATTGGTTGATATCTTCTATATATGTTTATTTTATTCAAATATATGGGCATAAATGATTTTCCATACAAAATCACCTCGTCATCATTTTGCAAACACGTGCATATGTTGGAAGTGTGGGAAGGAGACAAAAAGTATGTATGCGTATGTAATGCGGCTTTTGATCGCAGCGTATGTACATATGTAAATGCATATATACGTACATATGAAAGTTTCAGTTAATGTGGATCTGTTTGGTTTTGTTATCGATATTTTTATCGATTTTGTTATCGATTTTGCTATCGATTTTGTTATCGATATTTTTATAGATTTTGTTGCCGATATTTTAATCGATTTTGCCATCGATATTTTTATCGGTTTTGTTACCGATATTTTCACCGATTTTGTTATCGAAATTTGTATCGATGTTGTTATTGATTTTGCTATCGATATTTTCGGAACTTATCGATATAATGATCGATATTTTTATCGATTTTGTTATCGATTTTGTAATCAATTCTGTTATTGATTTTATTGTTGATGATTTATCGGTTTTGTTATCGATATTTTTCTTGATTGTTTTAACAATTTTGCTATCGATATTGTTATCGCTTTTGTTATCGATATTTTTGTCGCTTTTGTCATCAATATTTTTATCGATTTTTCTATAGATATTGTTATCGCTTTTGTTGTCGGTATTTTTATCGGTTTTTTTACCGATTTTGCTATCGATATTGCCATCGCTTTTGTTATCGATAGTTTTATCGATTTTTTTATCGAATTTATTACCGATTTTGTAATGGATTTTTTGATAGATTTTGTTATCAATTTTGTTATTGACTTTGGAATCGATTTTGTTATCGATTTTGTAATCGATTTTTCGATAGATTTTGTAATCGATTTTTTATCGATTTTGTAATCGATTTAGTTAACGATTTTGTTATCGATATTTTTATCGATTTTGTTATCGATTTTATTATCGCTTTTGTTATCGATATTTTTTTCTTAGTTTGTGCTTTCGTTTTTGACTTGGATATGCTCTTAACCATACGACGTATTCTACGTTTAAATTTAGCGGGTGTATCTCCGATACAGCCTGCAGACCAAGACGAAGGCGCTGGACTGTTCCTTTTTTTTTTTTGTTTAAATCTATTTAATCTGTTATGTATTTGAATATGTCGTTTGGCCTAACAAAATTATTTTTAATGCTATGACTTCCTATGTTCTACTTGCTTTTCTCTTTTTTTCAATTCACAGGATTACATTTTACACAAGCCAGAATTTATATTCATTTGGACTGGTCGATGTTTTGTAATCACCTCAATGGGCATTATAGTCGCTATATCGTTGAAAAGCCCGTATTTCGATATGGTTATGACATTGATAATGATATTCTTTATGTCAATTGTAAGTATTCTTCATTTGATAACGAAAGAATTATTTTCTTCTGATATTTTTTGTTTTGAAAGCCTCATAAAAAAGCTCCCTTGCCCCGTTTCATGACCGAGTGAGCAAAGCACTGGCGTGCCATTCGATAGACCCGAGATCGAATTCTCGGGCAGCGGTTTTTTTTATATATTTCTCATTTAATTTTTTTCTCCGTTTTTAATTTAATAATATTTTAATTTTTGAATTTTATTGTTCAAAAAAATATGTGAAAAAAATTAGGTACTGATTTCATTTTTGTTTTTTTATTCTTGTTTAACTTAATTTTTAGATTTTATTGGTTCAAAAGGGAAATTTTTCTGTAATTTTAATTTAATTTTGAGAAAATTAAATTAAAAATAAAGATACTTTTTATTTCATTTAATTTTTAGGAACTTAATTATTATTTTTTTCTTAATTTATTTTTCTTTTAATTGGAAAATCACACCGTGCGATAATCAATTTTACACACGAAAAAATCAATATATTCACAAAATTGGGGCCAAATATTGTAAAACTGCGTTTTTAGTTTTTCTCTCTGACGTCGGGATGTTTTTTGAAAAACTTTGAAATTTCTAGAATATGACTGAATAAAAAAATTATTCAAAAGATTGGGTGCATTGTACAATAACAATATGGGTATAAATTAAAAGGAAAACATCTGTAGAATAGGAAAACAATTAATTTTTTCGGTGCCCTTGGACGAATAAGTATTGAAAATGTTCTTTTATAATTTTATCCTTAAATATCCTTGGGAATTTCCGATATTTATTTTTGACAAATATATATGTCAAGGACTAATATGTTAACTACTACATCCTCGAATTTCGTCCTTCTAACTTTATTAATTTTACACTTCTCTTTATATGATATTGATAGCTACAAAATTTTTTCAATAATTTTTTTTTTTTAAATGTAAAAAGAAATTTTTGAGTTTAAGAAAGTATAAGTTTTCTGGTATCATTTACAACGACAAACGTTTTTTAAAATCGGTTTGTAATTTTTTTTTTTTATAAAAGATACATACGTTTTGCTTTGCAGTGTTTTTTCTCAAATCTTTATATACGAAGCACCCCAATACGCATATTAGAAGAAAGGTTTGATTGCTTTTACAACGATATAACTTTTTTTTATCGGTTTGTAATTTTTTTGTTTAAAATATTTTTTTTTATAAAAAAAGTATTTTTCCCCTTTAAATGATTTTCTCAAATTTTTAAATACGAAGTATACAAATATGCATATCAGAAGAAAGGGGGGTTTAATCACGTTTACAACCATGCCATCTTTTTTAAAATCAGTTCAAAATTATTTAAAATCTAAGGTTTTTAATTTTTCTAAGTGCCGACCTTTGAGACCTTATAGCACCTGTAATATAAGCTTGCACACAAAAAGTTATATCCCATTTAAATAAGAGCAAAACCCTGACGCCAGACGGAAAAATTAAAAACCCAGTTATACTATATAATAGGCTCCTAGTTTTGTGAATATATTGATTTTTTCGTGTGTTTTAGAAACTTTTGGTTTTTCTCGCACGGTGTTATATTGTTTTAAAAAGAATTTTTTTTTTAACTTTTTATTTTTATGACCCTTTTTTATTTTGTTTTCTTTTTTTATATCTCTTTTAAATTAGTTAATTGCCAAAAGACAGTAAAATTTCCTCGTTTGCACATATTTCAATTAGTCTTGCGAGAGGCAGAAAAGAGCTTTCAAGATAGTTGCCAGAATTGACAATTGTCTTGTGGTGAGTTGAAAGGCAGTTGCCAGAATTGTCCTGCAAATTATTTCTTCTCGGTTTTCATCATATAAATACTAACGTAATCATATTGCGGACTTTAGAGTACTAGAAAGAAAGACCATTGGTGCAGTGTTTGTAGGGCGTTGCAGTGTTTACAGGTGAAAGGCAGAATGAGGGGTACATGCAGGAATTTTCATTGAGCAACCTAATAATTTGACAAGATTAAATGGTAGTGGTTAAGATCTGACGATCTCTCTATTCAGAAATGCATCACGCCAAAGCATCAGTGCCTTTTATTTGTAAAATCTAATTGATGGAAATGTCCAATACGCGCAACCACTGCTAAATGCCGAATTGAAGCTTGGTTGCGCAAATAAGCCACTTCCATTAATTATAGCTTAGAAATAAGAGCCTGATGCTTGAGCTCGATGCATTTCTGAACAGACGGTTACTCAGATATTATAGTGTTGTCAAAGTTAACGAAAAGTTAACCAAAACAAAGAAACTAATTTATTAAAATATCTTCAACAAAAAAGTGCTATATTTTTTTTCTTTTCTATTAACTATAATTTTCAGTACATATTAATATGTGGGAGAGTGCTAAGTCGTGCGGAATTCGTCTGGTTGGACAAATATGGTCCTCATATGTATGGAACGCTATTTTACATGAACTACATGACGCTTTATTCGATGTGCGTATTACTATTTGAGCAAATAGAGCGTGTTACGAATCAGTAATTTTGCAACTACATGAAACGTATACTAAGTATAGAGCTGTATACTAAAATTGCATATTAACTATTCGTGTTTTTATTATTAATATAAGAGTATTAATTTTAAATTTGTACAAAGTTAAGCAAAATCTATTATCTACACAAATAAATAAGTTTTCCAATGTGGTATAGTAATAAAAAGGCGTTTAATGTTTTTAAGAAGTTTGCTTAATTTATTTCAGATGTGTACAGTTTACATTTTTTTAAGTTTGTATACATATGTATTTATGCATGTAAATAGTTTCATTAAATTTCTCATACAAAGTTAGTAAATGTATGTGTGTATAATGTAAATACTTCAAAATCGCAGAAAACCTCATTCTAAAATAGTTGTGTAAATGTACATATGTATGTATATATAGTTATTTAATTTTACAATTTTGTTTTAAAGTTCGCATGCACAAACGTCAAAGTAATGCGTTTCCTGTTTTTCATCTAACAAAGTTTAACACGAAAACACCAACACAATAGCTCGTACATTACAAGGACCTTTAACCATTTTATAAAAAAAAAAAACGAAAAAACGTATAAATCAAACAAATTCTTTTACAAATCAAATTACAATTTCATTCAAATTTCAATTTTATATGTAAGGCATACATTGTATATATGTATTAATTGTAGTTATATGTATTTATGCATGTATATATATTTTTGTATACTGTTTTAAGATATTTTTTTAGTGCTCTGTTTAAAAAATTCGGTTCAATACATATTGATTGTGTTCTGGCATTTTGTGCTTGTAAATCACGATTTCGACGGCGTTCAAACAAAACAATCATGAACCGTAAGGCCACTGCAATCATTTGAGCTTGTTTAAGGTGAAGAAGAACCGTTTTGGACTTCATTGTGCGTGTTTGGGCTGCTGCCGCTGGATGGCAGGAAGGAAACTGTAAATGGTAAAGAAAAAAATTTAATATAAAATAAACAAATGTTCTATGTAGTGATTTAGAAAAATTAATTTTAGGCTAAGGAGTTAGCGTTGATTTACTTACACTTTATAGAAAATGGCTAACGGACGTGGTGTGTCAACGCAAACCTCAACGTTTTCCTACTTAAACAAAATTGACGCATATTTGTTTTTACTAAAATCTATGGAAAATACAAGCACTACACACACACACACACTTATAACGAATATAGTTTTATGCATAGCACTTAAAATGCTGATCAAAAAGGCTTCGAAAATTGGTACCAATTAATTAAAGAGCAAAACTGTAAATAAAAAAGCAAAGAAGTGACAAAAAACGAAATTTGGTCAAGACATGTGTATACTTAAAAAAATATAATTTTTGGCTTTACTCGTAAAGTATAAATTCAACTGACACCATTCGAATAAGAAAGAAATTAAATGCAATACAAAATTTAATTTGAATGAAGAAGTTATAACTGTTAGTAATTCAAACCAAAAGTCTAAAAGCCACCGCAATGTTAATGATATGACAGATAAATATACCGTTCCAACCAATGCAAAAGAAACGTTTTTTAAAACTGCGATTTTTCAAATAATAAGTTAGTTTTTTTCATACATCATACACCCACCCTGTCGGAAACAACAACAACCAAAAAGGAAAAATTAGTTTTTTTCATCTTCTATAAATCTGTAAAGAGCTGTGCACAATTTGTATGGAAAGTATTCTATACAAAAGTTGGTAATGTCACTTAGAGATCCTACATCCCTGCTCTTCTTGGTAAAAGGCGCAGTTAGCAAGCAAATAAGTCCATTAAATGGCTAGAGCACAATCAGTCCTGTAACCTGTGAGACGGTTCCAGTAAATTGTGGACAATTGCCATCGAATTTCGGCGATATATGCAACCAACATAGACCCCAGGAAAAAAGCGCGGAGTTCTGCAAACCTTGGCAGGGACAAAAACATTCGCAACAAACGGCGCACTAACATTCAGGCCAAAGGATCTAGATGTGTCAGCCGGGCAAGTGTAAAGCCTTTCGTTAGCTACGCACAACATTCTAGAGATATAGAACAGCGTAATAGCTTCATCTTTCAAAAGTATGGAAAAGACCTGTACGACCAATCAGCCGCAGCTCCTGAGACTCTTGAAACAATACTTCTACTGCAGTTGATGCAACACCTGCACCTCGCCTATCATCCGAATGGGCTTCGAAAAATTCGTAGCACCACCACCAATTCTGTGGAAAGCAATAGTTGAAGGGGTTAGAATCATAAGGGTCTAAGTGAAATTTTTTGAAAATATAGGTTATACCCATATTTGTATAGTTAAATATAGTGTTTATTAGGAGAAAAAGAGTAAACATTCTTTGAATTAGTTAATTAACCTGCATTCATTTAGGCAAGAATCATTTCAAATGCATTTATCCATAATTTACAGTAAGTAATCAACTTTAACCTTAATTATCTCAAAAAAATGTCAGATCTACTTAGATTCTTTTGATTCTAACCCCTTCAGTAGTGGTCCAAAAAAATAAAGTCGGAGTTTTAATGCCGGCACACCCTAGGATTGATCCATATCGAAAAATATACCCCTATTTTGAAATCAAAAAAATATTTAAGGAGTGCTCAAAGCGTTCAAAGTTTTCCATGTATTTTATATGGAGAAAAAACAATTTTTCGTAGAAATGGCATAAAACTCTTGAAAATCAATATTTTTCGACCGGAAAACTATGGTTCTCTTCAGGAGACTAATATCCAATTGTTTATTTAACCATTTTATATGATTAAAGATTTTTTATTGGTCCCCCCATTGCATTTTCTAAGGGCTTTGGAGGATCTATAAAATATAGTTACCATGAAAAAATTGTTAAAGAAACAATTGAGTATTATTACTAGGAATCTCCTGAAGATAAGTAAAGTTTTCCGATCGAAAAATATTGATTTTCAAGAATTCTACATTATTTCTACGAAAAGATGTTTTTTTCTCCATATAAAATACATGGAAAACTTTGAGCACTTTGAGCACTACCTAAATTATTTTTTATTTCAAGATAAAAAAATATGGGTATATTTTTTTCGGTATATAAAAATCCGACCTTATTTTTTTACATACATTTTTGGACCACTGAAGGGTAAAGTTTTAAACTCTCGAAACAAAACAACAAGGCGGCAGCAAAGCATCAAGCACGGTGTGGCACAAGGCGAGGTAACATTTGACACTTTGTTCAAACTGTATCCCTTAAAAATCACGCAATCACGAAATCAGAGATATTCGGTGTTACTTTCAATAGCCCCTTATCCTTGTTGGCGCACACCACAATAAATAAGCTGAATAAAGGTCCCCAAGTCGTTTGCAAGCAGGTGCTTGGAGAATGGCCGGTAAAGGAAATAAAAAACTGCTGTCTAAATAGTTCCTCGTGGGATGTCAGAGGACGAGTCAACCCAAGTACAACTTGACGGATAAAATAAAACCACACTGTCACGTCATGTAAGGAAACAACTCTGTCACCAGGCATCAATAATTTACATCACTACGTTTTCACCAGCGCTACCAGCAGCGGAAATCGTAGCAATATAACAATAAATATTTCATCGCAAGTATCATTCGCCTACATTCAAAAAAATACTCAATGGCTTTTTGTTTCTTTTATAATCCCTATGGAGTAATTAATAAGCTTGGAAGAGAAAATTAGCTCAACAGAAAATGATCGATTTGAAGCAAAAACGGCTAATAAAGTTTGATATACGGCACAGATTAATTGCTAAGTGGTTATGAGAATAGTTTAGACTGTGGGTTATACGTAAATAAATAACAAAATACTAAAGCATAAGTAGTTGTGATGAGAGTATTAAATATTAAGAGCGATTATCACAGTGCGAGGTAACTCTTGTTCAGCAGTTAACTTGTAACTTACGTAACGTAAAACGAAAGTTAACTAGCGAATGCAGATGGTTATATCTGCACTGTAAAAACGGCCCTGAAACTAAAAAACTAAAAATTTGCGTTACAATGACCAATGAATAGAAAGTGGTTAGGAGTATGTGATGTTTGAAAATTACCTATTTAGCTTTTAAAATCTGTGTTCCAATGGAATAGTAGCTTATGTTGTTGTTGTTGTAGCGGCTACAACAACCCCGCCCAGATCGGTTGGTATCTCAGTCGTTGTCGTCAAGTTCCACTAACGGCAACCCTAGGAAGCGTGCAGCTTCTGCGGGGTTTGCCCATAAGGACAAGGTCGTTAGGGATGTCGGGTTTGCCGGGCATGCGAAGAGATGTTTCGAGTCATGTGGGGTCTCTCCGCATGCCGGACATTCATTAGGCACATCCTCATTCAGCCTACTCAGGTAGGAGTTTAACCTGCTGCAGTAGCCGGAGCGAAGTTGTGCAAGTGTGGTGCGCGTCTCCCGAGGCAGATGAAGCTCCGTCTCGTCTATGTCCGGGGGTGGTGTGCCTAGAACGGCATTCACAGGTCTAGAGTCTACATAACTCGAGACTGAGTCCCTGTGAATGCCGTTCAGGGCCTGTCTGTAAGCTGTCGGGTCCAGAGGTTGCTTAATGAACCTCTGGACTTCGTCCGTCAGTTCATATAGATGCCTCCTGACGTGCCTAGGCGAGGGCTCCTCTGCAAGCAGCTGTCTGCTTGGGTGGCCACTTCTGTGGCTCCCGATCAGGAACTGCTTGCAGAGCATTATATTGTGCTCCTTTACAGGGAGCATTTGCGCCTCGCCGTGCAGGTGGTGTTCAGGCGACATCAGGAGGCATCCTGTCGCTGTCCTGAGTGCGGTGTTCTGTACAGTCTGTAGCTTCGTCCACTGCGTCCTACTAGTCCCTGGCGACCACACTGGCGCTGCGTAGTTTAAAACCGGCCGGCCTATTGCCTTGTATGTTGCCAGCAACGTTTCTTTGTCTTTGCCCCAAGTACTGCCGGCTAGCGACTTGAGGACCTTGTTGCGGCTCTGTACTTTATTGACAATAGCGGTTGAGTGCGCAGAGAAGGAGAGCAGGCTGTCGAATGTTACTCCGAGTATTTTGGGGTTATTCACCGTCGGAATTGGTGTGTCATCGACGTGAATCCCCAGCGGTAGCCTGACCTCCTTCGTCCAGGTTGTGAACAGGGTCGCGGAGGATTTCGTAGGGGAGAGGGCTAGACACTTTGCAGTGAAGAAGCGAGAAAGTTCGGAGAGATAGCCGTTTACTTTCGAACACAGGTCATCAATTCCATTCCCAGTCGCCATGATCGAGCAATCGTCGGCGTAAGAGACAATCGAGACTCCCTCTGGTGGTTGAGGGAGCTTTGAAATGTAAAAGTTAAACAGTAGCGGGGAAAGGACACCACCCTGAGGAACCCCCTGTTTTATTTTTCGCTGCTTACTCGTTTTGTCTCTAAACATTACCGACGAATGTCGACCACTCAGATAATTTGCCGACCACCGTTTGAGCCTCTGTGGGAGAGAGGAGGCCTCTATATCTTCTAGTAGCGTGGAATGGCAGACGGTGTCAAACGCCTTTGACAAGTCCAACGCTACTAGAATCGTTCTCTCACAGGGACGGTTACGGTTAAGGCCACGAGTTATCTGAGTGTTTATGGCGTTAAGTGCTGTTGTTGTACTGTGCACTTTACGGAAACCATGCTGATGCTTCGCTGGGGTCAGGTGGTTTGTGAAGTACGGGAGTAGCAAGGCCTCGAGTGTCTTCGCTACCGGGGAAAGGAGTGTTATCGGACGATACGAATCTCCTTTGTTGGCAGGTTTCCCCGGTTTGAGCAGTGGGACCACTCTCCCCACCTTCCAGATGTCTGGGATGATGAGAGTGGCCATTGACAAGTTGAGGACCTCCGTTAGGTACGCTACCCCCGCAGGACCCAAATTTTTCAGCATCAGCATGCATATTCCGTCGGGACCCATGGCTTTGGAGGCTTTCGCCTTCCCGATGGCCACCTGAACTTCACCGCAAGTGAAAGCAAGGGGGGCACAAGTTGTTGGCAGTTTGTGCAGCCTTCTGGTCACTCGACGCTTGGCTTTGTCCACCGGAGGATGCAGTATGAACTGCCGGCTAAAATAGCTCGCGCATCGCTCCGGGTCCGACGAAGCATGGTCGCCGAAGGAAATTTCGACTCTGTCGTCGTGCTTCGTCGGATTAGACAACGACCTCACGGTTGACCAAAGCTTGCTCACACCAGAGGTGAAGTTGCAAGTCTTCAGATGCTCCTCCCACTTCTTCCGCTTATGTACGTTTACAAGTTGCCGAATCTCCGCGTTGAGATCCCTGATACGGGGATCTCCGGGATCGGCCTGACGAAGGCTATCACGCTCATCGGCTAGAACAGCCGCTTCGGCAGGGAAGTTTGGACGTGGGTCCGATATACATCCTGCCGGTATGAAGCGAGCTGCAGCAGCAGTGATAGCCCTGCGGAACTTACGTTCACCGAGGTGGACGTCGGTTGGTGTGGGGAGCGATGTGAAGGTGTTTTCAGTAAACTCCGCGTAACCTTTCCAGTCAGCTTTAGAAAAGTTGACATAGGTCCGGTGTTTGGCGGAGGCAAAGTCGGTTGGTTTATCAATCGAGATGACTATGGGTAGATGGTCTGATGCTAGAGTCAGCATAGGTCGCCACGTTATGCTGTTTATCAGACCAGCGCTGACTATTGTGATGTCTGGCGAGCTACTGCAGTTACCCATAATCCTGGTGGGTGCGTCGTCGTTCATTGTGCAGAATGTCGAATCGTCTATCTGCTCAGCCAAGTCTGTTCCCCTACGATCGTTTGACAGGCTTGAGTGCCAAAGATCGTGGTGCGCATTAAAGTCACCTACTACCATACGGTTTTCACCTCTGAGGAGCGCACCTATATCAGGGTGATATCCTGCCGGGCAGCAGGTGACAGGGGGTATGTATATATTAAATATTTCGAGCTCGACATCGCCTGACCGGATAGCGATGCCCTGACATTCTAGGGTGGTATCCCTGCGGTCGATGTCTGCTTCGATAAGACGATACTGCACGGTGTGGTGCGTGATGAACGCTAAGCCACCACCATTATCTCGCTCGCGATCTCGACGGTGCACGTTGTACCCGGCACAATTCAACAAAGTTGAATTGCTGTGCAACTTCGTCTCTTGGACCGCAGCTATTAATATACCATGCCGACACATAAAGGCGGTTATCTCCTCAATCTTGCTCTGTAGCCCGTTACAGTTGAATTGGAGGAGCTTCATGTGGTTCGGGAGACGTGTTGTGATGTGGGGTGTGAGTGAGGTGTATGTTCTTGCCGCCGTTGGCTGTGTGTGCTGCTGAGGTGATTGCCTCCCTGTGGTGGTAGTGGGGGGCGTCGCAATTGATGTCAGCGACCGAGCAGCGCAACACGGGCCCTCGAAGTTCCCCGTCCAATCTCGCGTGGTGCGCAGACCTGAACATGCCCTAAAGTGGCACCAGCCAAGGCAGGTGTTGCACTTGACTGATGTCACATTACGGAATATTCTGGTCTGACATACCGTGCAGATTGTAGGGGGAACCAAGAGTTGTTGGCGGCGGCGTGTGGGTGGTGGTGCGGTTGTGTGTGTTATGTGGTCTGTGGTGGCTGTGGTATGTTGTTGTGTTGTGGCGACTGTGTGTGGTTGCTGTGTGAGTGTGTGGGGCTGCACGGGCGGACTATGGGTTGCCGTGGAGGCTGCTCTATTTGAGCAACAGGGGGCCACGTACGACGTGGTCCACTGTCTGTGTGTCCGTAGTCCCGAGCAGACCCTGAGGTGACTCCACCCCTCGCAGGCATTACACTTGACTGAGGTGGAGTTGTGGTGTAAACGTCTTCGGCATACACAGCAGGTGTATATTTCTGGCCCAGGGTTTGACTCGATGCCAGCCCTGAGTAGGAGAATGCGTAGTGAATGTTGCCCTATGGACGGACAACTTCTGAGATATTTCGCCGACCTAAACGGGGTTAGATCGCCGAAACAACAGCCCTTGGTCGGGTGAAACCCGAGTCATTCCGGTACGTAGAACCGGCTGTCGTGGGAATGAGTATGAGCTTATGTCGAAAGGCTTGCTTTAGTATAATGCGGCCATTGCGAATGACTCACTGACACCGAGCCGTCGAAGAACTTTTTGCAAATAACCGTGCAAAAAATAGTTCCGATACTAACAAGTCAATGTTTTTATTAAGTCTCATCAGAAAATTCTTTGTCATTTAAAGAATAAAGGGAATGCCGCATTTTACAAAAGCCAGCTTCCCTACATAAGTTACTATCCCACACGAACACAGAAATATATCTGGCCTTCAAACACATTTCTGAGGTCAACAAATGTGTGTTTAAGGGCAGATAAATTTTAAATTTGACTTGCAAAAAGGCCTATTTATAGTTAAAAATTAAAAACGAAATATGTATGTAAATATAAAATAGTGAAAATACGCAAAGCAGTTATTAGAAACCAAATAATACACATCTTCAACTATTCAAATGATCAAGCTGTTTCAAAAATCTCCTAAGCAAATTGCATCACAGTCCAGATGTTATAAGCCATACTTGAGATGTATGAATTAAAATCCCATACTATACGAACTAAATTATTGTTAATCAATGTATAGAACTAGTAAAACAAAATTGTATGTACTCACCAATTATGATAATTAAGAGCACCACACCGATCACACCCATAATGATCATCATTTTCATATTGGCCCACCACTGCTTGCGTTTCAATTTACCGGCTTGTTGCTCAAACTGTGATGCACCAGCTTCCAATGCATCAGCTCGCTCGCCCAATTCCGATAGTTTCTGATCACGTTCCAAGACTTTCTCTACATTGACTCGCATAATACCGACCACTTCATCGACCTTGGCTTGAGTTTGTTGTAAGCGCTTCTGTGATTGATTGTTATTGCTGGGAGTGGTTGAGTTTGGAGGCGGGGGTAAAACAGGAAAACTATACAATTATATATGGTTAGATTACAAAAAAGAACAGGGTGTCTTATTAAATTGTGGTGAACAGCATGTTATGCAACGTATGACCTACCTACAACACCCTGTATATTAATGCTTTAAAATTTATGTATGCACATACATTTCCATTTATATAAAGAAGAGCAGTGTCGAAATAATTAAGAACACTAGTTGGTAGTGAAATATATTTTTTGTTTAATTTTTACCTACACCATTTTATCATGAATTGCTTCATGCAAGAAATACTTCATGAACATATAATTTTTTTTAGGCATAACTGGCAGACATAAGAACATACTTAAATAGTGTGGGAGCTGTTTTTGCACACTCAACTCAAATTATTTTATGGTTTATGCCGTTCTTCTAGAAAATGAGCACGATGACAGTGGAAAATGTAAATGCGTTAATGTTCGTTATTGATTCGCCACTAGGGTTTGTAAATGAACTTTAGGTAATGCTTAACATTCAACAAACGTATACAATTAATGACCTAACAAGAACGCGATATGGTACTATTTTTCAATCTATGAAATCTATGAACACTACATACCAATCGGCAACTACCCCGCACCCCTTGCACTTATCCAAAATAAACAAAACATGTAAACGTATCAATGTTAATACTATTGTCAGTCTGCTTTTTTAAGGCGATTAAGGTCACGTCTACTGCACAAAAGAAGTCGCAAATGGCCACAACTGTCATTGCTTCTAGACTATCTTTGCACTTTCATGTTACTAATGAAATTTTAATAAAACGTTTTTGTATGTACATACATAGTACGTTCGAAGTTACGAGCATGTATGCATGTCTGCGGCTATAAACCATATAAGTAGTTGTACATATGTAAGTACATACATACATATATGAATAACAGATAACCAAAGACCATTTTAACCATTTTCCGTACAAAAGAACATACGCATTGCTTATTGGCTAAGATGGCGAATATGCGCTAATTGCACCCGAAAGCACCTTATTATCAACTGATAACATACATTCTACACACATATATAGTAGTGCAATGGTTTAGCAAAAATAAAAAAACATTAAACAAAATAAAAACTAAATGTTAATTATGCAAATGAATATAAAATTAAACAAAACCCCAGAATTGTTCATTCTTACTCAGTCGATCCAGATGGTGCGGGTAAATCATTTGGGTTCTCCATATTTTACGAATAATTTAGCTGTTCTTGTGAACTTTGTGCGTCAGTAGCTGGAACAAAGAGAGTAAAAAATATACACTTAATTCATTACTAAGCCATTGTAAATAGGCACCAGGCCTCACAAAAGAAAATTGGTGCTAAAAACTAGTAGCTATCACAAAGCGCCGGATGAATCAGCCCAATAAAATGTTGTTTTTTCTTTTTCCAGCGACTTGTTGCGCTGTTCTTAGCTGCTTTTAGAGCACCAGGTTTTAGCATTAAAAATATTAGAAAAACACAAGACCTATTACTGTATTTCTTTTGCGCGTCACTTTTGTAGCGTAGATTTAATAAAAACGATTTTACCAATTTGTTTAAGCTGAGTATTGAAGCAAAATTAAAAATGATAGTGAAAAAATGAACTTACTGCCCGTCGTCGTTGTATTTTTTTCACCGCCTTGTCATGAATGAATACCGAAATGAATTCTTTTGAGGGTTGCTGTGACGTACCAACCAAATGCGTGCTTGTGGAGATATGGCAATATTTCATTCCCTCATTATGAAAGTTAATAGCTCGAGAATTCAATTAAAATATATATTGTGATAGTTGAAATTTTCTAAACAATAAATTAGTTGAGTTTTAAATAGTAAATGCGAACTAACTCGATTTTATATTGTAATCTCAAAAAAAAGGGCTGAATAAGTACAGCTCTGAATTCAACAGGGCATTACATATGCAAAAAAATATCTGATGAAGAACACCCTGTTGTTAAAGAAACATAGCTCGAATTTGGTATTGATTCTACGGTGTACAATGCGCAAATTATCATTATACGGTGTTTACATGAGGCGATTTTGCAGGCAACTTTTAGTTGAAAGCAGCAATCGCCTGCTGTGAACGGCCTCTCAACTTTTTGCTTCCAATGAAGTTGGAGGCAGCGAACTTTTGATTCAACTAATCGCCTCTAAAGTTGCTTGGTAAATCGCCCCATGTGAACACCGTTTTAGGGCTTTAGTTATTTATATGTTAATATTACTCTAAATTGCATTGTGGCGGTTTTTTTGTTGGTAGATTATTTTAAGTGATGAAATTCTTAAAGGTTTGCTTTTTTGAGCTCATTTTTTAATATTTTATAATTTAGCAAAGCGGGCATACTTACATATACCGGAAATGAATCGAGATATTGTATTCTTTTTTCTAACACACTAGGGCTGTTCAGGATCTTGCGCATATGCTCTTGCATTTTGATATTCGTTGCATTTATAAATTCTCAACCACATGGTGACAGCAACCATAAAATTTGTAAATACATTTCCAACTGCAAATTCAAGATCATTTCCACAACATCCTGAACACACCTACTCGTTAACAAATATAAAGTCAATAGATCACCAGTGAAAAATATCTAGCAGAAACTTGCAGGAGAGTAACGAACGATTATAAATAATTGCATTGGTTTACAACAAAAATGGATGCCACTATCTAATTCCTATATAGAACCGCTCGCTGATTCCGAAAACCTACTTAATTTTTTATTAGCTTAAAACAAAAAGTGGTTCCACTTAATCACGTATATCTTTCGAACCAATTTAACAATCTTAATATGAAATACGGCTAATGAAAGCTAACAAAATTATGGGTGATAGTTTTTGAAAAATTTTTTTGATGAAAATATGAAAAAAAAACTTTAATAGTAGAAAAATTTTAAAAATAACAGGTTCTGTGTTAAATTTTGCATTTGTGCAAAAGCCTGTCTAAAATGAAGAAAATCTAGAGATAAACAAAGAAGTCTGTAAAGAGTGGACAAATGAAAATGCGCAATGATATTTTGGATTAGATATGAGCATAAAAGCGTGCTACTTATGTAGGTGTACATGGCGTATGAGTAACATCATTTCCTGCTCATTTTTCATACACATGCACATTTTCATTTGACCACTCATTACTTCTTTACTTATCCATTGATTTTCTTCATTAGTAACTTGATTTTTTTGTAACAGAACAGGCTTTAACACAAATGCAAAAACTTTACACAGAACCTGTTAATTTATGACTTTTTCTCATGTTAAAGTTTGATTTTTCTTATTAAAAAAAACAACTGGAATGATTAATTAATTTGTCAGTAACTATCAGTCCTATCGGAAAGTGATGTGTAGAGGGTTTATGGAGAATTTCGGTTTGGAAATTGGTTCGTGAGATATACGTGACTAAGTGGAACCACCTTTTGTTTTAAGCTGAATAACGGAAAATTGAAAATATCTCGAAAACGTCTCGGCGGGCGATTTTACATGGAAAATGGAAAGGGGCATTCGTGGAACAAAAACCAAACACAAATTTGTGATCCAGTGTTATCAGCTTGTCGAAAAGTTTCGCAAAGAAAAACCGGTGAAATCCGGTGAAAAGAAAGGGCCAATTTTGAGAAGGGCATATATATATTGACCACTTTGCGCGAAATTATCGTATGTGGGTCTGCCAGAAACCAAATTTTACAGGATACGCTTTTTATTGGAATTTATTTTTTATTTACATATTAATTTTTTAGCACGTACAAAATACTTTTGTATGGCACATACGATAATTTCGCCAACAACAAAAAAAATTGCATTGTAGCATATGATCAAATGTATGTACAGTAGTGGAATTCGCTCTTCTGTGTATTTGTTGCATCTTGGGTAATTGGGTAACTGAATGAGCGTGTGATTTGTTGTTGCTAGTGGTACAATAAATATACTTGCAACAACAATCACACGCTCATCCAGTTACACTTAAGCAAGATACAACAAATACACAGAAGAGCGAATTCCATTAGTATATTCTTGGCGTAACTATAGGGACTTAAATTTCGAAAGAAAAAGTTGTAGATACGATATTTTCGCGCAAAGGGCTGATTCAAGCTATGCATGTCCATAACTTTTACACCCCTATTCTGCAACTGTTTCGTATTCGGATTTTGCTACAAATCGTAGAAATAGTATGCTGCAATCCGAATCGTATTTTCGAACTTTCGAAATTCGTAACAATGGCATGCTTAAAAACGAACGAGTAAGCTTTTTTGCGTAATTTTGTACGAAAACAATTCTGTGACGGAGGCGAGATAAAAGATGTATATCGATGTGTGTTTGCAGGAAATATTAGCGTTGTTCATTTAAACAGATAAATTTGCCTTTCGCATATACGTATATTTTTATGCACTGCTTTATATAAACAAGCAAAACCGAATCTTTGTTGCCCCTTATCGTGAAACTTGGGTATAGTTATTTGTACAACGATTTTCGGTTGCTGTGTCCAAACGCATAACCCGAATCCAAAAACTTTAATATACACGTGTAATCAAAGGATTCAAATTTTATTTAAGATAAATGTTTCAAATTTCCTACCACTAGCTTATTAATAAACTCGGTTTGCACTATGCACTTTTTTTTGCAAATTTCGACGTGGGTTCTGCGTAAAAATACTGTGGACGGCGTAGCCGTAGTTATATGCACAAGAAATGTTGTATACCTTTGACATGCGGAAGCCCCTCTTTCACGCAACACAGAAAGGAGAATTCTACTTAGTAAGGGTTATAATCCCTAAGCGCGGTCGAAGGCAGAAGCAAGCGCAACAGGTGGTGGACCACAAAGTGCATGTTTTCAATGGCTTGGAAGAAGCTGTTCCTGCATTAACTGGATTGAGAACCAGAGCTTCAGGCGTAGGAGGAGTTCTGGCTTGTGGTTCAACAATTCAACCAGAAGCTGACATAGATGCGCCCATGGTTACTATGCCCGACAGCTCCGCATACCTTTGTGAATCCATTGCCATAGCGCCCGCTTACTTTGCTGCTATAATTGCAAATACATCAGAATCCATAATTTTCCTCGAAATATGTAAAATTAACCAATGATGAGTGTTTTTTAATTCCATTCCACTTTGTTTTCCTTTATTCAGCAATGCTGCACATGTTTCCGGAAGGATTGCAGCATGTGGATTTTTCGTAGCTACGAATTACGGATTACGAAAATTCGGGTTCTAGAATAAGGGGGTTACTGTAAGAAGTTCGGGTTCGGTTCGGTATCGACCGAACTTCCCCAAAAGAGCCGAGTGTTCGGTTCGGGTTCGGATTCGGCCACAAATTCGAGTTCGGTCGGACACTACATAAGATTTATTGACTGGCGAGAAATAATCCAATTTCAGGTGGCAGATTTATAGTTCTGGCCTTTCTTTAAGTGGATATATTTGTCAAGAAATACCGCCGAGGCACAACAACATCATGAGATGTAATATGTTTTTTTTTTCAGAAAAGGCTCATCAAAATCGAACCACAACTACGAATGCCAATTGAGGCAAGGATGAAGATGGCCATCACCATCCAGCTACACTCCCCAAAAACTCTTTGGGGAATTCGTATGCTGCTACAACAACAACAACAACAACATGGCCATCACCAAAAATTTTTGTTTTCACGTTTGGTGTATGTTGAAGGACTTTATTCACCAATAAATTGAACTTGAATCACATATTTTACTTGTATACAGCACACATGTACATACCTACATAGACACATGTAATTAATTTTTACAGATGTCACCAAAAAATTATATTTGACCTGTAAGTGCTGGCGACCTTCTTTAAGGTCTGATGATTATACGATGGTATCGTAAAAATTCAAGTAAACAAAAACGGTGAGTATCAAAATAAAGTATGTGTGTATGAAGATTTGTAGTGTAGTGTATGTATGTATATATGTAGGTACACATTTATAAGACGCACTTTACACCCACTCGTGGCTTCTATGATCTTTAGTAATTACTAATTTAAATTTTCACTAGCCAACTAAATAAGTAGTGTACAAATTAATTACGCACATGAAAATCCCCACCATGCAAAACATGAGAAATAGGCAACAATCGTCAATGGCAACAAATTGGCGACTCACCGATTTATTGCTGTGGTGACAAATCGGCAACATCACTTCGTTCATGTCAATTTTTAATAAAAAAGTTCTCAAAAATTCCGAAACTTATGAATATGGCGTCAATAGTATTGGCCAAAAGCGTCTAAATTATGCCCAAGGACAAGATTGAAAAAATAGGAAGTCTCACAGCGAGAAAATGAATTAATTCCGATTGTAAGTTGCAATTTGGTATACAAAAAAATAAATGAGGTATTAAAAAGAATAAAATTATTCCAAATATCGCCTGAAGCGATAAGAAAGGGACTCCTTCAGGTAATAAGAAAACGACTCGCCCAGGCGAGTTGCCTTCGGCGGACGTTTTAGAGCGACCGGTAATAGGAAATCGATTCGATGGCAATATTACCGGCAATAAATTTGTTTCCGAGGGCGACACGTTTTCTTATTACCGGCAACACAAATTGTTTGGTGGGTCTTAACAAATATCTAAGTGCATACATGCTTCAACATGTGTATGTGTGTGTTTAATGGCACATACATACTTAGGTGTAAGTTAAGCAACTTTCGGCAGTGTACCGTAAAGTTCATTATGTCATAAATTCCTTATAATTCGAGCGCGAAATAAATAGGCGTACGCTTTGCAATGAAAAGCGATGCGTTGTTTTGTGACTAAGCCGGATTCATGGTCATGGTCAGAAGATTAGAAAATTGCAAAAAGTTCAACACTCACCCACCATTAAAATATGCATTAGGGTGGCTTTAATAAGGCATTTTCCATGGAAAAATCAGTTCTGCGGAACTTAGTCTCAATGCGACGAAGGAATGACATCCTCTAAGAAAAAAATTTGTTAAAAATAACTGTATGGAAAATGTAATGGATGGATTCTCATTTGTATATGGGACAGTGACCGCTATTAGGATAGATAGCGATATTTCGCCAAAAAGAGGTGAACATTAGAAATTAAAATTTGCTAGGCTACTTACTACTTTTCCTTCCTAACAAAACGCAGCGTAAGTAAGAAGTCTCTCATAAAAAAATTATGATGAATACGAGTCTAATGGAAATCCAATTCAATTTAGCACAATTAGCAACGCACCTTCGGTAGAATCTTTAAGGCGAACATACCGTCCACCAAGATTTTTACACTGACGGGTCCAAGCTAAGCAAGAGGGATGGCTACGCAGTTTTCTGTAACGAATTAGGACTGGACTGGAATTATCCGTCTATCAGGCAGAAATTCTAGCTATATAGAACGGCATGCCGTAACGAACACCACGATTAATATCTTGTCAGATAGCCCGGCGGCCATCAAATCAATGAATGTGGTAATGCGAAGATTAAAAGTTATATAGGAGTTTCTTCAAAGTCAGCCTCATATGTGTCCCGGAACATAGAGATATTGAATGAAATTGCAGAAGTAAAATTGGGATAGCCTCGTAACCTGCAAATTAAGGATTGGAAATAACATTATTCAAGAGGCCAATAGGACATATGTAGCTAGATGTGGACACTTGTATAACATCTAAGCTACTTTGGCTGCAAATTGTTAAGAGAAAATACGGAAGTACTGCTGAGCCTCTCAAGAAAGGGCATTTCGATGATCATTGCTTGTGTAATCGGTCATTGGCTATTTGGTAGACATACTTTAAGATAAGGAATATTCTCCCAGGCATATTGCTTTAGTGGTAGAAATGAGGAAGGGGAAGAAACAGCCGAGCACTTCTGCAGTTATCCAGCAGTACAGGAATAAAACCAGGGATCGTAACGGTTCATGATTCTTATAATAAAAATCATAATTCAACCGTTAAAATAGGATTTCTATTTTTCTATCAAGATTAAACGTTATTTTAAGATTTGATTTTTTTAATCATAAATTTACAGGATTTTTTTTTTTGTAAGGAAGCAAAGCTGTCATAGAAAAAATTATCAAACTTGAGAAATAAGTACTAACCTAATGTGCATACATACATACATACATATGTAAGCATGTACAAATGATTCTATTCACCAAGTAAAATGTTGTTTTAAGTAAGAATTTCCATTCATTCATGTACTAACGATTGCTTGGGGATTTATATTTTTTTTTTGAAAATTTTAAACAAAAAAATCATATTATTTCGACCAAAAAATTACAGTCAAACAAGCAGAAAATTGTATAAATTCAGTGTAATATTCTGTCTTTTTTTATTAGAATTCACATTGCGAAAACATTTATCAGAAATAAGTTTTCTTGGCTGAAGTGAAAGATACACTCGCATGCACTTGAATAGAAACAATTCATTTTCGCATTTTTTTGGCAATTTTTATTTAATTTAATTTCCATGACTTTTAGTTAAAATACAGTTCATTTTCTAATAAAAACTATACAAACGAAGGTTTCAAACTTCGTAGAGGATTAAAAAATGCATACAAATTTTCATAAAATTCATAAATTCATAAAATTTCAAAATTTTTTGAGTATGCAGTTTTGTAGCCCAAAATTAAGTGCAAGCTTGAAGTACAAGTAGCTACAAATTACTGTTGATTTTTGAAAATTTTTTACTTAGGCTCTTCCACAATTTTTTTTGCAAATATGTAAAATAAACGGAGCATTCTTCATATGAAAAAAATTGCGAACATATGTACTAGGAGAATGAGGCGTAGAAAAATCGGACAAAAGTTGGTTTTGCGGCATACATTTTCTATTGGTCAGATCGATTAGGTCTCGGTTTCAGAGCTTCCTCGAATCACACTCCTCAACTACTGGGGCCCATTATTTCACCAGGTAACCGGATTGCGCCTAAGGTGTGAACGAGGTGAACAGGCCTTCTCGCTAATTCTCGCGAAGAGTAGGCATAACATTAACGACGGCCTTATCAATGTCCTGCAGGGATCGGATTCCAGAAAGTCCGTTTTAAGTCCGCATTGGCGCATAGCATATATAATCTACACCAACTGGAATTCAATATATTTGTGGCTCGAGAGCGAAACGTCATTCAGGACTCTCGAATTTGAAAATGACCAACTCACCCGGGAGTTGAAGTAAAAAAGTGGGTTTTGGGGATAAGAACTTTATTCTGGATATTGTAACATAAGTTCAGACCACATGACGAGGCAACTTCCGTGGAACTAGTGGTAAGACAGAGTAATGTGGAAAATAAGCAGAGGCAACCACAAAATGTTTCTACCCCTTCTTGCTCCAGAAACTTAGCAAAGTAGGAGGGCACTTAAGGCTAATCCTCGGTCTGACCGAGAATTCGAGGATGTTGTTGATCCCCGTAAGACATCCACTCCACATGCAAGTTCTTTAAACACACACAACTCTTGTCCATAAAGATCATGAGATCTCACAGTTGTCCCGATTGATCGATAGGTCTTTAGTTAAGGCTGTGGTGTATTCATCAATCCCCCTTCGTAGAAAAGAAACCGGTGATAGTAGGGAGCTATCCACTTCGTTAACCTGGATTTCTGAGCCGTATCATGTCATCCCAGCGGCTATATCGTTACCTTCAATATTGCCTTGTCCAGGAACCCAGCATAGGGAGGTTTTGCTGTGACTCAGTGAAGCCAGCGATGCGCGACATTTGCGCACCTCTTACGATTTATTTGGTTTGGACGAGGTTTTCGCCGGGCAGAAGGAAATTGAAAGCGCGCAGAATTGGAAAATCCTGAAAAAGTCTGAAAAATCCCGACAACTGAATTATCAAGAATCGTTGCAATAAATGCCACTTATGTACATATGTACATAAGAACTAGAGTCCGTACTTTTGAAATTTCAAAAGAATATCATTTATTCTAATTAAATATTTACCTACGCATATACCTAAATATGTATGTGTAATTAGTTTACCCTACTATTTAACATATTCGTCGAAAGTGTGTTGATTCCGCTTTTCATGAAAAATTAAATTTAACCAGCTATTTAATTAGTAAGAAGTCGTTGACATTGAAATAAATGGATTTCAGCAAAATTTTCAACGTAGTTTCGAGGGAGATTTGCATATGTTTTTATAATCGTACAAACTTATACAATGTACAACACTTTATCAACATACATACATAGAGAAAAACCACGCATGCGCCGCATCGTCGCTATTTGGTTTCCAGCAGAAGCTCATTTTTTCGCTGTTTATGTTAAATGTTTATTGTACTTGTTGACTAACACACATATGTACCACTATTTGACTCTAATTATTCCACATGATTTTTACGAATTTTAGCCAACCATTTTTCCACGCTCAGCTACCTACCACTTTGCCAATTTTCTGATTCTAAGATAATTAAAATATACTATGTGCATATGTGGGGAATTACTCTCATTGGAAGAGAGACATACCTACTGGTTGGTGTATGCCCCATTGCCGTTAATACGGCCTCTGATCCACTCAACCAACCGCTCATGGCTTTTCTCTTCGCTTCACTATGACCCAGCGGCAGCGCTATTACCAATGATTTAAGCCAAAAGCTACCAAAAATTATTACAATAATGTTATTAAGCGGCCAACTGATGGGTAGCAAAGAGGGAAATATTAAATAAATACCAGGTCAAGAGCCGGGATGCGCGCATTCGCATTGTATTCATAAAACTAGATAGTCAGCGGCTTGGTGAGCAGAGCGACTGATCCCGTCTGAGGCTTTGATTGAGTAGTGATTAGCCAGCTGAAAATACCTATATTCTAAAAAGACAAAAAAAAAAAAAAACTACAAAGCGCTGAACAAATGTGGTGCTAAAGTGAAAAAAAAACTGATTTTGCAAAAACATATAAAATTAATTGTGTTTGGTGATTAAATTTAAGTAATTCTGTGCACAGTGTTGCTGATGCGAAGGAGAATTAGAATGAAGCAACTGAAGTGGGTATGTAATTGCTGATTCACTGAGGAAGATTTTGAACAAACAGCAGGAAAAAAATGTTGAGCTTTATACAAGCCAAATAGGTAGATACATATGTATGTAGTTAATTATGAAATTTCCAGTTGTTTTCTTTATATCTGGTCTGTTGATCGATACAAATAGAGAGATGTTTTATACAAACACTAGGTGATTTGACCCATTTTTGTGGCAAAAATTAATTATGACCAACTAAATAAGTAGATTATTTACCAAACAAAAATTTTAACCCTTGACGAGGAGAAGTCGTTAGGAGTCACTTTGCAATTTGTGTTTTTTTTTTTTAACTTTGGAAAGAAACTTTTCTATATATTCGTATTAAAAAATGGAAAATGCCAATTAGTTGTAAAAACTATTTACATAAGGACTAGTTTTGAAAAACATTTCCAAATTATATTAATTTCAATTGAAAATCTGAAAGGTCTGATTTTCCTAATTTGTCTGCTGAAAATTTGCAAGAATCAGCCTTTGCAGTAACAAAATTTTAAACAGCTTATTGTTTCCTCTCTTGGTTGAATTTTCAACCTCCGTCCGTACTGACAGTATCAAGAATATGTACTTTCAAAAAAAGCCATTTTTTCAGAAATTGCAAAAAATCGCTACATGAAATTGACGAACTAAACTAAAACTCTTTATTTTGACAGTTTAAACACGGCCAAATAAGGCTAACATTTCAAAAGCGTTTTTAAAATTAATTTTTAAGAATGAAAAATATATGTATTTTTTTCTCCAGAAAAAGTTAAAAAAATACGAGTTTTAGTTCATAAAAGTATTTAATTTTTTCTTTATTTCCTAATAATAACAATAATAATGATGATAATCGGGAAAAATTTGAAAAGTAAAAAAAAAACTTTAATAAAAATATCGTAAAGTCAAAAGCTTATAAAAAAGTCGTGGCTCATTTTAAAAGTCCTCAAATTTTCAAGGTATGTGTTTTATGAATATAAGAACTTTTGAACTTAGAATTTTTTCTAAACTCTAAATAAAGTTGTAAGAAACAATTTTTATTTAATTATAATTTATTATTAATTTAGAATTTGCAATACAATTTTTTTTTTTAAGTTCAAATATCGTATTCTTAAAAAAACACATCCATTAAAATTTCAGGACAAAGAACAAAAAAAATTTAGTCAAGAATGTATATGTATAAGTTTTTGCTTTTACGATTTCAATTTCAAAGTTTTGTAATTTTTTTAAGAACCAAAAAGTTAGCCATAAATGTATATGTACAAGTTTTTGCTTTTATGATTTTTTAAATTTCAAAGTTTTCAAATTTTTTTTAATATACATATGTACATACATACATATATTTTGAATATAGCCCCAAATATCCCCTTTAAAACGAGGCTAGAGCAATTTTCGTAATTGCAATAGTTTTTGAGATATTCAAAAAATAAAATGGCTATTATGAAATTTTGAATTTTCGAAATTTTTTTTTATTATTTTCTTTTGGCAGAACCAGCGTTGCTGCGTTGGTAATTTTTTACCAAAACTGGTAATTTTTTTCTTTAAAGAAAGAATTTGGTAATTTTTTTTTCCATTTCGTACATTTTTTTTCAATTTGGTAAATTTTTTCATCGTAAGTCTTTTAAGTTTTTAATACTAACTTACTACTTATAAAAATTTAGATCTTCTAACCTCTTTACAATTGCAGAAAACAAAAAAATTGCTTATGTACATATGTATGTGTCTGCACCTTAAGAGAGCCAACAATTTAAAGGTCCCTTTCACGTTACAATTTGCTTTGACAACACAAACCTTTTTGTATGAGTGTGCAATATAGATGTTTAAAGATACCGCCAAATATTCCCAATATGGCGGCTCGATCACAACCCCTACAGTCCCACAAATCAGATTCTTGGATCATTTTTACCTGCTACAACAATTAAAAATCTTTGTTTTGGAGAACTTTGTTATACGAAAACTATAGAAGAAAACTTCCGACCAAAGTTCGTCCAAATTAAAAATGGTCAATTCCAACCCGTTGATCGATTTGACATGGATTGGCCCATTTGTATATTCTACCATATATATTTGGATCATAACTCGCAATCTTCTCAGTTTACGTAAATTATTTTAAAATATTAGCTCGTTTGGTAAACAACAACAACAAAAACTTTCTTACAGTTTGACTTGGAAAGAATCAGACGCAACCGAAAGAGAGGTTATATGTTTAGAGCACACCGTGAGCGAGCCCAAAGCCACGACTGCAGCTTGGCTAACAGAGTAGATGTTAACCATCTTCTGGCTCTCAAGATATATGATTTTGTTCCTTTTTTCCAAAAAAATAAAAAATTGTGCGTCGCCACCAATCGACTGTTTCCTTAATAACAGCTATCTCTGCCAGGAAAGTACTACAATGATCTTGATGAACAGAGAACTGCCTGTAAAAGATCCCTCCACCAACCCATCCGTCAAGCTTCAACCAATTCATGTACAAGTTCAGTCGCGCCTCTTTCCAACTTCTACTTCCCGTACACATATTCCCTGGGGGAATGTTCAATAGGTGAAGAAGCCCTTTATAATCAATGTATTGCTGTTCTTGTTTTATCGTCGAAAAGTGGTATCATGAGAAGATGGGTCCGAGACAAGTTTTAATTAATGCAGATTTGGGGATAGTATGCAATAACTATCTAAGAGCGCGGAACATCGATATTTGATCACACAACTTGATCTGTATTCGATCGGAGTTTCTTCTGTTCTGCTGTTGGTATGGTACGGAATCTATTTTTTCAGCAATGATTCAATGCAAATATTTCAATTATGGAGAGCACAAGAATTTTATTGTGATTGTGTAACTTTTGCTTTCAATACGAAAAAAATAGTTTTTGGCACAAATTTAAAACAATGGTCATATTATCACTTATTAATGGCAATAAAGCTTTTATACTCACACCAACAGAAAGTTAAATAATGAAAAAATGTAATAAAAGAGGAATAAAAACACAAAGTCCAATTTTATATTCCCAAAACATTTTTATACTACCGCGCAAATGACCACGACACGTTGGCGCGCATTTAGCCATTTATTAATTTTCCAAATGTACATATGTATGTACATTAGGGTGGTCGAACTTTTTTTTCAGCTACCCCCAGATATATTAAGTTAAATATTAAGTATTTCCCTTTCCGATTGCCTAAAACAAAAAATTTATTTGTTAAACAAATTTGAGGTTTGTAGTTACACTATATTACCTATATTTTCAATGTAAATTTATTTCGTTGAAAATAAAAAAATACTAAAGTTTAAAAGAGTAAATTTGAAAATCATGTAAAATCTTGATTTTTTATTCCATAAATCAAAAGTATGGGCGGCTTTTATCCGTTTGAAAAACAAAAAAAAATGTACTACCTGCAATCGATGTAAGGTTTAAAAGTGTTTATTACTTAACTGCAAGTAGCAGGGTTGCCAGCTGTTAAAATAATCAATTCCATTTGAACTAAGGGATTTAGGTAATTGAAATATGTATGTATGTATCAGTCACGCGAAAGAGGTTTAAGAAAGTCTTAGCTTGCAAGTATTTTGAAAAAGGTTGCCGCCTGTTTGTAAACTCGAATTTAATTAAATTATAACAAAATTTATGTATATGAAATTTTATAAAAAATTTATGTCAAACGAAAGGGTTACGACATCGTATTCGTATTGATATGTTTTGAGTAGATGCATTTCTTTTATGTTACTGAAGGACTCTTAAATTAACATTAAATTTTCAGAAATTTTTTTCTTCACTCATTTCTTGATAAATATGTAAAATTTTTTCTTTCGTTTAACACTTATGTTGCTATACATATTTCAGTTGCCTAATTCCCTTAATTAAATTGAAATGGCAAGCCTTCTACGTGTAGCTTAGAAGTAAAAGCATTTCCAAAACCATTTTGATTGATACCCATATTAAAATACATATACATATACTGCATTTAACTTTTTAAATAATTTGAATAAAATTTTTTAATTAAAAAAACTTAAAAAAAAAAACTATTGCACATCTACAGGCCAAGCACAGTCAATCGTACATATCCTTAGTATAGTATGGAAAGAGCGTAACTCACATCTTCACTGAAATGCAAAAAAGCCACAACTAACTAAATTTTTTTATTTATTGCATAAAAGGATGTGTGGACTTATAAATCGATGAAATGCATCATAATCAATTCAAAAGTGAATTTCGCATTTTTAGTCAGTTACGGCTTTTTATATTTCAATGACGATGTGAATTATGTCCTTTCCATACTAACTAACGATATCTATGTATGTATGTAAATGCTACAAGAACCCGAATTTACAACTTTAAACTGGATTTACAGTGAAAGTTTACTCGGGTTCACTAAGAAACAAATTTTCGTTCAAATCTCTCCATAATTCCAATTTTGCCCACATTTTATATGGAAGGGAAACACTGTGTGACTTAGAGCTTCAATTTTTCGTATGTAAAATTTATGGATACAAAATAGTTTACCACCCTAATGTACTTATATAGTATGTATGTATGTACATTTTGATTCTGTACTTAATTCGCATTGAAAAATCTATGCTGTTGTTGTTGTGCGTGGGCTACATGTATACTGTTTTTTTTTTTATAAACCGCAACATAAGCGGAAGTCGCTCCTGATGCTTGACTAGCAATGCGTGGAAAGCACGAGCGCGCACTTTTCAACATTTGGCCAATTGAATTTTCACGTATAGCCTGTGTTGCGGTTACTGTTGTTGTTGCAATCATTTGTACACATCGCTCCACAATTTTTATATATATATTTTTTTAACATTTAAGCAGCCGGTATTGGGGCTCTCAGGGCTACTAATGGCATAGAATGATGTCAATGTTATTTATCATAATTTTATGAAATTAAAATTGGCGTAATGTAAACTTAAAAATTGTGCTTAAAAATCCATATTAACTTTCAGTGTTTATATAAGCGAAAATTTTTTTGTTAACAAAATATTGGTATTGGAGTACGAACAAAAAATTATTTATTTAACTGCATTAATTAGATCCGGTATAGGTAATCATAATGGCGCTGACATGGACAGTTTTGTGAGCGAATACATATCACCGAGCGGTTGTGTTTGTGATGACAGCAGTGTCACCAGGGAAGTGTTAAACGCAGTCACTTCGCTTAATCGTTGATTTGTCATGCTGGTGTGCAACTTTGTATGAATTAGCAGCAGTCGCGTATTTTTTTTTTTGCTGCACAATCAAATTGGGATAAGCGTCTGAATGTGTGGTGGAAAATTATGATTTACGATCTGTGATGTTTTAGTAGTTGTATGCGTTTACAGGTTCAAAGCGAAGTGGTTTCCACCGATACCTGTGTGCGCCCATTTGCCCATGTTATTATTCTGTTTATTTTGTTTTATAGATAATGTACATACATGCATACATAGGTATGTGATTGTCCATATGTATGCATTCCTCCATATTTTTCCTCTGCAAATATTGTGTTTTTTTTTTTTCATCACGCATTCCACTAATTGTGTGGCGCGCATTTGTCCCAAATAGTTGCTGAATTGTAAAATTAAATTGAACTAATGCGTTTGCGATCGACGCCGTACACGGCATGAAGATCGATGGGTTCAGTGGCATGAAGATTTATCGATAACGAAATCATTGCCCTCATTTCACTGCAACTATTTTTGGTGTTCTGCCATTTATGCATCTGCGTTCTAATAACTTTTTCAGCAACTATAGTTTTCTCTATAAAATTCTATTACCCGAAATTATTTTAATGAGGTCAATTTTTTTATAGCAATTTTTCGATGGAGCGGAGCTGAAAGTTTGGACTGTTGAAAATATTTTTAACCAAGTATGTACCTCAGACTGTACCACCTTAAAAGCAAACAACGAAAAGTTCGGCATACACCCCTGAGTCTAAAATAATTTTGGATGGCAATCTGGCAAAAAAAGTTGTTTTTGCCGAACTAGGGCCGCCTTTTAACGTTTTTCGGTGACATCCACATTTGACAACAAATAGTTGTTTACAATAATAGTACTGGAATAATCAAAGTAATTCCTCAGGAGAAATTTAGTGATTTTTGTAGAGCTTAAAAAATGTTCTCATCCAGACCGAAACATCGTTATGTATATATCTATATATAATTATTTAGAAGAGAGCCTAAGTCCGCCAAAAAAATTCGAAATCGCTTTCGAATCGAAACACTTCCTTAGCAAAATTTAAATGATTTTTGGCGAGCTCTGATTAACTGGCATTAGGGTGATACGTTAGGATGGTAGGCACTTGAGTTCCAAGAGCTTTCGAACAAAACCCGAATTTCTCCTCGAGACAAGAACACCGATGTATCATTATTTAAAATCCGACTGTAAATCGAAGTTACGCCAGCCTCTCATACCACCTGTATACAGTTCTTTCTGCACTTGATCCTTCTACTGTGGTCTTGAGCGCCAACGTTTTCGTTGTCCAACTCTAGGTGCTGGATCTCTCCGTCGGAGTATCGTCATCCAAACGAACTATTACCCAGGCCTTGAGCTGCCTAATTTCTAGAGCTTTCCCCAAGCCTTCTCCTAATTGTTAGATAAAGTGACTTGTATAGCGTGATGTTTATTCATCGAGCTGCTTTTCAATTGCCTACCGAGCTAGTTTAGTGAACAGAAAAATACACTGAGAATAGCATAAAGACGAAACCGGTTTGATGCCAAACCAAGAAAGTAAGAGGGAAATTCGTCGTTGGTGGGAAGAATCTGCTGACTTCCCTGCATGAAGGAACGCGGCACAATTTAAGCTTAACTTCGAGCTGAATAGGTATATTATATTCATCGAGTACCATTCTAAACGTTTATGTATTAAGAAGCATATTAAGGCGGATAAGGCGGATCTCTATGCTTGCATTAAATACACATACATACATATCGTCGTTTAAAGTACAAAACCGCGTATCAACAAAATGCAAAACCGCGTATGTGAGGTTGCATAAATTATTTTTTAGAGAGTAAAAACACTCAAATTTCAAAATGGTTCTCTTTTTTATAAAGCAATCGCATTTCTGGATAGTATATTTCAGGTCGAATGAATAAGGATTGAGCCAAGAGCTTGTGTGAGCAAATCCAATTTTTGCCAGCCAATGTCAGTTACGCGGTTTTGCAGAATGACGATACGCGGTTTTGCACTTTAAACGACGATATGTACATATACGAGTACTTGTGCATAATTAATCTAAACTTCCTTCTCTATTTATGTAGGTTATATGGCTGGCTTTATTGCTCCAACAAGAATGGATCACAGCTGCACAAAAACAACAAACCACCTCCTCTAAAACAGAATCATCTATAGTACAATTGTACGATTCAAATCGTGAAGAAGCAGCAGCACCACCACCAGAAAGTGCTTTGGGTTCAATATATCGCAAGAGTCGACAATCGAGATGTGTGCGATGCTATGAGGATCGGTGAGTAAATGTTTGAGGAAAAATTACAGTTAGGGGACTCCATTAAACTCGTAAAGTCTTAAACTGTGTAAAACTTGTAAGTTTCCGAGGCTTTTATGGGAACGCCCTCTTTGTAAAAAGGTGTAAATAGATGCGTAAAGGGACTGTCTCACAGATCAACTAGAATTTTGTGAAACAATTTTCGTTTTGTAGTATTTTCCATAGCATCCCGCCATCTTGTCTATATCACTCTTGGCTAAAATACAATTAAAAATGTTGAAAATTAGCAGAAAACTTATTCGTATTTATTTTCGTTATTTTATCATACATTTTAGTATAGAAATTTTGGCCCCTCGGCAACGCTGAAGTTTACGAGGTCATTTGCGCATCAAATTTGACTCGTAACTTTACGATGGGTTCGTAAATAGAGCTCCATACAAATTTTTTACAGTTCTTTTACGAGGCTCGTAAATTTACAGTTTTACGAGGTTTCCGAGGCTTTTACGAACTCAAGGGAAAACACCTAGTATGTTTATGAATTAATTGCATAATTTTACATTTTAGTCAAAGCGATGATCGCAGTCGTTACTACGGCAGTAGTGGTAGTGGTTACTCTAGTCGGTCAGCGGATAATTGGTAGGTAACAACTAAATCAATTATAAAATAGGAAACATTGCACAAATCAAAGTACGCATATTTTTTTTTTAGGTATTACCCATATGACCGTTATGACGATCGTTATCGTTCAGAAGATCGTTACCGCCCTGAGGATCGCTATCGTCAGGATTATGATCGATATTCCGCTTCCTACTCAGCGGGATCTTCATATTATCGTGACAGGTATGTAAAATGCTATAAAAAATTTTGTCATTGTATCTAATTTTCATAATTTGTGCAATAAAAGTTATAGCTGGTTATTTTACATCGATTTAATGAAAAAATTCCAAATAGTTACTTAAATTTTTTTTGTTCTCTAAACTATTTTTATAAGTGCGTCAATTGCCATGAATGATACAAAAGACAACAATTAGATGAGCTTTAAATATTTGGTTATTTGAAAGCTTTCAAGAAATTATTTTCAAATGATCTTGACCATAAACCGCATACTTACATAGTTAAAACATTGTTCATAAAAAATTAATTAACGAATAAATTATAAGCTTGACGTCATCCATAGTGAGTTATGACTGTGCGCTCGCATGATCAATTGCAGGGGAGTGTGGCTTGTATTGGGTGATTTTTTAAGAGCTTGATACCTTTTTTTTTAAAAAAAACGCATAAAATTTGCAAAATCTCATCGGTTCTTTATTTGAAACGTTAGATTGGTCCATGACATTTACTTTTTGAAGATAATTTCATTTAAATNATACCTATAGTATAAAAATGTATCTACATATGTACATATGTGTATTAGGGTGATCCAAAAATCAATGCGAAAAAAGTAAAGTTCGAATTTTAATGCTCTCATGAATGTTTATTTCGAGATCAAAAAAATATTTAGAGGTCGCTAAAAGCGCTCAAACTTTTCCATGTATTTTATATTGGGAAATGTTTCGTAGAAATAATGTAGAATTCTTCAAAATCAATATTTTTCGATCGAAAAACTTTGTTTCTTTTCAGAAGACTTGCAATAAACAATTTTTTATGGGTCCGTAATTGATTTTTCTTGGATTTTTTGGTGGTCCTATAAAAAATAATTAATATTACAAATAGTTAAATAAACAATTAAATATTATTATTGGAAGTCTCCTGAAGATAAATAGAGTTTTCCAATAGAAAAATATTGACTCTCAAGGATCCTATACCATTTCTACGAAAAATTTTTTCCTTGAGGTCTATAATATTTGGAACAACAAAATGCCTCCTTGAGACAAGAACACCGATATATCATATTTTAAGGTCCGATTTTAAGTGCCGAAGATATGACGAAACATTTTTAAAGGCAACCCCAAAAAAGGTCAAAATTTTTTTTAATTGAATTTTTTTCTGGTACGGTCTAATGTACATACCTTTGAATAAGGATTCTGTGTAATGCTAATTCTTTGTTGCTTCCACGCCGACTAACCTCTAACTTACTAAATATTTTTCCATTCCACAGAGATGATCGGTTAGGTGCACCAACCTACGATCGCTACGAAGGACGTGGTGGCCAAGATCGCTACGATCGGCGCGGTGGTTATGAACAGGATCGTTATAGTGATTATTATCGTGGTATGTTTGTTTTGGAACTTTAAAAGAGCAAACATTTAATTTAACATTTTTTCCCTTCACTACTCTCTAGATCGTTCCTACGAACGTCCGCGTGGTGGCAGCTACGATCGTGACTACTACGATCGCTCCTCTTCATCGCGTTACGATTATCGCAACTATCGTCCTTACGATGAAACTTACAGGTAATGTAACGTTGATGTTATTAATTAAAAAAAAAAAAAAATATTAGAGTCTAAGCTTAACTCTTCGATGTACATATTTATTTATTTGTTATTTGAAACTGCTTTACCTTACCACTCCTATTTATTTTCTGTAATTTTAAATGTGCAATATCTCGCTTCTTCTTGTTTTCATTGCATATTGTCTATCTACCGTCACTGTAAAATAATGCAAACCAACAACAACACAAAATTGTAAAACATAAAATACCGACAAATCGTTAAACATCAACACCAAAAACTTTCCGCCTGTCCGCTGGTTTACCATTTCTTGCACTTGTTTTCATATTACTTAAATATAAAAACTATACTCGTATATGTGTACATATGTATGTAAATATACACCGCTTATAACCGTTCGCACCTACATACACCTACCATTCCTCCCTTACGCTCGCCCGTTTGCCCACTTGCCCTCGTCTCCCCCTGCAATGATCTTCAGAGGACAATCAGGCTTCGATAATTCTGGACGTGGCTATTATTTCGCAGCCGATGAAAGCGATCGTCGCCGTTATCCAACCAAATCCAGCTACGATGAACGTGGCTCTTCATCGCCCTGTGGTGTACAAGTTAGGGATTGTCCCTACGCATCTGGCGGCGGCGGCTACAGTGATACAACGCAAGTATCCTCAGGTCCTATAAACAGTCAACGTGGGTATGGTTATGGTTATAGTAATAGTGTGAGAAATGATGGTAACGGAAGCGGAAGCGGCGCTGGCGCTGCGACGCGAAACACAAGTGCCAATAATAGCAATAATAATACCAGCCAAAACCAAGGCTGGAGCTATGTAGATGATCGTAGTAAGGAGTCGAGCTCGCGGGGTAACGGCAGGGATGGAAACAGAGGACGTGAACGGGAAGGGGAACGGGAGCGAGATCGAGACGGGGATCGGCAGAGGTAAGTTCAAGTAGTTAGAGTTTTTCACAGTGTTGGCATTGTAAATATGTACAGACATAAATTGAAAGCCTATGTGCGGAGCTGGTATCTATAAAAACAAATTAATAATCTTGAGAGTGTATAAAGGCTTCAGACTTCCCAACTCAGTATGGCCTCCAAATGTGCCAAGATAAGGCACATTCCCCTAAACATAATTATTAGAAATGGTCATTATAGGGTCAGTTAAATAAAGTACATCTGCCAAGCTGGTAAAAAAAGCGAGAGTCCAGGTAACTGAGCCGCCTTGTCTGCTTACCAGGACAACGACATAGGAAATGGTTCATCAGTGCCCCCTATTCTTTATCCCGGCAACT
This sequence comes from Rhagoletis zephyria, assembly GCF_001687245.7. Lineage (NCBI taxonomy): Eukaryota > Metazoa > Arthropoda > Insecta > Diptera > Tephritidae > Rhagoletis > Rhagoletis zephyria. The sequence continues at coordinate 1,440,603 of NW_016157085.1, read as the reverse complement.
TCTGTAAATAGCACAGCCTTCTCAGACCCTTAACTTCAAAAGTATCTCAGTCCATCGTGTTAAACCCTGGACATAAAGACCTTCAGTCTGCACAGTCGTACCCGTTGGTACATAAGCTTTTGATTATGGTACGCTCGTCACTTTTCCCGCTACGGTGGTTAAAGGAGATTGTCTAGTTTGCATTTCTCCAGCCGTGTCTAGACATCTCCCATTAATAACCCAGGAAAGCCAGCAATGTAGGACTTCAGCGTACGATTCCCAACTTCACTAATTTGTCTGTCAGAGAAGATAGTGACTTTTGATGATAGAGATCTGCTAAATATTCTATATTAAACAAGCTACCTTCTTAATCCATGGCAAAAGTTTCTGCAGAAAATCCGCTGCCATCGTCATCCAGACAATATCCTTAATCTTTTTTTGCTTTGAATCTACACGATTTACGAATAAAGAGAAGCAGACGGTTAGCTGTCAAAGCGCTGAGATGTTTGTCTCTCAACTCTTCGCTGCCAAAGGGGTTTCGACACAATTTCCTCGGAACCGTGTTAAAGCGCTCATTCATCTCTGAACACATTGGGCCTCATGCATAAAAAGTGAGCTTAAGCTCCGACTCGTTTTTCAGTACAAATTCTTGAGCTTGAGCTCACCCTTTCAGTGCAAAAATTGAGTCTGAGCTTAAGCTCACTTTTTATGCATAAGGCCCATTATGTGCAAAGGCCCAATACGTAATCTTTACCGTCTCATCCTCTTCAAGTATGCTTATCACAGTCAGAAGTTTATGCCACGATAAGTTCCAGCCAACAGTCCCACAAGTTGTCTGCAGTCCTATACTCAATGAAAGCACATATCTAGGAAGACCCTCTGAGATTGAGGGCAGCCCTTCGAAGCCTCCCAGTCATTGCTGAACGGAATATTCACCCAGTTTCTGACGGTGGCTACGATGGCCGGAGGTGGGTCTGCTATAACAGGTTGCGGACCCAGAATTGCCTGATCCGAGCTCCCTTTGGCTAAATGGTCAGATGACTCAGTAGCAAGAATGATAGAATACAAATTTTCGCCATTCAGAGAGGATTTTCGAAAACTATTTTTGTGTGACGTCATACTGCTGCAGATGCGTGAGAGAAATGTCAATACGCGAACAAGAATGCAAGAAGTTGCACAAGTGTGACGTCATACAAACAGCGAGTCTGTCAAATTCACGAAGAGCGGAAAAGCGGTACGAGATGGTAGTAGCCAACTTTGTTCTCTACATCGTGACTCATTAGAAGGTACTCCCGTATGACCTGGCGCCCAGAGTAAAACAAGTTCGTTATGTTTTTCAATGCCTTGAGTGCGTCTGGGCTGTCATTACAGACGCGTTAACTCTTGCTTCGTCACCTATTTTCTTTGACGTAGTCCTTAGCCTTCAGGATTGCAAATACCTCGGCTTGAAATACCGAGGCATTTGCCACAAGAGCGAAATTAAGATTGTCCCCGTTACCTTCGATAAACATAGACTCCAGGTCTTGATCCCACGCCGATTTTGAAGCCGTCAGTAAAGATTCTACAATGTGTAAGCCCGGGCTCAGTATTTGGGTTAAGTCAGCTTTCAGCTTCAGGGAACTCGAACTGAAATATCTTCTCGCGGATTGGATTGCCAATTTCGCTGAAAGTATTGCGGCTAAAGAAAAATACAACAGTATAAGTCAGGTGTACCATTCCAGCGGATCGTCATGGTTGTAGCAAAATGTAAATTTTCGATAAGAATGAACTTCATTTGTCAATTTTAATAATTAATGATGCTATAAGGAATGATAAAGACACTTTCAATATCCTGAAAGAAGAGATGAGGGAAATACACCTCATCTGCGGGTAGAAAAAGAATTTTTGGATATTCATTATATTTTTCAGCTGACTACGATACAGCATTCTACTTTGCATTCCCCGAAATGAAGCAAAGAGGCGAAATAAAAAAAAATATTGTAGGACATTCTACTTTGCATTCCCCGAAATGAAACAAAGAAGCGAAATAAATTAAATATTGTAGGACATTCTACTTTGCATTGCCGGCAATGCCTAAAAGTAGCGAAAAAATTAGGGCACTATATCGCTATGCCTTCTAGAACACGTTACCACTAAAAGCGATTACCGATTTTTTGCTGGGTAGCGAAGAACCAAATCAGGATTTAGAAACCTGTAACTAATTATCGCCCGTTATAGGGCACCACAATGTGGAAGAAAGTCGTCCATTTAATAAGTAAATCCGTAAAAATACACTTATTTCAAGAACAATCCACTTAAATTCTTTTTGTGTTGCGGAAAAATCCCAATTTATCACTGGAAGATATACATATTAATGCTTTGGTAAAATTTTCTCGAGTTTTTCGAGGCCTTTTCCAGTTTATATTATTTCCATATATACATAAAGATAGGTCTTAACTGTACATATACTATAAGCACACTCGTTTTGGTTTATTTTTTATTTAACACCCTCCTGATTCATTTTATAATATCATATATACTACACCCATATAAATACACATATAATATAATCTTCTTGTGAATGGGTAAAATAATTAAAAGAAGGCTTTTACTCCTCTCACCTCTTACAGCAATTCCTACAGTGGCCGACCGCCACGCCCACTAGGCGGCAGCTACCTCTTCGACAGAGACTCGAATGCGTTAGGTGATGAAAAGACGACAGACAATGCAGCAGACAAGGATAACAACGGCGACATTAAGGCCAATGGCGTCAGCAACATTTCATCGTCAGCGAATGCAGGACAAAACAAGGACATAACCAATGGTGGCGGTGGTGGTGTTGACGGTAATGGCTCAATACAAATGCAAACAATTGTCAGGGATAGACAGTGAGCAGTTCATCGAAAGTATTAAGCTTTGATGGAAGTCAGAAATTTTCTTATCAGTTTTTGTATTATTTTATAACATTTGCAAAATTTAATTTAATGCTAACCATAAAAAAATGAGATGTAAAATAAGAGAATCTTTTGCAAATAAAGCATTTTTTAAGTGTAAAATATTCGAATTGTTAAAGAATTCAATGGGAGATTATTGTAGTACCGAAAATCTAAAAATTGTTTTTCTGGTCATTATACATAACCACATTTTTTTATGCTCACACATACTGTAAATACTGGTTTACCAAAAATATCGACTCGTGCGCCACCTATCGTTAAAATTTTTGGTGGATTTATTCCTTTTCTTGTAGCTAATATAAGTTCTAAATATGAACCAAATCGGACTATAAATACGGGATTTTCAAATATCTAGACTCCTGCGCCACCTATCGGATTAACTCATATTTCGTATTGCATTGTCATCGTGTTCCGAGCCAACTGTGAAGTTTCAAGTAACTAGGTCACCGGAAAGTTGGTCAAAAATTGATTGTAAGATTTGCCCCTAGCAAACATACATCATACAAACATACATACATACATACAAGTTGAATAAAAGCTTGTAAAGAGTCTACCTTTAACAGGCAAAAATTAAAAAACAACAGATCTTTTAACAATTTTTTTTATTTGTAATTAAAAAAAGTTGTGAATGATTAAATGAAAATGCGCAATAGATTTTTGTATGAAATATCCCGCAGGAAATGTTACTCATACGCCATGTATGGTCAACAATCAATATACCAAAGCTTCCTCTACTAGCCATTCAAGCATTGAGTTTTTCAAGCGCCCCTTTAAAATATTGGTACACTTGAGAGATATTAACCCATGAATGGCTTGAACCTTTTAAAAGAACTACGGCAAAACGTCAAAATTTGCAGGTGAACTAATGACCGCATGGCGAACATTCTTTTATGTATGTTTGGGATAGCAGTGATAATATAAATATTTTCTCTTGAAAAATACCCAACAGATATAGCGATTTTTACCACATAAATACTTACTAAACTATGCATAATTACCAAAATTAAAGGTTCTAGATATATGCGCATTAGTGTTGCCAGATATTTTTTTCAGCTATACGGGACAAACGAGTGAGAAATAAAGGATTTGCTTTAAAAGCCCAACTACGAACCATATCTTAACAAAGGTGATCCATTTCAACGAAGTAATGCTCAGATTAGTTATAAGCTTATGATAAATTTCGTTTATTTCATGGCTACACTTGTTAATTTACACTAAAATATGTATTGGACGTAAACAAATAATTGTCAAAACCATAAAAAACAAATTAAAAGGTACAGTTGCGGTCAACGTAATAGCAGCAAAACTCAAAATGATTCGTTTAAAATTTGGTTCGATCTATATCAGATAACACATAAATAAAAGTATCAAAGTTTGCACAAAGTTCACAAAAACTTATTAAACCTAACAAAAATTCATTAAAATTTAAATTTTTTATTAGATTTCCTAAAAAGATTTTGAATCTAATATCCCATTCAATTTTAGTATAATAAGGTGCAAGTTCCAAGTCGCTAAAAATTATCATTGATTTTTCAGAATTTTTTTTTTGTCAGTGTTGTTATATGGAAGAAAATTCGCACACCCTCCACATAAAAAGTTATTAAAAATCAACGGTAATGATCAGCTATATTTCTCTTACAGAGTTGCGTGCAATAATGCTTGCATACTCACAATAGTCGCGTTTAAGTATGACCATTTTGAGTAGAAGTTTACAGGTTGAAATAAATAATGAAATTGTTGAAAGTTCGGGGAAAAATCTTGTCCCTCCGGAACATTTTAAATTTAATGCAAAATACGGGATGTCCCGGCAAATACGGGACATGTGGAAACGTTAATGCCCATATACACTAGCCAGAATATGTTTCCATACGTTTTTTTTTATTATTTGCAATGTTTTTCGTAATACATTTTTTTCGTTAATTTTATTTGTTACGAAAAACATTGCAAATATTAAAAAAACACTGTTCGGAAACACATTCTGGCTAGTGTATGTCTAGCTAGATTTTTTTAAGATGCTAAAAACAACCGCATTCCAAACAAAGTTGTAATACTCTTGTGCATAAGTGTGCTCGGATATAGAGAAAAAATGGTGCTATCTGTGGTACTCAACAACTCTTGTGGTTATCAAACTATTTCGTTATCACTGATTTCGATAAGAGCAAACGAAAACTATGCTATGTAAACCTTGGCAAATATATACGTAGGGGCTAGACGGTAATGCATGTTTGTTGAGCTCTACATTTGCACCAAGCAAAGCAAAGTGGTGCCATGGTGCCGCGCCAGCAACAGCGTGTAATATTTTGTGTTATCGGCACAGGTTCCCTGGTATACTTGTTGTACTGCAGCATTGGCGTGTATAGATTTGTAAGTGTGGCAGTTCGACTTCGGACAATTTGATGTATATTTTATTTATTTTTTCAAAACATCTTACTTCGATAATAACATCTCTATTTGAAAAAGACAGTGGTGATAAATTGTGCTCGAAATTACGCGCGCATCAGTAACGGACAGTTGATGGAATTTAAAACCGACACTTCTGACTGAATGTCGCGTTATTGGTTAGTGCATCGATGTAGTGATTTTTATTAGGACCGCAGGCAAAAAATTCAACGGTGCGTTTTACTGTTTTTGAGAATACATATGTACATGTGCATACGACATGTACGACGTGGGCGTCTGATGCATGCGAGATCGCAAGGCTATTTATTGCTCGGCGGCCAAACAAAGCGTCGCGGTCCAATTTGTCCAACTTAGCGGTATGGAAATGTGAAATTTTGCTTTGGAAATGAAAACGAAAACAAGCAATGTCAAGAAAACAAATGTCTAGCAGGCTAATAAACAAGTGAAATGTTTGAGTGGTTGTGAGTTGCACAAGTGCCTAAATATTTACAAAACAAATAATCCACGCGCCATTAAAAAATACAAAAACAAAGGCACTCGAATAAAGCGAAGCGCACATTAGCGCGATTCCATCGTTGCGAATACGTTGCGAATTCGGCTGTTAACTTCGAACCCGCAAACGTGCGCACACTTGAGCGATTTTTTCGCGTCGATTTCCGATGTACAATTCACTCAATTTTCCCTTTATTTCGTGTATTTTCGCACTCGGCGTGCCCAAATCGTACAAAATACTATTATTACGAACGTTTTTATTAGTTTTTGTACATTACACGTTTTTTTTCTTTGCCTTTATTGCTGTGACACCTTTCTTCTTCTTCTTTGACGCCTTCAAAACGCTGCAAGCCGCGTTTCGAACGCGTCAATAGAGAGGAACATTGAATGTTCGAAAAATTCGCAGCGACGGAATCGTGCAAGTGTGCGCTAGCGCATTAAAATGTATGGGTAGCATTGTTGTAATTTTTGGGCTTGCGGATTCGCAACGACAGAATCGCGCCAATGTGCGCTTCGCTTAAACCTAACAGAGACGCAGTAGTATTACTTGGACTTTATTGTTTCTATCTATGTATTTTAATTTATAAAATTTGAGTTTTTAATTTTTTCATTTCTCCAACACATTTTTCGCGCCTAAAAATAGCACACCACATCTCATCAAAATACGAATCAAAATTAAAAATGTGCCACATTTTCAAAGCGAAATGCGTTCGCGAGTGTTCTTTGTTGGAAGTAACGTGGAAGCGAAAATTCAAAGTAGAGCTAAGATTTTGAGTTTACTTTTGGACCGAGTGAAGTGCGGATAGGTTGCCTGTCAGTACCGCGGCTGCGGCTAAATAGATAAATTCGTATACAAACTAAATATATTTATACACGATTGTGCTAATATTTCAGAAATCGTGCTGATCAATCAACAAGTGTCTCTTCGAAAGTGTTGTGAAGTTTTTGTTTAAGATTTTTTTTTTTAGTTTTGTTGTGTACATATTTGCTTGAGATTCTGCCTTTACTAAAGACTTCAACAAGATTTTAGTGAAGCGATTCGTGATAGTGTAAAATGACATATAGGTAGTGCAAGAAATTTCCGCCTAAATACTTTTTGCTTACAAAATTGAGCCAATTTCATCACTCACGACACCAGCATGCTGGTACAATCATAAAATTTGTTTAATTAGTTTTTGAAGTCGCACCAGCAGCTGGTACAATCACACCACAAGAACATACACGGCCAATCGACTTGGTGGGCCATTTAACAAATTAAGCGTATTAACGGCCGTAAACTTATCTATTTTAAACTACAGTTAAATCGTTAATAGATAAGNTCACTCACGACACCAGCATGCTGGTACAATCATAAAATTTGTTTAATTAGTTTTTGAAGTCGCACCAGCAGCTGGTACAATCACACCACAAGAACATACACGGCCAATCGACTTGGTGGGCCATTTAACAAATTAAGCGTATTAACGGCCGTAAACTTATCTATTTTAAACTACAGTTAAATCGTTAATAGATAAGTTAACAGACCTAACACGTTTACAGTATGTATGTATAAAAACGTAAGGAATATACAATACAAATATGTATATATACATATATCAGTCTTTGTTAGTTTAAAAATTAATCTCTTACATAAAAAAAAAAAAATGAGATCAATTTAAGCATATACAAGTTTTTCATGTCAAGGATGAATAAATTCTCCAAAGGGCTAAAAAAGGGCTAGGGGCAATTTTTAATTTATGTGGCCAAAAAAAGTATGTGGTAGCTAAATATAGCCACTAAAGGGCTGAAACGGCAACACTGTTTAGGATGGAACTATGCCTGAACGGCATTTCCCTGCAGGGCCTGAAGGCGTACAGTCTGATGGCGCTGTAAGCAGCCGAGTGTAGTTTCCTCAGTCTCAGGGCACTCTCCTTGATAAAGAGATCAATCGGTGGCATATGGCATTCAATGCATCGGATGGAGATGATCTGATTAACCCATTAATGGCAAGGCAGGCCGACATTTTCAACAAACCAGTGAACCGGGTGAAATAATTGGGCGAATCACCGCCTGGTACATACAAAAACAAATCATTAGATCAGGATGTATTAAAATACCATTTCACTTGCGTGGTAACCAACTCTGGATGAATAAAGATCTCATTAATGTAAGGTAAGCGAAGGTAAGTGAGTTCAAGGAGATTAACAGCGTCTCTGAAATCAATTCAGAAATTTACCTGCTGTAGAAAGTGAAATCTGGAACCTATTCCCTTACAGCTGTCTTGGTCATGTGTTACGAATGTTCACAAGCACTGCAGATCTGAAAGTATCTGAAGGTCTGATATGTGAAGGAACGTCCAAGTCAAGAACGACTTGCCTCTTTTTGGTAGGGGTAGAAGAGAAAGAAGAATCAAACTTATAAGCCACCCTAATGTAAATACATTGATATGTAAATTATGCATATATACATATATGTATCAGAATGTGCTTTTCCATTCAATTGCTACCAAATAATAATCAATATTTTAGTTGCACAGAAAATTGTAAAATAATACAAACAAATGGCATGAACAAAATGATGGCTAAACAGCAACAACAAAAACAATAAAAGAAAGAAAAACCAACAAACCTCAAAGAACAAAAACAACAACAATAAACTCAAGCCGTCGCTGGTGAAAGAAAAGCAACGTTAATTAAATAGTAATGTCCGTGAGAAAAATGTCAGCTTTGATTTTGTACTCGTAAGCGAGACTCAAGTTGCTCAAGAATGAACGTCAGGTGTGCCAGACAAGCAATACGGTGTCAAGCAATAGCGTTAGATCAGTTAAACAAATGCTACGCGCACGAAACGCAGCATATGCAAAGGCGCTAGTGCATTCATAGCCAAATCAGAATCGCGTTTTTGTAATATATAAATAGTACAGTGTTATTGAAAGGTTTTTGTGTAGCAAATAAGATCGAAAACAATACAATAAAAAAACACAATTAGAGTGCATTAAAAAATTCGGAAATTATATACGTTCAATAAAACGACGAGTATACCGAAAAATCGGAAAATGTTGTCGAGCAATGGCAATCAAGCGCAGTATCTGTATTTTTTATTATCGGGCGCGGTGGCAATGGCCATTATCATACTCGCCTATTTTTCAGTGCGCACAACACTAGTAAGCAAAAACAAACACACGCAAACACATACACGGACACGGAACAACTAATCTACTACGGTCAAAACTTTGCAAAAACAACTTTTTGATGTGTAAACAGCTTAGCTCTCGGTATTGGTAAAATTTGCGTTAACCCAGCGGCAACTTTTTACTGTTTCTTGTGTAACCAAGCAGAAAATTGTTTTTAAAGGCCATTTCGGGACTAGTTCGGGACCATTTCAGGACTCGTTCGAGATCATTTTGGCAAAAATTCACAACTTTTTCTGAACCCTTTCAGGACTACTCAAAAAAAAAAAATTTAGATACATTTCGTGCCTAGTTTCGAACTACTTCGAAATGATACCAAACTACCCTTGAACTGTTCCCGAAGTGGTTATAAAAAAGCCGTTTATTGCTTCTTCGACTGTTTCGGGGCCTGTGCAGGTATATTTCATGACTAGTTCGAGATCGTTTCGGGTCTAGTTCAGGACTATTTCAGTACCATTAGTTCAGGCCTATTCCCAGCCTTTCGGGACCAGTAAGGGATCATTTCGGGCCCGTTTCAAGACTTGTTCAAAATCATTTCGGGACATGTCTACGACTTTTTCTTAACCTTTTCAGAAGTACTCCAAAACAATGTTAGATACATTTCGTGCATAGTTTCGAACTACACTCAAATGATCTTAAAATAGTCCTGAACTAATCCTGAGGTGGTTACGAAAAAGTAGTGTCCTGCTCCCGACAAAATGAATAAAATGAAATGCAGTTAATGTTTAATTTCTAGCCTAACCAATTTTTTATATAACTGATTCGAATAACGCTTTGTTAAGCCGTACACACATGTTTACACATCGAATTTCATGAGTACCTGGTACTCACATTATTTTTCGTTTATTAACTCAAACTTCAGTGGAATAGCCTTTTTGCTTGCAATGAGTTCTCACGCCTATTGTTTTCTTCTTACAGGATTCTAAGCTGCGCGAAGATCTTAATTCATTGCAAAAATCTTACTTCTACGTAAAACCAACAAAGTCATGGCAATACAACAACTCTTGGCGGCAAATTGGCAGCAAAGCGAACCATTTAATCTACTCTGCATATTTCGATGACCGATTGGATGTGCTTGGTAAGTATGCTCAAGGTTACCCTGCGGTATAGGAATTTGAATAATCGTAAGACATAACTTACGTAAAAGGCGATTAAAGTCCGTAAGGGCGTGTAATCCAAATTACATTAGTGCGTCTCGTAATTTTAAAATTAATTAGTATTGTGGTGAGTGTTGCCCTTTAAAAGCACAGGTAATAGGTTGAACAATTAAGAGATTGTGCATTGCGATACCACGAAAGCCGAACGGAGACCATTAATTATGAAATTACGAATGCGGCTAATTTAAATGCCTGAGAGCTCTTCGGGGATAGTTAGGAAGTGCGAGCCAAAATGCTTCCTTCTTATCCTCCCAAAGGCTGAGCAGTCTAATAGAAAGTGCTGAGATGACTACGCTTCAACATCCTGGTGGAAAGTTAGAGCTGAGACTTTGTAAGCATAAGGACCTCCATTGACCGCTCATGGCCTACGATCCACCGCAAGAGTGAGCCCCAGAAAGACAGAGGGTACGCCAGCTGATCCATACCCGGTGATAGTGTTTCAAGAGTTGCATTTCCTTGCCAGCATGACCCTTCAGCCAAATTAGCCTGATTAGGAAGTCCTCCGATACGATTGATAGAGAGGTCAGACAACACCTCACCAATTTCGAGCGCTCAGCTATAGCGTTCAGAGCCTAGATAGCCCTCTGGCTACTAGAACCTAACTTACTGACGTCAGACTCTTCTGTAGTGAGTTTACCGCTTCCTTTATGGCAGCTATTTTTATTTGAAAGACGGCCGGAAGCCTGAACATAGTTTTGATGGAGAGGTACTTGCCTCTTGATCCGTCCGTGGAGAAGTTCACTTCTCCCTTCTTCCTGTAACCCCGCACCACCCAGTCTTCCCTAGAGAAGGATCTATTGGCAGAAATTTCGAAATCGCAGTCTTTTGAGGAACGAAATTGAAACCTTCCATGGTGTCCAGCTTTCCAGCCTAAAGGCAAACAGTTCGTGCTGTGACAACTCTGCCAGCAATATTTATAAGCGTAATGTTTAGCCTGTTGCGCTTATCACAAGGAGCTCCCGTGCTACGCATCCCTATTTTGTAGAGTCTCCGGCAGATAAGCGGTACAACCAGGGAAGTTCGTCACCAGCATTATATCCAGGGTTATCTTATCCATCTCTGTATATGTGCCATCGGCTATATGTGGGCATCCTCAACGTCGGCAGAATACCTTCCTAAGCCTTTTATCCCAGAAAGCAGATTCCACACTTCTGCAGAAGTCGCCGATAAGGTTATTTTTGCTTTTCCCTTTTTTTTTTGTAGAGTCTCAGGTTCTGTTTGAATGCTTTTTTTTTTTATGAGAAATCTTGAAAATGAAAAGCATTTTTTATTTGATTTTCCGTGAAAGCGAAATATTTGGCAGTAATACCAATAAGACTTAAGATGTCTTTCATGTAGCGAAATCATCCTTTTGTTCCGAAGATTTAGGCATACAACAGCAGATAGTTGTCGGACAACCGCAGTTCGTAGTGGTACGTGGAATCATAAATCTGCCTTGTTTAAGTAAAGAACTGCCACAAATAAGCTTTACATTCTCTACTTAGCAAAGCAAATCTGTAATTATAACCCACCTAACTCCTTGGAAAATCCCGTTAAGCCCACTACTGCTTTCATTTATTTTTGATTAGTTGTGCACATTTTTATTTATTCAATTTTGAATAAAAGTACTTTCTGGCCTAACTTTTCAGATTCAATCATTGATCATGAGACCAGAGTTCCCATAGGCTCGTTGCGCATAATCGCTATATTGCCACGACATTTCAAGGATGCCGTTACCTGTATCATCAGGTATGCGTAAATATAAAGGTCTCAATATTTTATAGACACACTAATTATTTCAATTTATGCAATTCATAGATTCGAGGACTTCGTCGATGAATTTGTGCCCATCGGCAAAGTGGTGCCTCTGAACGAGCACCATGATTACACATTCGCGCCATATTCCATTATGTGTCCCCTTTATGTGGATCGCAACAACACTGTGCTGCGCTTGCCACAAGCGGTGGCAGTTTCTTATCCGTCCAACAGACTTAGCCAGCTGAGTCCCACATTTGTGCCCATCAGGTAAAGCAAGCAGTCCCATTACCTTCATCGTAATACAAAAGTAAACATATTTTCTCTCTTTTCCAGTTATCCCCGCGACTTGCACCAATTATTTTCCCTTTCACGCCCAGTGCTCTCAGTTTGTATCGGTCCACTACAACAGAATTACTCGGATGTTTTGCGTGTCGCCGAGTTCGTGGAAATGTATCGCATACTAGGCGCACGCCACTTTTATTTCTACCACCTCTCCGCTAGTGAGGATGTAATACGTCTGTTGCAGCACTATCAGCATGAAGGCATCGCCGACGTGCTGCAGTGGAATGTGCCAACTGAGTTGTTGCCTGATGTACACTATGCTGCCATAATGGCGCATATCAATGACTGCGTCTATCGTGCAATGGTTGTTGAGAACTATCGATACGCAGCCGTGGTGGATTTGGATGAGATACTCATTCCGCTCAAACACAATTCCTTGTCAAGTTTCCTGCGACAGTGCGACGAGGGACGCACTTCAGCCTACATCTTTCGCAATGTATTCTTCTATAAGCTGGACAGCAATGACAGCTTTAGCCTGCCGGCGCACACTCGCAATCGCTTCCTATATACACAAATGAAGGTGCGACGTACGTTGGATATTATGCCTGCTCATCAGCGTAGTAAATGCATCGTGAATACGCAGTCCATCATCGAGATGGGTAATCATTTTGTATGGCGTGAAGCTCCTGGCTATACGGAGACGACTATGCCCCAAAGTGTGGGTCTACTTTTCCACTATCGCGACCAGTGCATCAATTGTAAGGCCCAACTGATGGTAGACTATACTGCGCGGCGATTTGGTTCGCTTCTTTGGGATCGGGTAGACGAGACTTGCGGCCAAGTTTTCACCGAGCGCGGTATATGCGAAGCGGTGTAGGGGGAAGTGGGTATAGCATGATATTAAAAATAGAAGACTAACTTACTTGATTTCAGTGTTCAAATTGCCTATTTAAGACTACTTTAAGTACTTGCAAATTTTGTTATTAAAACAAATAGATTCCATAAATAAAGTTAAGTTAGTATTAAGGGCACAGTTTATAGTTTAATTAAGAATTGTAGAAAAATATGTAAATATTAAGAAAGTATAAAAATCTAGGCAACTGTTTATTTAATAAAATTTTATCGAATTTAACACTAATTGGCTATGTCCATCGCAGAAAATTTATGAATGAGATTGCAAACATGTTTGCCGCAAATTCCAAACAATAAGTGTCACTGTAATGGGTAATAAATATGTAGCTATAGGGCAAATTCAATATGCAACGTGCATCTTGTTGTGTACTTTTTATATTATAGAATGTTAAAATAACCAAAAATATTGGAGAATTTAGAGATCAAATGCATCTCTAGTAGCACACTGGTATATAATGGGGCGTATTCTTGTTTTCGTACGAATCGAAAATCATGAAATTTTCCTATCATTTTCTATACAAAAAATTTAAATCTTCGATTCGTACGAAAGCCAGAATACGCCTCAATATGATGTAAATTTGTGAATACACCAGTGTGCTACTTCATATGATATTTGGATGTATTTATTTTATACTTATACCGAATTTCCTCTAGACATTAAAATTTTAAAAAATGTATGCAACTTAAAAAATGCCATGTAAAACGGACATAATCACTATATTAAGAACGTAATGGATATATTGTATTGACCAACACTGTCTCTAAAAGTTCTGTAATTTAATGCCTAGTCGAAATTCAGCATTATTGTGGTCTTGTGAGGTGCCACACCCCTTGTAAACACTCATCCCATTTTAATTTACTATAAGCTATAGCTATGACTATACACCAAATATCAAACGAAATACAAAGCTGATTAAAATTTTCACGCCTTCGCGATGTGCTAAGTTGACTTTGACTATTTAACAGGTGGCATCCCTCCTCTTTGATATGAAACCTTTCCAAACCCATTTATATTGATACTCATATTGAAATAATTAATTTAACTTGTTAAATAATTTGAATTTAACTTTTCAAGAGGTGGTAACTCTTTTCACACTCCTCAGAAATATTCTAAATGTACAAAATAAAGATTTGTAACACTCGTTCGTTTGCCGCCCATATTTTATTAAATATTGCCAGGGTCCAAAACTAACTGTTATTTCGAATTTAGAAAATTTCATAACAGTTATTATAACCCAAGGTTAGTTTTTACGTTGCTTTATAAACGTCGTAAGATAAGAATATTGACGAAAATGGAGATGGAAAGAAGATAAAGATGATGAAAATAAAAGAAGAGTGAAATAACTGTTATCAGACATCATAAAAATAAACGTTGGGAAATAACTCTTATGGGCGACGGAAAACATATTTCTTCTGCCTAACAGTTATCAGGCAAACGTTAGATTATAACTCTTATTGGCGAAATAAAAAACATTTCTCATCTAATAATTGCTATGGAACAACGTTTTACCGATAAAACTTATAACTGTTATGCCCCTGCATATTTCATAGAATTTGTGTTTAATTAAATAAAATTCCAAGTGGCAATTCGCTTCAAAATTTAGCTACAAACCTTCGTCTTGCCAAGAGGAACTCGTAAGGATGTGTGTTTCTACAATCGGATGTCGGTAACGAGGTCTATAAGTTTCCAACAAACCAACATCCATCTTTATACACGGTGGCGCAAAAAGTATTACCCTATTTGAAGGCGTTGACTTTGGCGTTTTTTTTTTTTTGGGGATTTTACGGATAGCAGTTACGAAATTTATTATGTTCCTAAATTCTTTGAATTTACTTTTCCAAGCCGTTTGATTTATCCAAATTTCATACGCAAGTCCGGGGAAGAGTGATGGGAACTTTAATGGCAGTGAGGAAGATAAGATTAATCTTCCCATATTCCTAGACAGAACAATTTGAACGAATTGGAAAAATTAAAAAGGATATTTGGATAGTAGCTAAAGAAGGCTCTGAGCATAGGGTCCCCAATTAAGGCGGTCGGTGAACTCCTATATATATATTTTGACACAAGACTAGTAAAGGGGTTTTTTTGTTAGACATGTGCTTTTTAAGAAGAAATAAAACGCATATAGTTTAATGTTGTGGCCAAGAATTTAGCTTCATTATAAAGATAAGGGTTTGCCATTATGTTTTAAAAATGATTTCGTGCAAGCGACCACCGCGGCTGGCTCGAATAAACTCCTGCCGAGAGGTCCGATTTTCGACCACTTTTTGCAGCAATTGGGGCCGCATGTGAGCAATAACGTGCCGAATATTCTCTTCCAAGGCGTCAATCGTTTCGGGCTTATCTGCGTAGAGAAGCGACTTCACATAACCCCACAAAAAATAATCCAGCGGTATTAAATTGCACGGTCTTTGAGGTCACGCCAGAGGCCCATGACGCCAGATAATGCGCTCACCAAAAGTTTCCTTCAATAAATTATGGTTTCGTTGGCTGTATGACATGTAGCGCCGTCTTGTTGGAACCAAAGGTCGTCTACATCAACACCCTCCAATTCAATGGATGGGCATAGCTCCAATTTTTGCGCGCGAGGGCGGAGGGACTTCGATACTCTGCTCCACAGCAGAAATGGCGTCTTCGGTGCGCATTATCCACTAGAGTAAACGTGGTGCAAAACCAATCCATGGTTACTGGAATTACTGACTCTGCTGGGCGATTATGTCGACCGAATATTGGACGCAGCGCGCGTTGCTGTGGGTTGGGTAACCGCTTACACGCAAAGCTCAGTTAAAAGATTCCTTATATGACACCTCTCATGCAATGCCAAGTATGTATGCCCTAACTATAACGTATGATTCTCAATCAGCCGAGCGTTATAATTTAAAGGGGGCAGATTCTGCAATGCATTTCCGAGTTATTTTCCATCAAAGAAATTCACTTCATGGGATATAACGGTCCTGGATTGAATGGTTCCTTAGCACTAGCGTTCCTACATATTTTACTAGAAATCAGAAACTATCTCGTGAAATTTATTCTTCAATCAATTAGTAATACCTTTCTAAAGCAATGTTATGTCCAAGTAAGAGATCAATTGACCCAGTAAGTTGAATTATCCAATATTTTTATCTTATTGTATTTTAGTTTTTTTTCTACAGCAGCGCCTGCCGATAAATTCCAAATCTTATCAAATTCAGCTAAATTTGTGCGTAAGTGAATGAAACCAGATAAATGGATATTTGAAACGATCGCACACATATTCTATTGAGTTTACGCCCACTGAAAGAGGGAAATTTAGAGCAAACGCTTTGTATGGGATCAGTTGTATTTAAAAACACAACGTGGCTAGTCAAAAGTTTTGTTAAAAAAAGTAGTGATGTTAAAATTTCGCACTTCAAAAACGGCCAAAACGAATAATGCAAAGGTGAAAAATTTTGAAACAAGTTTTTTTTTAAGTGAAATTAAGAAGAGAAAACCAAACAAAAATTATATTCTATATTAAACGCTTGCAGGAGGAGAAAACGCAGCTCGATGATAAACAACTGGTGCAGCTGATACGCGCGACACCAGCACGCAGTTCGCTCATTCTGGCGCTGAGTTGGTAAATTTGCCAAATACCAAGTGAAACTACTTTAATACAAGTTTAACGAGCTCTATAAAGTGAAATTTTCATACAAATTTTCGATTTATAAAGTCCTTATTATTATTTATGAATTTGGGTAAAAGTTTTTATAATGCATTTATTTTTTTTTATCGGAAAGAAAAACCAAAGCCACACATTCATTTGGCATTAAATATGCTAAACAAAAATTATAAACAGTGTTCCACAAAGCTAAAGACGAAAGGCATCTAAAAATCTTTATACAAAATTGATAAAAGTTAAAAGTGATACGAGCACTTAGAGAGTTCAGAAAGTGTACAGCAGAGCCATACAAAATTACGAGTATGATTGTTGTGTTTTTTTGTGTGTTGAATTTGATACAACCGAAAAGTTGGTGAGACAACAGCAAATGATTAATGTCCGCATTCTAAAAAATAGCTGTAAAGTCAAATCTTTGTCATTCTTTTTATTTGGCGCTAACGCCATTTCCTCTGTCTCTTGCAAAGTTCCGCCAGTTGTTCACACCAAGTGTAATTTGTGAGAGTCCTTGATTTTATTTCCGATCCCATGGATGCCGGGTCGAAAGATCTCATTACGGGAGCATCATCGTCCATGCCTCAACAAGGTCTGATACGAGCCGACGTTGGTTATTCTGATGGAACGGACGTCAAGAACGCTTGAACCGTATTTTCTCTCCACAACAATGTGATCAATTTGGTACTCGGGTGTTTGTTTAAGGGATACACAAGTGGATTTTTGCATTTTTGTTACTGGTGTCTGGTACTTCACTAGGTCACGTATCCGAAGTCTATCAGCCTTGCCGGAGGTGGTGGCATGAAGGATGAGTTTTCCCATTGATGGATGAAATATGTCTTCTCGACATTCTTCGGCGAAAGACGCTACTCCTAGGCGTTCATAACATCGCTCCTTAGTTTCATCGTCCTTCTTCTGTGTTGGAGAATTCCCCCCGTCCATTGCAATTCCTGTGATGCGCTGATATCAGCCTAGTATTTTCCGAATGAATCCAGCAAGTGCATAGAAGCGAGAGAGAGTGTTCGAACATTCCAGGTGCACATACGTAAACTTTTCGTCCTTGTTTCGATTGCAAGGACCATCCACGTTTGTGGGGAGGGAGTGCGCTCAAATATATTTAAGGACAGAACTAACAATGTTATGAAAACGATAATAACAAAAATAAAAGCTTGATTGTTGGTGCACCCGAGGAGAGATCTACTCGCACTACCGCCCGAGCTATCCTCGACAGCTCGTTAACCCCAAAAATGACTGGGCTATGGATGCGGGATGCTAAAAATATGGGATAGGAAACACAATAGGGCAACAAATACCGACAGTAGTACATCCAAATAGGCAAAAATAAATGCAGAAATATCTTCTCCTTTAATGCTCGCAAGGTTTAGCTCCGGCGTGCAGCTACTGGTTTACGAGGCGGGGTCGAAGCCAAAGCATAGCGTCTTGGGAGTAATTTTTTTCTTAAGATGCACTTTTATGCAGCCATACATATGTATTATATACTACACACTACTCATACAAAAACGTATGGCTGTAATTTTTTATTTTACGAAACATTTTATATTTTATATATTTGAATTTGTCTCCTTGATAGTTCTCCATCATCTGAGCGTTGCAGCAATTGTGGTCATGCTGTTAATGAGAAGCCGACATCGAGGAAAACAAAAGCTACAAATACAGGAGTAGTCCGCAGCAACAGTGGTAAGTAAAATTTACCTCAAATTGACTTTCTAACATTAGCTATAAATACATATATTTAAAGTTTATAACGCCTTGCACATACATACATACCTACATATATTTGTGTTTATAATGTGTGAGATATCTTGAAAGTGGAGGTGGAAACTGTATGAGAAGATAATGCCTTAGCCGAAACGACTCGAAATACCCCAATTACTTTCATAATAAATAATTTATCAAGTAAGAATATCGGCATATAAAAAGCTGGTTATTAGCAAAAATATTTGCTAAAAAAACTTCTGAAACAAAAAAAAAACAAAAACTATAGTGCCGTGTATTCGGGCGGCGTCTAGTGCTAGGTCCACACCTTGAATGAGTGAGTTCATTTAGTCTTATAAGACACTTCATCTTAAACCAATTTACTTTTCAGTGCTCGTTTTCAAGCATAACCATCTACGCATAATCCGGTTATTCCGTACGCCCCAAAGCAACTATGCACATGTGCTTATCTTCTATACTTTTCGTACGCCTTCATCCAGTCAATCTTTATTAAATGAATTTTAAAATTCTCTCGAAAAGTGCAATTGCGTATATGTATATGTATTTGTACACAGAACGATCTCATAAATGGCCCTGATTAATTACATTTTCTGTATTTTCAATGAAAGCACTTTATAGTTATGAATAAAACCAAGTTGTAAGGAGAATGGGACTGTTGTTGGGTTGACAGTGGTTCCCTTTTTTTTGTTTGTTTAATATCTGTTTCTATATATATATATGTACATACATAAGTAGATACAGGCATATGTAGCTTGTGCATAATTCATACATCTGGCGAACTGCAACAGTTTGGATTGACGTGCCATCAGCATTTGACACACATATCCCTCATTTGCTGGAAAATTCTCATAAAATGAAAACAAAAAATTTTCAAGTTAAGCATGCAGTAATGGTCTTCAGTTCTTCTATTATTTTGTGCCAAATATTCATTACAGTAACGGTTTGTCATAACATGGAAATTTGTCTTCCTTAAAGCTTTTTTTACTTACACTTTGTTTTCCTAATAGGAAAATTTTTGTTATTATGATTTTGTATTTAAAGCGAGAAACTTAACCTAACGTCAACTTAACTTAACCTTAATGCCATTTTTCACGCCGATGTGAGTTTTTGAGTTAAGACGTTCTTCGAGCAAGCGAGCGTTATGCACATGCATACAGACAAACACACTGAAGAGCACCCGTAAAAACTATCTTAGTGCAAGCGTTAACCATATGCACATTAGGGTGCATAACTCTCCAAACAAAAAAAAATTGGTACATACTGTTTTTCCATCGGACTTGTAAACTTGTATTTCGGTAAAATATTAAGGCTTAAGTGAGCTGAATATGTATCGAATTATCTAAATTTATCGACAAACTTGAATGTATGGGGCTAATTTAAAGTTCTGCCAAAATGTTTGTACGTCTTAAGAAACTAGAAGACGGTCGAATTTCGACAGTAACTGGCACTCCTAGTAAATATAATAGACTTTATAATTGCGGTGAAAAACCGAAATTTTTATTGGTGATGTAAAAACATGTATATGCAAATAGGTTGGAATCGAATTCTGAGATCGGACGTTCTTCAGACAAATTCTGAGATAGGGTGTTTTTCAATAAAATTTTGCAATGCGGCGTTCTTCAATCAAATTCTGAAGTAGGGCGTTCTTGAAAAGTTTTCTGAGATGGGGCATTTTTGAACTAGCTGCCGAGATAGGTCGATGTTCCACTTAGGAATCGATTTCTACTCATAAACTTTTTACCGCACAAAGGCGTGAGAATAGCTACTCCGGGTTTGTGCTCGGGTTTGCTCATTGGCTATCGTAGCAAGACGCTCGTCCACATCTTTGAACGAGAGTACTTGCCGATGACTTCAACTCTATTTTCATGAATTCGTTGGCTGTGTCTATTAGATTAAGTCGGACCCCACATAAAGAAAAAAATTTAATTCTTATGGAAAGGTTTTTGCAATTCAAATATTAAATATTCGAAAGGAGAACAAAACTCTATTAAATATGCATGAACGAATTTCTTGAAACGTTTTAATTTTTCTATTTAGTTTTTTATTATTTTCTACTTGCCAATTATTTCACACACTTGCCACTTATATACATATGTATGTATACCTGTCACTGCTTGACCGCTGACCCGAACGCTATTTTCCGTCAAATAGTTTAATATAAAAACTAAAGCCGATCAGAAATTCGCCATAGTTCTCGACTGAAGCAAAACGAACTCAAAAAATCGAGAGTAGATATTTTGTCCCCCTCTATATCTGTCACCATCCATTTTAATTTCACACCACACAAGCAATAAAAAAAAACGACTGAGAGCGAATTTACATTCATCCAGCTCAGCTGAGTACCAATTCAGACTCTGCTGTTTTGTTTTAAGTGCGCCGTCGAAACCCTAAATTCGCCAGCCTCCAAAAACAACAAGCAAGCAAACCATACAGCCATCCAAACAGACAGACAGACATACAATATCCAACGAGCCGGTTAGTGAATAAACAAAAAGGTATTCTCGTAGTGATCAGATGTGAATTTGTGTTTGGTGTTTTGTTATATGTATTTACGGTGACCAAATTTCTGTGGACAAAAATCGCGACATTTGTAATGCATCGAATCTGAACATACAATTTTGTTTTTAGAATAAAAAGACACAACATCTTTTAGTACAGTTTTATTTAAAACAAAATAAAGAGAAAAAACTTGAAAAATTATCGCAAAAATTTATACACAAAATATATACGGTGCCGAGAATGTCAATAGGGAAGTGACGTTTTGGCAAGTTTTGGCCACTTTTCTTTGTTTAAAAATTTTTTATTACTTTTTTATGAAAATATAGCTTACTTTCTAAAAAAACCATGCAAATGAAAATTTCAAAACTTTGAATTTTAACAAATCGAGCCCTAACCGCCAAAATAACGTAAGCGATGTATCTAGATGCTCTAGGAATATTTCTGCATCAAAAAGAAAATTTTGAAAAAAATGTCGCCTACGTTATTTTGGCGGTTAGGGCTCGAAATGCTGATAAAAGTTTTAAACAGATTTTTTAGAATTCTGTTGATTATGCCCATGCAATTCAAAGTGCAATTTTAAAGCATGTTCGAGATTTTTAGTATGGAGAAAATGAGCAATACCTTCCACAAAAAATATTTACCAAAAAACAACGGTAAGTCCGAGCTACTTAAAATTTGCATATGAAAAATCGGGACACTTATACATACGTCTCGACTTTTAAAAAATATTCAGCGAGACAATTTTCTCAAAATCGGTACGAATGGTCACCGTAGCTATATTGCAGTAAGTGCGCGCTAAAACGCACAGTGAGCTTTGTGTGATGAAAAACTGTACGAAATTTTGAAATTTTTAGAAGGCGAACTTTTCCAAAATTGCCGTTAAAGCCATCATTTCCATAATTTCCATCATTTTATTTAGCTTATTTTTTTCGGCCTCGCTTTAGTCTGAGTCTGTGAAACATTTAGATTATATTAATGCCTGTATTCAGTAAACAGCATCTAGTCAATAATATATGTACATATGAGCAAATCTCTCGAGTTGTCTTTTTTAGTGTCACTCCCTTCTCTCGGCAAAAAAAAACGCTTCTTGCATTTATTTCAATCAATGTAGTTCCACAAACAAGTACAATAAAAAATAAGTCAAGTATTTGAAAAATTTTAGCCTTCAACGCTATACGAATCTGGAACCCCATTCCAATTAATGTTTAAAGCAAACTTAACAAGAGCAACTTTAAGGCTATTTTGTATACCCACTTCTCTTCAAATTGTTGAACCAATCTGTATTTGTAATATTTATCTAGATTAAAATTACTCCCGATATTTGTTGTTAGATTGAATATTTTATTGTTGTATGTATTGTATCGTAATTTGTTATTTGTATGAACCTGTTGTACTAAAAAAGACTAAGTCTTATTTTACTAATGTTTTTTGAAATAAATGAAATGAAATTAAAAACGTTTATTTAGGCGAAAAAGTGCCGAAATTATTTACTAATTTTTCATTGCCAAAATGAAAATTGTTTTCTTTTTATAACTATGGGAAGTTTTCAAATAGAATGTTCGTATTAGAGGCAATGAACCTTGACATCGAATACAACATGTCTGTGAAGTTTCAAGAGTGTACCACGAAATTAAAAAAATGGCAGCATGCAGTAATTCTTTCGCAGCTATTTTGTAATTTTTGAAATTTCATAATTTTTTCATTTTAAAATGTTAAGATTAAACGGTGAAGCTGTCCTTTTTGCCAAACCGAGCGAATTTAGAGTAGTAAAACTAAAGTACCACCAAATGAAAAAAATTAAATTCATTATTCGATGAATATGATTTGCGAAAAAATTCCAATTTTACAATTTTTATTGGCACACTCGAAATTCATTCTTAAATTGTTATGTACATGTAATATATATGTGCATAAGGATTACCGTGTAAAAATCCAAAAAAGCCAATATTTAATTACTTTTAAATAATATGAGTTTTAATTAAAGCGTGCGAGTAAACCTGTTAGATGACTGTGGTGCTACGGGGCGTATAAGTTACATACGCAACTACGGGTATATGAGCATGAGTGGTACTTATTTTAGTATATATTTTTTAAGTTTCCATTTAATAAATTTTTTGTCGAAAAATATAACAACTCGGGAGATTTTCCTTCTCGTGGTGAAAACGATTTTGAGATAAGTTGGTATTTAGTAAGCTGTCTCACGTCTCTAAATAGTATGAAAAAATCACTAATTTGTCAGCTGACTCTGACCAGGTCAAAAAGAAAAAAGGGGGGAAAAGATGATTGCTTGCTATTTTACTCTAAAAAATTCGAACTTAAAGTGAGGAAATATTTATCTAGCTTCAATTGCATTAGGAAATAAACCTAAATTAAAGGAAATAAAAAAATATATATTTTTTTTAACAATAAAGTCTAAAAAGGAAAGGAAAACTAAATTTTAAATCTCTTGAAATTACATATATATGTACATAAGTATTCGTCTCCATTTGAAGCATGCTATCAGGTAGCTGCCTCTTTTTGCTTTTCTCGAGGCTATTTTTAGGTGAACTTTTTGTAACTTCCCCTTGCTGAATAGCCAAATCGTCTCGAGGAACAAACAGAGTCACTAATTTATAGTCAAAAATTTTGTGACTTGAGATGTGACTGACAGTTGCTTTGTTTCTTCGTTGTTCAATTAAAGATGCAGCTTTAAGAGATCCTTAAATCGGGGCATCGGTGCTATTAAAAATGGCCTGACAATACCAACGCAGCTATTATTTTTGAATGCGTTTTTTAGAATATCCCCGGCATTGTCTTCAGCACCCGCGCGTCAAACGGGACAAGTCCGAGATATGGAATAAGATATTTTGTTCCCATGCGTCTAAGGAAGTGTTGGTCAGTTAAAGCTTTCGTTCTGCAACGCCTGTATATAAAAGTTACATAAAGCTTTGAAAAGCTTGGCAAGCGTGCCTATAGTCGAGTGATGCTCAAAACAGTGCCCACAGTCGAAACTCTTGTTTAAAGCTCTCTATAGATTTTGTATGAGCTCGTATAGAGTAAAAGCTCTGTCTGAGCATCACCGCTATAGTCGATCACTTTATGGTATTCTTAAGCAGTGACGATCATAGAGAGCTTTTACTCTTAGCTTCATCCACGAAATACGTTATCCGTTATGTCTCATCCTTGTCCAACATTTTTCGTGGGCATAATTATTAAGTAAGTTTTTGAGCGAGCTTTTTGCTTGATAGACAGATCATTCATTGGCACTCGCTTGCCCGTGTGCTAAGATTTTGTAAGCTTTCTATAAATTGTTTATAGATGTACACAAAACAAAAGCTTCCTGTACACATTAAAGCTTTATATTGCATCTTATTGGCATGCAGAGCTTTTTTGAGCATTATATAGGTACACAGAATAAAAGCTCCCTCTATGCATTACAGATTTATATTGCATCTTATTTCCATGGCTGAGTAGAAGGTCGCCCTATCTCGGCTGCCAGTTCGAAAACGCTCTATCTCAAAAAACTTTTCAAGAACGCCCTATTTCAGAATTTTATTGAAAAACACCCTAGCTCAAAATTCGGTTCAAAAACTCCCTATCTCACTTCAAAATGTATTGAAAATATGTTGATATAGGGCGTTTTTGAATCGGCAGCTGAGATAGGGCGTTTTTGAAACGAATTCTGAAATAGGGCGTTCTTGAAAAGTTTTTTGAGATAGAATGTTTTCGAACTGGCTGCCGAGATAGGTCGATCTTCCACTCAGCCATATATTATATTATAAAGTCAATAAAAAGCTTTAAAAAGCTTTTCCAGCGGAATATGTTATGATCGAGATGAATCTATAAGTGTGTATATATGTATCTGGTTGCTTACCAAGCCCAATGCAACACTTAGAGCTCGTTGTGAGCTTTACGTAACCTATGCTCAAAGATATTATTTAAAGAAAAACATTTACATGCCAGTTTTATTCAAAAATTCAAAGAATTTCTTAGTTTATTTTTTATTTTTTGCTAATAAACACCACTTTTACCCACTGTACGCCTGCTTGTTCTAACCGAAAATCCAGCTTCGATCAGTCAACAAGTTGGAAGTTCTGTGCGGCTCAATGATGATGGTGGTGGTGGTGGTGGTGGTGGTAGTTCTACATAGATTCGCTTTAGCCCAGCGTGCTTAAGTTTGTGAATGCTGATATGATACCATTCCAGCCCCTCGTTTCATTTGCCCATAGTTACTGACAACGGCACCGTGTCAGAGACTACAAAATTGCTGTTGGTGGTGGAGTGCTTTAGGAATGTGAGGGACTCTACGCTGCGGCATTGTGACTAAGCGAGAGTCACCACTGCCCGCCCGTTTGGTTGACTGAGTGGCTGTGTGTTTGGCTTGTTGGTCGGCTGGTTGGTTGTTTGGATGGTTGACTCTGTGTTTGGCTGTTTTGAGCCCCTCTGAACTTTAGCGACCGCAGCGAATGCTTTTTCAGTTATATTATAAGTTTCGTCAAGTTAAGTCGCGCTGATTACGAGAGGGTTGCGTTGTGCGTCGCTGTCACCGTCGATAAACGCTAGTCTATACGGACGTGCGTACGTTTTGAAACGTAAAAAAAACTAAAGAAAAATAATAAAACAAAAGAGTTAAGAGCAACAAAAAAGTAGCAACGACGATAGCGTTGGCTACAAATTAAATAATAACTATTATTAAGCGCATATTTTCCACTGTAAAAATTCTAGTCGTGAGTGTTCAAAATTGATTTTTGTTTTTTATTATATTTTCTTTGATTTTTGTAAAGTGAGATTTATGTATGTGTGTATGTATGTATTAATGAATATAGTCAATTGTATTGCAAAAAAAAGTACATATATAATTATTTCGATAAGTGAGAACAGACTGAACATTTCTAGAAATACAAATCCTATTGTTTTTGTTAGCCACTAAGCGCGTGAGTGTTTTTGTGAAAATGTGCTTCTATCTCTCTCTGTTTGAGTGTGCAAATTGATTAGCATTTCTGTTTGAATGCTCAAATGGGCCTGTATTGTTTTTATACCTTTCATGAGCATGAAATGGTATTATAACTTTGGTCCGATGTTTGTAAGTACCAGAACAAAAAGAGATAGACCCATTAAAATGTATACTTATATGATCAGNAATCGGTAACAGCAGAGTGTCAAGTCCAGCGCCGATAAGCGCAACAGGTAGTGTAAAGTACTTGGGAATAAAGCAGAAGCAAAGTAGAAAAAAGTGAAATCCATACCGCCCATCAGCGTCGCCACCCTATTTGTCGGTTGGCGTTCAAATGCTTTTCGCAATTTTTTGTTCACGCAATTCAAATTCCAAGTGATGGTGCAACTATAGACGTCTTTACAATAACAAAACCAACAACGATATTAGTAAATAGATAATGTAGCTTTTAGCTAATCAAGTGGATTATCGTCCATAAAAAGCGCAACGTGCTTGGCGATAGTAAATATTGTCTAAGCGCTGACGGCACAAAAGCAAAATAAGCGCATCGAACCTACAAATATACTTATTAGGGTGATTGACTTGGCTTTTCCAAACCGGTTTCCTTCCTGATTTTTCGAATACCGAAATTTTTATTTATCGAATTTCGAATAAACCGGATTTTTTTATCGAACAAATCGTTTTTTTTTTTTTTTTAATTTCATACAAATCTTGACCCCTCAATAAGAGTTTTGAGTTTTCAAGGCTTCTTCCGGTTTAAGGGAAGCCCCTAAATAGTTTTAAAATTATATTGTAGGTTAGTGTTTGGTATCGCCCCTGAAGATGCTGAGAAGGTCAGCGAAACGTCGGGCTGGAAAGTGAAGAAAAAGTATTTTTTCTTGCACAGGAACTTACTTGATCAAATAGCCTAAAATACCAAACACTAACAAATTCAATAAATTGATCGTCAACTCATCGTCATATATTGTAGGTTATTTGGGAATGACTTGATGTGGGTTATTAGGGTGATTGACTTGGTTTTTGCAAACCGGTTTCCTTTTGTGATTTTTCGAATACCGAAATCTTGATTTATCGAATATCGAATAAACCGTATTTTTTATCGAACAAATCGTTTTTTTTTTGTCATTTCATGCAAATCTTTGTCTATCAATAAGAATTTTAAGTTTTTTGAAGTTTTCAAGGCTTTTTCCGGTTTAAGGGAAGCCCCTATTTTAAAAATATATTGTAGGTTATTTGGGAAGGATTTCATGTAGGTTATTTGGGGATCATAAACATTTGATTCTATTAAATGAATGTTTAACACTTAAAAACGTTTTCTACCTGTTCGACTGAGCTTCTCCTCCAATTTGTGTTCTGCTTTTTACATCACTGGGATGTTTGCAATTGTCTGCCGAGAGGCGACAAATTTAACTTTTTTGCTTAGCACTTTTTCAAATAAATGCTATCTTTACTGTCGATACTTCGATATTCCGGGTTTTTCTTGATTTAAAAAACCGATTTGTTTTTTTTTAATTTCAATTATTCGAAAACCGGTTTTGGAAAAAAGATGAATAATCGAACACCCTAATTCTCTTGTATTTACTTGGCATAGAATTACAAGTGATATGCAGTATACGGACATTGTGGTGGAAGATTTATTTTTTTCATTCAAATATTGTTTTGTTCTGCAAGACGGGACTCCGACATTATATCTAGACACTTGAATAGCAAAGGCACTGTAAAATAATAGTCAAAACTTGTTAGTTAGATATTACAGGCATTCACCAAGTGGAGCAATTGACCTGGCAGTCTGCTAATAACAGCCGTTGCTTGAGCTAACCTGCTCTTTTGCCAGAGTGTCAGGTCCCTTGCTCAATTTGGTGAATACCAAGATCTGTTGTTTTCACTGACATCGCAGTGAGCTATCGACTAGACTTTAATCTTGCCATAATTTAGTTTGCAAATTCACGATAGACCAGGAAGTCCATCGAAAGCTTACTACTAAGGCGTCGCAAGCAGTAATCGAAGCTTTGTTGATAAATTTCCAGCTGCCAATTTTCCATGCCATGCAGGCTTAATGACCAGACAAAATGTTCTCAGCTAAAGGCCGCTGTGCCTGAGTGGCTGTTGTTAGAGCTGCGTACTGCCACTCCATAGGACCTGGAATCGAACCCAGTCCAAGCATCATCTGAATTAGAAAAAGTTGTTTGCAATGGCAAACTGCCTTGAAAAAGCTTCTCATAAAATCCATACACCGTTCGAAGGCGGCGTAAAACTCTGCGCCCTCCATATGCGTAACAACATCAAGACGAACACCACAAATTTGAGGAGAAGCTCGGCCATCTACCACGGGTATCTACCATGCCTGCGCGCCATCTGGTTCTGCTTCCGGTTTCCGGTTATTGCTTTGAGCTCCTGCTCCATCGGCTGTTCGTCTCCACGGTTCGCGCGATGTGCCGGGAGCCCTGCCCCTGCCGATTAAGGGATTCCATTACAGGACCTTATTTTCAATACTCAATTGCATAGAGAATTTCCAGCCGGATAGCTCACCAGGTTTTGTTATCAGACTCAGTGGGAAATAGTAAAAAAAAATTATACATCGCTTGTCTAGAATCCATGGCCATTTCCAGCTGCTTGTCCTGCTGGTGAATAGACGCTGTACTGTCGGTGGCGGTGCAGCGTTTGTGTCCATTCGTAAGACATGACCGAGCCAGCGGAACCCTTACCTTTGCCTAGGACGTTGTAAAGCTCATACGAGTTGATGCATGACCTTACCAGCTCATCGCCGCCATACTTCAATATCTCAGCTTGCAGATCCATTAGCTGCAGCAGCTTATTGGTTTTTTAGCTATTCGCAACTCGTCATAGTCCAGTGGCGGCCTATCGACTCCCTCGTCTGGGACTGGTGGTGGCCTCCACTAGCGCCAGTGCTATTACCATTCAGCAGGTTGGTGAAGTTTTCTTTCCGCAATTTAAATATGTTTTGGATACCAGTCACGAGGTCGCCGCATTTTTTCTTACAGGAATTCGTATTGGCATTGAAAACTTCTTAATTTGCCTAAATTTCGGGCGCTCTTCCAATAGCCTACTTGTTGTCTTTTCGCGATTGCTAAAATCCAACTACTTTCCGGGGTGTCAGAGTCGAGTAGCCAAGATGTTGACCGTTAAGTAAAAAATAAAGATTTTTTCTATTGCAATTCATGAGCTACCACTGTTACTTTTGTATGTATATTTTGCACATATACCGTTTTCCTGTTTTGAAATTTGCATTTTCCAAACTCAGAAAATTGGCACACCTTCAAAATTTAATGTTTTGTCATTTGAAATTTTTTCGAACGCATATTGTCACCGCGCCCAGGTGGCCAGGCCAAGCGTTTAACCGAGTATGCAGTTATATGGGTATGTATGTATGCATAATTTCGTAACCCTGTAGGGAAAATCTCCAGTTCTAATCTGGCTTACTTCGAGTGCACTTAAAAACATTTCTAGTTAGTGGTAAATATATTTTGCATGGAATCAACTAGTAAGCAGTTGCGAAACACTTCGAAATTCGAAAATTTTTGCTGTTAAAAATGTGATTCCGCTAACACTGCTGCCGAGGCTGCAATATTACATATATAGACTGTGTGGCTCAGCATTGTGAGGATTATCGGTTCGAATTCTGAGGCCCGAACTAATATCTGATTTTACCCACCCTATTTTTTAACGAATCTGGTAGTTCATCTGAAATTTTAGTACTTAATGTTTTATTTAAATTAAAATTTTATAAAAAAAAACACTTAAATATTTTTTATTACGAAGAAACCACAACAAAAGACCTCAAGGCGGACTTGAACCTACACCATCAGAATCGTAAGCTATAGTCCTCGTGTGACGCCACAGTCGACCTGTGCGGAAGGGGCGAGTACATAGTCCGGCATTAAAATTGTATCTGAGATAAAGCTAGCCATTTCAAGTAGATTTTGTTTCTCTGAGTTCCTATCCGAATGAGAATTGCTCTATCCCATCAGTTTTTCAAATAACCTAAGCTTAAAATGCCAAAAATCTGGTTTTTGCCAATTTTTTAGGTTACTTAGCATTGCGACGGTTTTGTTTCTCTAAAAAGGAAAACCTCTTGTCTTTTCAAATTCCGCTGAATTTTCTCGAATTCTTTATTACAGCAAATGATATAGCAAGAGATAAAAGTGAGTGCATGGTAATTTTTTGAATTTATTATATATATATTTTTAATAAAAATATGGTTCATGCTTTAACTAACCACATACGTTAAACTTTTTGCAGAATTCAGAAAAAATAAAGAAAATTTCATTAATATTTTGAAGTTGTTAATCTGAGTTTTTAGAAAAATTTTGAATATGCAGTTACATAGCCTATGAAATTCTAGTAAACTAAGTGCAACTATTAAGTGGCTAAGAAAGTGCCTTTATTTTTAATATTGTTTTTTTTTTGCCGACGGCTTTTTCACATTTTGCCATATAAGCTTGAATTTGTTGTAAAGTGCACAAGACTTTCAAAAAAAAAAAGCTTAAATCAATCAAAATTATAAATTGCACTTTCTATATGAAAAAAGCCACAAAAACCTTCAGCACCATGCCCTCAGTTTTCATCACCAGTGCAAATAACTTAAAATAGTTATGTATGTACATATATTTTTTCGAGTAACAAAATGTTGGCTATTTTTCGCATTTTTAGCTTAGGATATTTAAATATACTAGTGTTCGCCCAGCGGTTGAAATTCAACCGATAAAATTAAGGATAGTTTATGTAAGTTGAATGAGCTAAAATAATATTAGTTGGAATGGGTTAAGTGGAGGGGAGTTTAGCTTAGTACTTGGCATAACATAACATAACCATAACATAAGAATAAATAACATAACATATGAAGCATAACACACCACAATATAACATCGCACACTCTTCAGTTGTATTTCCTTTTTATCCCTTTTTTCACCTCTATCTAAATCTTATTTATTTTGGTTCATTTTATGCCAAATGATGTTGCCTTTGATGCCACATCAAGTGATATCATGTCATGTGGTGAAATTGGGTGTGGTGAGCTGCGGTGTGGTGGAATTGGGTGTAGGAGTTACGGTGTGGTGAATTTAGGTGTGGTGGATTCAGGTGTGGTGAGTTAAGTTATGGTGAGAAAGTTGAGGTGTGGTGAATTAAGGTGTGGTGAATTTTGGTGTGGTGACTTGAGGTGAGTTAAAGTGTGGTGAGAAAGTTGAGGTGTGGTGAATTAAGGGTGGTGGATTTAGGTGTGGTGGATTTAGGTGCGGGGGTTAAGGTGTGGCGAGTTGAGGTGTGGTGAATTTAGGTGTGGGGAGTTAAAGTGTGGTGAATTAATGTGTGTTGAGCTCAGGTGGAGTAAGTTTTTAAGTTAAGATGAGTTAAAGTTCATCTTCATCTTCATCTTCATCTTCATATCCACCTTCGTTTGTATTTAGGTTTCTTTACTTTTATTCTAATCTTTGCCTTTATCCCTTTCTTCTTCTACATATTCAACTTTACCTTCTTCCTTGCAGGAATCTTAATCTTCGTAAATCTGATTTCTAAACTGCTGCTTAGCAGATTTCTTTAATTCAGTATCAATATTAAAGCAATGTCATTGATGCCACATAAAGTGATATCATGTCATAAGGGGAAATTGGGTGTGGTGGTTTGCGATGTGGTGGAATTGGGTGTGGGAGTTACGGCGCTGTGAATTCAGGTGTGGTGGGCTTAAGAGGTGCGGTGAGTTTAGGTGTGGTGAATTTATCTGTGGTGAGTTGAGGTGTGGTGAATTAAGGTGTGGTGAGAAAGTTGAGGTGTGGTGAATTACGGTGTGGTGGATTTAGGTGTGGGGGGTTAACGTGTGGTGAGTTGAGGTGTGGTGAATTAAGGTGTGGTGAATTTAGGTGTGTGGAGTTAAGGTGTGGTGAGTTGAGGTGTGGTGAGTTGAGGTGTGGTGAGTTAAGGTGTGGTGAGAGAGTTGAAGTGTGGTGAATTACGGTGTGGGGGTTAAGTTGTGGTGTGTTTCATCTCCGTCTTTATCTTCATCTTCATC
>NW_016157085.1:1275021-1408554 GCF_001687245.7 Rhagoletis zephyria | reverse complement strand
CTATCAATATTAAAGCATACATTTAGGGGGCATTTCCGCCCCAACCATGTACATGTGTGCATTGGTATTGGTGTGACTTTTGAATTGATTTTTTCGCTCTATTTTAAACTGATTTGAAATTTTAAAAATTGCCTGCACATCAGCATCAAAATACCTTTCTAATGATATATAACTGTTTATACCTTAGAAGTATAGTTTAGCCGTAAAAGGGGTGTAAAGGAAACATGATTGCCTATTTATATAATGATATAGACACATAGAGAAATTCTGAGTTTAGTTTCGAATTCAGCGACCTAAAATCTATTGGAAATGGCTCAGATAAAAACAAAAGTTGAAAATTTCTTGAATAGTGTTATTTGTATTTTAAATCCGGAACTGCGAAATTTCAAATTCACGAGCGGCTGGAGATTGTTGAAGTGGTTCTAGTGCTAAACTAAAAATTTGTTGCCCTAATTGCCGATAATTTCCCTACAGGGACACATTTGTCTAGTTGATAGACAGCAGCATTCTGAGAGTGTACTGGAAATAGTTGGACGCGCTTGACTGATTGCAATTATGTCGAATTTTCATTGAGTACAAAAACAAAAATCTACAATAACAATAATAACGCCATCAAAAAGCATCTAATCTGCATATGACACATGAACGTAATTGAATGGTTGGTTGTGTACGCGAGTATGTGTGTATGTGTGTGTGTATGAGCTAATTTTAATGGTGATTACCTTGGCGCTGGGTGATCGGTTCACTGCTTGCTTTGCTATTTGCTGGCATGCTTGGGCATAGACCACTAGCGCGGCCCACTAAAATGATATGTGGCATGTACATATGTACATACATACGAACTGTGTGCCGCTGCCCGCTGCTTAATATGCATACCAAAGTGATTGTGCGAGCGTGCACGAATACATATTGGAGCGTAATCAAAGCAACAATTCTAGTAACTATGCTATAAAAAGCAACAATGTAAAAAACATCCACCAAATAAATAATAGTTTTGTATACAGAAAAAATATTGTATATTTTAAAAGGCAAAAATTGCGGCTTAAAATGCTATATATGTAAGTGGAATAACAAAAGCAACAAGTTTGGAAAACAAATATATATATATATAAACACTAGAATTTCCTCTATTTCAGCATGCAAACTAGTTTTGGAATTCCATTTATTCCGACTTATTCCAATTCCAATTCAATTCTCTACTACAAGGCGTGCACAAAAAGCATTAATTAGGAATTTAATTTCTTTTATTAAATGAAAATTTAAATATACAAATGAGCTAATATTTAAACTTAATAGATGCGGAAACTCACAACAAACCAACTTTAATAACATGATGCTCTGTCTATGATTCGTATTCTTCGTACGTTGATCGTTGCACAGTAGCAAAATTGTTTCTACATTTTATTTGTGAATACCCACAAATTAATAGACATTTCAAGAGATAAACAAGCGACTCATAATAGCGGCATAGAAGACTTCTGGGAGCATGTGAACTTTTTTCAGATTTTCAAATGTATGTTAATTTTTCACTTAACAACAAAATTGTGGCATTTACATACATACTATTTATGTGCATGCAAACTGTTGCGTTGTAGAAAAAAACGCCGTGCAATTTTGCGAAATTTAAAAAGTTAGCTGCGCAAATGTCGCACAACACAATTGGCGTTTTTAAATGCGTAATTTATTCTATTTCCAAATTGAAACACGACGAACGCGACTCGTGGAGGTCTGGCAAAATATTTTTTTTTATTTTCTCTTTTATTTCAACATATTTTGATTAAAAGAAAAATACTTATAAAAATAAAATATTTCACACAAGCAACAAAATATATAATCGATAATCGCATGAGGCTATTGCCTGAAAATTTTAAAATGCACTTAGCGGCATTGTGCTAATATGATAGCACGGCCGAGTAATCATGTACAGTAGACTGCATCACTCCCCATACAAAAAAAAAAATGGTACCGTCTTCCACTGGAATTATAAAATCTATAATATTTTAAGACTTCCACCGAAATATCTCACAAAACCATTAAGATTTACGTGCGCTGGACCGATTTGAAAATACCTCCAAAAATTTAGTTTTTTTAATTAAGAAAACATTTTTTTAAATATTTTTTGAACCAATTACCTCACATGACCGAACAGTTTAAGCTAAGTTTGCATAAAAAATATAAAAAAAAAACTTCTACGGAATCATAATAACAAGATTTTTGATGCTGTTTTTGCACTTTTTTCAAAGACTGGATTATCCCGCCGGAAAACCCCCGATTTTTTTTTGGTGATGCAGTCTAATGTACAGAAGTCGAAAAAATTATAGCCGCACCAAATTTTCACAAGTGTTAGAATATTATTTTCTTTGTTATTTAATTTTGATTAGTTCTTTATAGTTCATTCTTTAACAACATCCGTATAAATACAAGTTTATAGGCAGTGGCACACGATTGGGTATTTGCCAAAATTTCGTGCAAATCGTATCCCAAATATTTTTCTTTATCACAATCACGAAAATTAATTTGTTGAAATTATTCAATAGAACATCGCTGTATTGTACCAATCTTTTGACTACAAAAAAAAAAATGTTCCCATTTTTTTATTTTTTACCAATAGCCCAATAGTGCCAATCTGTACAAATGTACCACTGCCTTGAAAATTTATGCAATTAAAAAAAATCAAGAAATTTTCGTAAAAATGTCGAGTTTTTTAATTAGATTCTGAGTATACAGTTTTGTGGCCTATTGAATTCTAGTAGCATAAAGTACAAGTTTCAAATGGCTAAAAACTACGATTGATTTTTTAGAATTTTTAAAAAAGCTCAAAATTTGTACGAAAATTTGTTACATTTTTTTTTTAATATTGCACAAATTTGAAAACTTGGATTTACACGGGTTTTGTTAAAGAATGAACTATATTTTTATAAAAAAATCACCAAAATTAAATAACAACGAAAAAGATACATACCTACTATGTAGTAAGTACAATAAGTAGCAGCAATGCGATGGTCATTGTAAACAAGGCAATGGACACCTTTATTATTTATTATAAGCCACCAAAACAAAAGTCATCCCTCAGAGATTTATATTTTCATAGATGTATTAAATTTTCTTGTTTCTTTTCGCTATAGTATATCTGAATATTTACCAAATACTCCTCCAACATTTGGCTTATAGCCAACCATAAATTTTCATTGGTCACTGCACACTGATAAGAGAAAAGTAAAGCCAAATGCTTTCCTACTGCTCGTAATAAGAAAAATCCAAGGCAAAGTACACAAGCGCTTTCCACCCGCAAAATACTAAAAAACCTAATATAAATAAATAAATACTATAGAATAAACACAAAGCAATTGTTTTCGTTAGCAGTATTTACATATACGAGTAAGTACATACATAAGTATATATTTATGTATGTATTCCCCCAAAATATATATTTTTATTTTCTTAAAATTTTAGGCATGGAGGGATTACCTGAAAATTATGAAAAATTTAAAATCAGCAGATGACTGACAATGTCTTGCCCTACATATGTACTACGAAGAGGTTATGTGTATGGGTCTGTATTTTTGCGGATATGGTAGAGGATGATGGAAATTGAGCATAAACAAGCTTGTTTTTTTTTTTAGGGAAAACATATTTTTAACTATGAATCAGTGCTTGAAACATACAAATTTGGATTTGATACATACAGTGACTCAAATAAAAATGTAACGCGACATTTGAACAAGTTTTGGCTATTTCTCTTTTGTTTATAGGTATGTAGTCGTATATTTTTTTTTATGAAAATATAGCCCATTAGTTGAAAAACAAAAAACAATAAATCCCAATTTCAGACTATTTATGTGCAAAAGTTTTGTAGCCCAGCAAGTTTTAGGATAATAATATGCAATTTCGAAATAGCTAGGACTTAGCGTTGATTTTTGGCATTGTTTTTGTTGGCGGTTTTATGCTGGAAGCTCTTCAAGAATTCTCGAATGTCCGAACGTCGTATCATTATTTCTCTATTTTCCCCTTATTGCTGATTCACAGGTTTACGGTGCAGTTAAAGCTTTTTTCCAACGTTCCTCTACATTAAAAATATCTAACTTCCTCCGAAAAAGTAAGCCGGGCAACCTTAATTTTCGTTAAAAAAAAGAACTATGTCCATTTTTACCGGGTTGACATTAAGACCAGCTTCATTGGACCAGGTTTCCACAACTGTTGAACTGTTAAAAAAGATGTTTCTTAGCTTACTTCGAATCCCTACAAAAATTGCCCATACACCAAATTATGTAGCACTTATACTTTCGAAGATAAGTGCAATTTCTATAAAATAAAATTTGTTAATTAATTAATTTATTAATTTTTATTTTTTGAGCACATTGAACTTTGATGGATTTGGGCGAGCCTAAGTTATTGATCAAAAATTTTCGTCTTTCACACAGATTTTTTTTAGAGCATTATGAACCATATTTTTGCTATTACCAATCAAAATTGTGAGAAAGCGGATTTCTGGCCCAAGCTAATGTACATACACACATATGTATAGTAGTATATAGAAACTTACATACATACATACATTTCAAGAATACACTTCAAATTTGGCACATTTTTCATACAATTATATTGTTTGTTACTTTCTCTTTGAATTCTATATTTATTGTTCTTATTCTGGCATACATACATACATACATATGTACATATTTATGCAAGATATACGGGGCGTCTCGCCTCAGTAGATGGGCAAATAAGCTTTGGCGCTTATTTTCCCAACAGAGAATTCCATAAGTTCGGATGTGGTCCTCAGCATAGCGACCTCGGATGAAATGAAGTTATAGGTTGAATAAAATTCATACATGCTTATTCAAACCATATGTACTTATTAATATATACGCATGTTCGTTACAAAAAAAAAAATATACCATCCCTGCAAGAAATTGTGCCACTAACCTCAGAAAGAGTAGTTTCGCAAAAATGGTTCGTTTCGTTTCAAAATGAAAATCCAATATAGTATTTTCCTAGTTTTGTAATACACCCTTGTCTAGAAGTGCAACCCTTATGGTAAAACTGCACAAATTTTTTTAGTTGATGGCAACTCCGTGAGTTGTAATTTCGCCCATATAAAGAATGATTGAAATGTTTTTATATGGACGACTTGTCCAAACTTTAAACCAGTTTATTAAAATTATTCTAATTTCGCCTTGACTTTAAATAATTTTTTGGTTTAGGGTGTTACGCATTTTCTTCCATACACAACAAAAAAATCCCACACACTTTGTATAGAAGAAAATCCGCGAAAAATTGGCAAAACTCAATAAAAACCAAAAAAATTTTCCCACAAATTGTTATAAAAAGTTTGCAATTTAGATAAAACTTTGCAGAATTTTCATAATATTGGAACAAAGTTTGAAATCTGGATTTATATGGTTCAAACAAGAAACATTAAAAAAACTCGTTCAAAAGGAAACAATTTATTATATATGCTATACATACATAAAAAGATCAAAAATGTTGTTAGTCGCAGTTTTCATACACAGATGCATATTTACAAAAGTATGCACATTAACTTGAAGTACACAAGTTGTGAAGTTAAGTTATTTTCTGTTGGGTTCAAATTTTAATGCTGTTGCATCTGTTTTCCATCAATTAGAGGCATAAATTTTAATTCACTTATTGTTGTTGCTTTTAGATAACAATTACTTATCTGTACTCAAATGCTTATGTGTGCATATTCCAATGTCATGTATGGGTATACCAAGTATGTTTGTATGTAGGAGTGGGTGTTTATTTATAAGGTAGATGACTTTACCGAGAGGAGAGCAGGCAGAAGTTCATAATTTAAATTACTACAATATAAATAAGTATACATATGTGGCACTAAATGAGTACTACCTACCCTGCAGGGAAACCGCGGACTAGTGAATCAAATTTCTAGTTCCGTACTAGGTCTTTATCGCCAAAAAGTAACTAGTCCGATAGGAACTAGATCCCCACCAGTCCAAAATCGGCGAAAAGTGGTACTTTTAAAAAACTAATTTTTTTCAGTTTTTTCACTAGAAATCTATATCTAAAGTGACGAATTTAGAAATGGTTCGGAACTATCGAATAAGGGATGCAGCTTGGGGGGCTTGTTTACTTTACATAGATATGTATTCGGCGGCTTTTTCGTTCAAATACGCTTCTATTCTGTGCTTCGCAGATGCTTTTTCATAGCTTGGTAATACAAAACTAAAATTTGTGTTAACATTTCAACATTTTGGGACCGTCTGGAATCTAGGAAATAACAGCGAGCACCCCTGCACACTCAGCTACAGCTAAAGGTATGTAAACGTACATTTCTTACAATCATTCAAACAAATTTAATTTCAAATTGAAAACACATTACTTCCAAAATAACTTAAAATCGCACACACGGAAGAACCAAAAAGATTGAAAAATCAAGATAAGATAAGATTTAAGACTAGTTCGGAACTATCGGAAAAGGGATGCAGCGGGGGCAATTGACACTTCCTAGGACATCGCCATGTTAAATTCGCCAGTTGCTTGCATGCAAAAGAGATTTATCGCGACCCAGCCCTGGGTCTAAATGTACTAGAAGCGCACCAATTCAGAACTAGAGATTTTCCCCACAGGGTAAATATGTATACATATTTACTTATATGCATATGTATTAAGAAATGCGATGGATAGGGCGTCTACAACGGTGGCTTGAGCTTTGTGACGTCTACAACGGTGGCTTTGAGAGAGATTCCGTCGCCGAGTACTGGCGTTTTCCCCGGTGGACGAACGTGTCTAGCCACAATCCACATCAAGGCGAGATTGTTGAACATCGACGTACGAATAGCGATTATGCGGCTGAAAAACAACAAAAAGCTGCTGGAGCTGATAGCCTGCTAATTGAGCTAATAAAGTACGGCCTTTCGAAATTTACTGATTTATCAAAATTTATCATTTTACCAAAATTTATCAGTAGTTATCAAAATGTATCGAAATATGAAAATTTCAAAAATGTATTTAAAGCTATCGAAATTCGAATTAATCAGATTATAAAAATTAAATGAAGTTTAACGATTATTCGATGGTTATCGAAACTTATGGACAGCCGTCGAAGTTTATCGATAGGTATCGACAGTTAAAGCTTTTTATCAAGACTTAATGATATTTAACAATAGAATAATATAATTTAACGAAACTTTTATATAGCTACCGGAATTCATTGATAGGTACTTACCGAAGTTAAAGACAGTTACCGAAATCGATAGAGATTTATAGTTATATGGGTGAAAATGTTGACGACTTTTTTCCCATAATGTAGGTTTTGCTCGGAAGAATACCAACAAGCCCTTAAAACAAATTACCAAAAATCAACGGTAGTCCTAGCAACTCGAAGCTATATTAAATGGACCGCATACTAAAATTTTTTCTAAACATTTTTATTTTTTTATGAAAATTTGATTTTTTTTTAATTTTGCGCAAAGCTTGGAACTAAAACTGAGTTTCCTTATGCGCAGCAGAGTTAAATTGCCAAAAATCAATGGTGATATTGTTTTGGCATGAACTGTACAATCGTATTTTATTGAAATTTTATTACTTTTCATCGCTTCTTAGACCCCTTTCAGACACGTCAAGTGTTGATTTCAAGTCTGCTCGTTTGTAGGCAAAGGAGGTGAGAGGAATGTACTCTTCCCCTCTCTTCTGACCTCCTTCGCCTATGAACCGAACAGACATGAAAGCAAGACTTGACGTGTCTGAAAGGGGTGTTAGTGAAAACACAATAGGGGTATTCTCTGAGTCTTGCAAAGCCCTTTCACGGTGCACAGATTGCATGGTAAAATCCGGTTTTCGTATGGGACAGCTTTGCAGACCATGCAAAAATTGTTTTGTTGAAATCTTGGATATCTCATCTCCCATGGATATTTATGGGTACGTCACATTCTCCAAAGTCGGTAAACTATTCCAATAACAGTTCGCCAAATACGCGCCTGGTGAAATCTCGCGCAACCGAGCCCAGCTAGTCGACTGCTGAGTTGAAGATCGACTTATCTCGACAGCCAGTTCGAAAACGCCCCATCCCAAAAAACTTCAAGAACACCCTATTTCAGAATTTGGTTGAAGAACGTCCTATCTCGGAATTCGGTTCAAAAACGCCCTGTCTTACTTGAACCGTTTTTGAACCGAATTCTGAGACAGGGTGTTTTTCATTAAAATTCTGAAATAGATCGTTCTTGAAAAGTTTTTTTGTGATGGACGTTTTCAAACTAGCTGCCGAGAGAGGTCGATCTTCCACTCAGCAGTCGACATATAAATTATTTACAAAAATTTTTTACCTTGTCTTGGCGTATGCGTACATTAATTATACACGCATATGTACTACATACATATGTACATATGTATGTACGTACATATATACATTGTACATCATTCAAGTGCAATTGCTACGCTTATCAAAAAGTAAATGACAAAAAATCATATTGATAAGCAATGCCACATTGTGTGTACAAAGATATATATATATGTCTGTACATTAGGGCGGAGTAATTTGTTCGGAGCAAAATTTTCGAAGAAAATGTATATCAAATTAAAATGCTACGATTAATTCCTAGCAAAAATGGCGATTCAACTACAGATTTACCAAAAACGACGTTTGACCCTCGCCATTTTTAAAAGAAAAAGCAGGATATTGTTACTTTTTTGATCGGAATTTAATTTTCATTCTACCAAAAAATTCTCTATTTTCTCGATTTTTTGAAATTGCTTCTTAAATATGAAGAAAACAAAAAATTTTGTAAATAAAAAATTAATTTCGGACAGAAAAAATTATAATAGACTGATTTTTCTTTTAAAAATTGGGAGGGAGTTTGTTTACCATTTTCAATTAGAATAGAACGTAGAATTCGAATATTCCATACACTTTCTCGAAGTTTAATTACTCCCCCCTAATCTTCATACATATGTACATACATTTATAATTTCATATCTTCTTTGTGCGATTCCAGTGAAATGTATCAACACTCTACCTTTTGAATTTGCGCTTTCGAACAGGGCTATTCTTCAGCCTGGCACAAAAGCACTTCTTTTTTGACACAACACAATACACAAAGTCATCGTCATTGACGTTGTGATTTCATTGTCATATTGGAGCGGCTGATTGTTGTCATTGCCTTATAGCTTTTCGCCGCGGCTGGGCCATTTGGCGACTCACCTGCGCGCAGCAGCGCTTTTGCCAGCCGAACGAGAGCTTGACGCGCACAACCCATCAGCACCAACGCTACCACCACCACCGCCACCTCCGCCACGAGCACATCCAACCAAAAGCTAAACGAATAAATGCGGTTTGAGTACTTTAATTGCAAATCGGCCGCAATGTTGCTGCTGCCGTCGCCGCCACACCCTTCAGCCCACTGCGTCACCATACCTTTGTGCCTTCTGCCAGCCAGCGGTGGTATACCGCACGATTTGTACACGGTGTATATCTGCGTTTTTTTTTATTGCTTTTATTGTTTTTCTTACTTTTTTTATTGTACTGATTTTTGTGTTTCTGGTGTTGAGTGGCTGTACGGGTACTACGACGACGGCGGCTATGGCTATAGCTGTGACTACAGTGCGCGGCCGCTCGTTAATTGATCACTCAAGTCGGTGCTCCCAGCATATATGTATGTATGTATGTATGTATGTATGTACATATGCATGGGGAGCGCGCGGCGGCACTGGGCCACATGAATGCGCACGCCAACAAGGCGTTTTTTCAATCAGTGAGTAACAGAACTCCGTTCCTGGCGTATTATACGTTTCATTTACAGCGGCGGTAGTGATTTTCGCTTTTCTACTTCTTGGCCTATTCTAGACGCATATCAACACCACCACCACATCTGCGTTTCATCGACGTTATCGTCATGGTCGTTGTCTTCGACTTTCCTACATTTCTAGAACTCTGCTAAAAAGGCCTCTTGAAGTATTGTTCGCACCAATTTGTTTGAAGACTCAAATTGCTTAGCGAAGTGTTGCGTTGATCACGTACGGGCATAGTATTTCGTATTTACTTATTTATTAATTTGCATATGTACGGTTGCGGCAATCTCGGAAGTTGTATGCGTGGGAAGTTGCGTACGCGGCTGTTGCCAAAAATAGCAACTGACAGCCGACAAATGCAACAACAACTAAAATAAACTCAACGCGATAGCCGTAAACAAGAAAATAAGCAAAAGTGAATATGTACATAGTTCTCAGTTTTGTTTACACTCGAATGAAGCACGCGGTTAATAC
Organism: Rhagoletis zephyria; assembly: GCF_001687245.7. Lineage (NCBI taxonomy): Eukaryota > Metazoa > Arthropoda > Insecta > Diptera > Tephritidae > Rhagoletis > Rhagoletis zephyria. Next base: position 1,398,315 of record NW_016157085.1, on the reverse strand, counting down.
TCCAAGTGATCATGCTTGTCATGTTGATCATTTCCTACTCTCAGCCGTTAAGGACTTGATCAGAAAGAAAATTGATTTCTTAATCAACTGAATGTGCAGTGAATTTAGCACCAAAGCAATGAAGTTCTATTGAAAAGTGAAGTGTTTAGAAAGTGATCGTGAAGTGATCGAGAGATCTCCATTTGGAATCAGTGAAACTTTGACAAACATGTAACAAAAAAAAAAAAAAAAAAAAAAAAAAAAAAAAAAAAANAAAAAAAAAAAAAAAAAAAAAAAAAAACGTAAACGTTGTGTGATAAAAACTGTACTTTAAAAGTTACATACATAAAATTATGTATGGTTGGTTTAGCATGGCGCTTAAAACCAATTTCGGTGCTATTTCAAACTCAAACATAAAAGTTTACCCCAAAAGCATGTTTTTTTTTGTAAAAGTTTGCTCAAACAATCCAATATTCAGATACATAGCTGGCATACGCGTTAAAGACTTGTGAACTTTACGAAATATTTGCGAGTAACACTGGTGATTTTATTTAATACGATTACTGTAACGGCTAGGGTGGGCCTTAAAATATCAACATAACAAAAAATAAAAACAAACGAAAATTTGAAAAATTAAAAAAAAAACATACCAAGATTTGATGAAATTTTATTGTTGTTTGTCGCGAAAATTCGACATAATTTGGACTTGAGGTCTGATAAATTTGACTTACTTATTATCGAGACATATTCAATTAAATTGATAAACTCGCGGAGTTGTAGCTGGTCAAAGTCAAAATTTATTGAACATTTTCCCGATAAAAATAAATAAAGCTTTTCAAACCCTGCCCCTAAAAATAGGATTATAATTTTCGTGGAAAATAAAATGGGAATTTGTACGTAGAACAAAATAATGGGGACACCCCATGATTTTCATATTTTTAGGGACCACCCTAGTATATTTCCTTCGATTGGGTTAAGTAGGACTTATGTTATCCTATGCAACCAGTAACAATGAAGAACTTTCGAAAGAGAAAATGAAGTATTAGGAAAGCGTTTCTGGTCCTTACAAAATTCTTTCAATCGATTATCATCAGTAAGCTTTTGGCTTGGCGAAGCTCTATTGCGTTATGCCAGTGTTGTTCTTTACTTCTACTAATCGTTCCTTTCCTAAGCTCTTGTTAATTGTGTTTGGGCCTATTGCAAGGAATGGTTGCAGACCTAATGGAGCTGATGCCGCCGCTTTTCTAGTTAAGCTGCCCATCTCATCTATTACTCAACTAGGACATTGAGGTTTTCAATCAGCTCATCTCTCAGCTCAACTTTAAGCACTCTGTGTCCGCGAGTCGTTTGCTGTTCCCCGATCTGATCGACTGTCGAAACCAAAATAAATTTTCTCAATTTCTTCATAAGAATACATAACTTGTTAGGAAACTCCAGACCTGACATTGCGAGGCTACTAACTAGCACTGGCCGGTTGGAATTAACGCCTGAACGATGGGAATCGCCATTAAGTATTTTTTATAAGTATTCGAAAAATTACGTCTTTTGCGAGTTAATAACGTTTTTCCTACAAAGTGGGACGTTTTATCTTGCTACACGCCTGGCTGCCTCGGTTGGAAAAGATGTGCCGCCCTTAAAAAGTTTACGCGCAGACCTCAGATACTCATTGTCGTTTTCGTAAAAGAATTTTTCATTTTTATTTCGATATATTCCTGGACGGAAGCTGGAAGCTTTTCGAACCTAGCCTATCAAGGTCCTCGTAAACGTATTCGTCGAAGTGTAGGCACTTCCGTAGAGATTGGATTAGATTAGTTAAATTTTGTTTGGTATCTTAAGGCGGAAGTATTATGCTAGCACCTCAAAGTGGGATGGCCTACTTTCAATATCAGACACCCTAACAATTTATATTTTTTTTACTCCCTGTGTAACTCAGTTCGGATTGAACACTTGTAGAAACGCATCGTCCGAGGTCTATCCCCAAAACATTCTCACCGAGTGGTTCATCTGTCCGCCTAGCATAGGAATAAGAGTAGTTATCATAACAAACAATTTCCAAAGAGAAGGCACCAACAATCAATTTCGTACTCAGTTTAAGGTAGACTTTTCGAGGTTTAGCTGGTTAGTGGCTGTTAGTCAGGCCTAGAAATCGTTGTTGTTTTCATAATATTTAGTCATGTAGAAGGATTAAAAAATGTTTTAGAAATTAATAGGGAGCTCCTAGCAAAAGGCGCCACCAACAATCTTTCAATCTTTCAACGGCTCATCCTTCCTACTTCTACTTTCCGTTAGAGGATGTGAGTGGAGAAAGAGCGCATTGGTTATAGTGATCTGTGTTAACAGAAATGATGTCGATGCTACTAAGAATACTAGAGCGTTCCGATCCTGAGTATATTAAGCTCGCGGTGCCACCGACCGAAGTCTGGCCGTAGCTCCACAAGACTCTGATGTTGCTAAAAAAGTAGTTCAAAATCAGTTTCTTACACGAATTATATTAAAGAAATGATGACTGTGTACAGTTTACCGAGGCAAACCCACAAAAAAAAGTATAAACAAAACAATCACAAACACAGATTCCGGAAGCAAAATCCAAAAATAATTGCCACAGCCAACTGGCGCTCAGGTGTGAAAATAGCGCGCGTCTCACCTGCTACCGCCAGAGAAGCGCGCAACAAGGTGATGACTTACGCGCGCGCTGACTGCCGCCAGCTTGCGCGCTTCACCATACCCAACGCGCGCACTCTACTCACGTGTTGCCTAGCTACCATGCTGTTGCATACATACATTCAATTCGAGGCACTTGCCGCTTGCAAATTTGCTAAATCGCTAAATCGCTAATTCGCATAAACCTCTAACCACAAAATGCAATGGCTGCAATGCTGCATTTGTGCAACAGCTAATGCGTTTTTCTTTCGTTTTTGCAATCTGCATATCAGTGTGTGAGCGCGCTGGCGTTGGTGGACGTTCATTAGCCGCTGCCACTGTCTGTCATGGGGCCGTTGGCGCGGCAACTGACAGTACTTGCTTGACCGTCGCGCCGGCAATAGGGCAGGCAACTAACTAATAAAAGGGAGGACGCAAAAATTTGCCAAAACCGGCGAGAGGTTATAAACTAAAAGTATAGAAACAAATGATTTGTGTGTGTGTGTGTGTGTGTAGCAAATAAAAATATGCAAATTGCAATAAACGGCAGAATTCGCGAAAGCAGCAAAAATTATTCGTTCATAGTTGGCAAAAAAAAAAAACATTAAATAAGTGATAGGTATAAAAATAGACATATGCAAATTATTATAAAAATTTACAAAGTGCAATTTTGTTTCAAACAAAAAAGTCTACACACGCATATACTTTCATACACACACATATGTATATATAAATGCTAAAATCCGCTTACATAGCTTTGTTAATTATTGAATGAGCACATTCACAAGTGATTCTATATAGCAGACACACGGACACACATAAGTTAGATATCTAAATATATGCAAATGAGTTTTTGTATGTTTTGTATGCCAACTTGTTTATCGCCATAGCGATCGTTGTGGAGCAGCTGGTCGGTCGAGCAGTCAGCCGCGAGCCGGTAATGCTACAGGTGACATCATCACCAATAGTAAACATAAAGCAGCGCAAAAACAGCGAAGCCACGAAACGCAAATCACAATAAACAAAGCGGTCACATTCAGCGCGTTGTCGTGCGCTGTACAAACTAACACTTTAGTAGTACATACTTACATACATATGTACTATCATAGTTAGCAGAAGAGGGGGAGTGCGCACACAAAAAACTAAAAAAACTACACACAGCACAGAGCACAGAGTGCAGTGCGGCGGCTGGCCTCTTGGGGGTGGCAGATCGTCGACGCGACGCAAGCATATCGACCGCTCAAACGCTTGCATTTTGTATCTACGCCAGATCATTTGTTTTCATATGCGTAGTGAATGGTTTGAATAAAAACTAATTATTTCCAGCGCATTCCCATTAATTATGTGCGTATGTATGGATTTACATATGTATGTACATACGCAGCGCTCCAAAAGTAGAGCAAACGCTGAAGCTCAATGGGCCCGGATTGTTAATTAAAAAACTGAGTTAAAGTTAGAAAAAAAAATAGCAAAAGAAACAGAATCTGCTAATCTTCGCGAAATTTTGCGGTAATTAATTTAAAAACTAATCTTCATATTGAAATGTTGAAATGTTGAAGACAAGCAAAGCACACACAAAAAAATAAACCCGACTAACAAAGCAGCGTTCGTAGTGAAACAAGAATGACTAATCAGCTGGTTTTGGAAGTGTTTATTTAGTTAAGCTTAGCAGTCATTTATTTCAAATGATGAGCACGATGGTGTACACATTAGGGCGCGTTAATATGTTCATGAAAACTTAACTCAAGAGAGTTCATGGAGAGAGAGCAGAGAGAAAATTTGTGTTCCATCGATGTGCCTGTAGAGGTCAAAAACTGTTCTTGAGAAAAATCTATAGGCTCCTAGATAATTGGTGTGTATGTATGGAATTGGCAGATGGTCTTATCTGTACAGATTTCAACGAAGCACACGTAGTGTACCAAAAGCCCTAAACACTGAGCGTTCGGCTCTGGAGTTCTCCATGCGTATAAAAATAATATACTCAACTGTCAGTTTAATCCTTGGGCGGCACGTGCGCAACGTATCCTTTCTAACGGCGCTATTAAGCTGGCGAGATCTTTTATTGACTTCCTCAAGTGTTCTAGGCGGCGCCTACACAGTGGTCCAAAACTAGAACTTGATATTCATACGTCACTGGACCCTTAATTTTTCGATCACTTTGATTAATTTTAATGAAAGCTAAATAAATAAAAATAAAATTTGCAAGATACCCGATTGGCCCGATTTTTTATTTTTTACTGCGTTATATTGAATTTTTTAGTGCAAAGTGCAGAAAAAGTAGCAATTTTTGTAGAACATTGATTCGCCTGTTACAGTTAATGAATGTTACATAATAAAAATTAGTTAAAAACAATTGTGGGGTTCCGAGAAAACAAAAAAAAATACAAGAAAAATCGAAATGTTATAAAAAAATATTCACCAATATTAAATTTCTCCTTGATTTTTATCAAAATTTTAGTTACGCAAATTTATAAAGCATTAAATTTTAGTACAATAAAGTGCAAGCTTCAAGGGGTTCAGTGTTCGCGTTGGTTTTTAATACTTTTTTTTTAGCTGCCGGTGTTGTGCATTTTCATCCATGTAAAGTATGCTCGACAGTTTCTATATAACGAAAAACAATTATTCAAAAATCAAAGCGAACTCTTATCACCATGCAACTTGCATTTTATTATGCTAAAATTTATATATATACTTTTTATAAAAATTTCACAAAAAAAGCATTTTTTTTTTGTGAACATTTTTTTGTAACATCGATTTTTTGTGAATTTCTTTATGAAATTGATTGAAAAGACTTAATTTTGGTGAAATTTTTTTCATAACATTTCGATTTTTCTTGTGGATTTACAAAAAAAAAAAACAAGTTGAAAAATGAAGGCTCCAGTAAATTGTGAACATTAAATTTCAGGTTTGAATCACTGTGCGCTGCAGCGGAGTAGTTAGAGGCACGAAAACAACGCGTGCAGAAAAGTGGTTAGAGAAGCGTACTACCACTACGTAGGACAAAGGTTCGATTTCTGGTCAAACTAACATCCCAAAAAAAAAAAAAATTACAGAAAAAGATTTTTTTTTTTAAAACAGCGGTCGCTCCTCGGCAGGCATGGCAAACCACCGTGTGTAATGCTGCCTTCAAAACGTATCCATTTGGGGTTCGGGTTCCTCTATTTGTGTAGTAACATCAAGAAACATATTGGAGGCCAAACATTCATCAAGAGTGTAAGCGCCAAAAAATAATAATTTTTATTATTGAAGCAGTCACATAAATATTTTTTGTACTGTTTCCGGTTCTATACGTTACCTGTTTCATCCATTCTTATTACTTTCCGCTGTACTTTGCTCTTGATAACTTCGAGTGTATGTGTCAAGAAAGGCTTCGGACGTCGAGCTTAACGCAGCTATTTAATTCTATGCAAAAAAGGCATTCTTGCAAACTCTCTTTCGCTAAGCAGTATTGTTAAATTGCCTACTATTTATTTGCATAAACTACACAAAAAATGTTTTCCCTAAAAAAATTCATATTCAATCTGACAATCGACTAAGGGATAACCGTAGGTTTAATTATTAAGTTCGGGAAGAAAAGATTTGGTTAGGAATTTTAGGTTGCTAAAAAATTTTGGAACATAGTTTCGAATTCGAATTGACCTTTACTTAATCATACCTGAAATCCGTGCACTTTTTAGGTTGTTTTAGCACCTTGTTATTAAATTCAATATAATTGGAAGGCTCGAGATTTCTTTACAAACTATTTTGTACCACATTTTATCAAGAAAAAATTTGTGATTTTTCTTGAGAGCTGGAAACTAAGCATTACTACTAAAACTGATAAATAGCTTTTCAAAAAGATTTTTTTCTAAAATTTTAATATAAGAAAAACACTCGCAAGTTAAAATCGTCTGAAAATTCAACTCGCCGTCTGAAACTTAAACTCAAACTCAGTATACAAGCAACAGAATAGAAAATGATTCATGTAAATGTAGATATGTATGTGTGATGAAGATGAAAATCAGGTCACACGCAAAGCCCAACAACATTTCTAATCTATTAGTGAGCCGATTGGCTACAGATTGAGAACAGCAACATTGATTAATGATTTCAGAACTAAAGCAATTATCAAGCATAATTGACTGATACTAATACACATCATGCTAGCATCACCAAAAATTTAACCCTCTCTGGCGCAAATAAACCTTTCGCTTAGAGCTTGGTTGTATAATAATAATCTTATACAGCTTGGGTCGCTGAATATGAAGTCTGAATTCAAAAGTTTGCTTATTGCTTGTTTCGTGTGGACCATCAAAAATTCTACAATTGATTTAAACTTGTCTTCCTTCATAGCGTCGTATCACACGAGTCCCTTTTGGACAATGGACCAGCAAGAGTCCTGGTTAGCTTAAGAAGCTCCTTTGGGCACTTGCCGTCCATTACCACCGGCCAGAAGGACCTTGTAACCTTGCGAATCTTGGGCTTTCACTCAGCGCCGACTAAAAGCCCAGAAAGAGGCCTATCTTGTAACAAATACTCCTATAACCTGCCTGTCAGGCCAGGAGTTCCCTTAATGCAGTTTGGCCTTCGGTATTACGCTGTTATATAGCCAGTCGGCTACCTCTTTTATCCCGGCTGCATCTGCTTGAAACACGCTTTCGAATGCCGGGAGCCCAAACATGACGTTTACGGAGAGTTCCGTCCAACTTCAACTCATCCGTGAATATGTTTTTTGAACCCTCTTCCCAAGAGACTTTCTCTCTCTCACTTATTTTATTATCGTACGATTATTGTCTTAGCTAATGCGCCTAAAACTATGCGGTAGAAACTTAATTTTAAGCGCTCTAATAATGACAACTGTCTTTGTTATCGTTACGACCTACTGAGAATGTGACGACGACGAAAAATTGTTTATATGTATTCAACGTGCGTTAAAAACTTACTACTGACGACACGTTTCACGTGTATAATGTAGAAAATTTTCTTTAACAAAAATTCTTCATTAGCTTGTTTTATGTTCCTCTAATTTGAAAAAAATCAATACTCAAAAATTAGTTAAGTTTAAACAATTTCTTAGCAATAGTCCCACCCTGTATGCGATGTTGCCCAACCGAAAATGCCTGTTTTTGCGTATTTTTATAAAATGCCCTACACGCATACATTCATACATACACGACACATACGAAACAGCGCGCACAAAACTAGAATCATTAATTTTGCTATTTAGCTTGCCCCTATCCTGCTCCCTCCCCATTCACTTTACTAAGGTATTTATGTACACATGTGTGGGAAATACTGGCGCTCAAAAAAACATTCAAATTTCGCTCGCACGTCTAGTTCCGCAGCAGGCGGTAGGCCAATCGCGGCGCGGCGCGGCGCGGCGGCAGCGCACTCACAAACATGCCGCGTTGTACTAGCATTTCGAACTTTTGCTGTTTTGCCGCTCATTCGGCGCTGCACTAAATAAGCCAACAACTATAATAGCTACAAACAAAAGCCAAAAAAGACGGCAACAACAAAAAAAAAACAATAACTAAATGTTATTAATGTCGAGAGCGCACAGACCAAAACATTACCCGCATAGTAGTACAATTCAGTTCAAAACAACGACTCTCCGTGACGTGCGAGCGAGCGGGTGAGCTAACGATCGCGCGCGCATAAGAGCAAACGAAGCGCAAAATTATTTCAGAACTTATTCCACTAACCACTTCACTTTTTTCGTGGTGTTTTTTCGAAAATAAATCGAGTGAAAAATATTTCTTATTACGCGTGTACGGCGGGCATAGAAAAGTAGAAAAGTGGAAAATTGAATTTCGAAAACGTCAGCGACGCGCTCGCCATAGCGCTGGTTGTTATGAAATCGTCTGTGTACGTGTTTGTCAATATGTATGTGTGTGTGTGTGTGCCAAATGCCTAGCAGCAAATATAAAAGGCAACAGTTTTCTAAACGCATATCCAAAAAATTCGATTTTTCGAAACCTAAAAGGCAACAATAACAAAAACACTCATTTATATAGAATGTGTGACATTTAGGGAAGTGCGCGTGCCCAAAAATGTTTGATGGTAGTCCGTCCGCTAGTAGAATGGATATATCCGTTGTACGCTCAACGCTTGCCGCCGGTCGGTGGTGGTACTTTGTTGAACGCTCAGTGGCGATCACTCAGTATTTTCACAGACCTACAGACGAATAGAATGCGTCGACGATTTTCGACCAGCAAAACGAACAAGAAGTAGAAGTAGCAGTAAACACAAAATAGCAAATACAAACGAATTAGCGGAAATTTTGAAATACGCAATACGAATTTCAATTGATTGAGCAAACTTTTACAAACGCAACGAACTTTCATTTAGTAAAATTAGCTTTTTTTTCCTGGGTACCCGACCTTAGTCACCACCAGAAAAAGGCTGACCAAAATCAACGCCACGTAACCAAAAAGAGAACGTGCGCGGCCAACACAATTATCATAGCAGTGCTGGTAGTGCAGAGACATACATTTGTAGGCAAAAGACTCGCTTGAACACGAGCCAACAAAGAACTAGTCAATCAAAGTGTGATCGCCGAACGATCGCGTTGAGTAAGCGACACATAAGTGCAATAAATATATGTGCATACATTTGAAATAACATGCCAAATTATCGCCAAAAAAATAAGAAAAATAAGAATAAGAATCGTCAGAAGCAGCAACAACAACAACAACAACAAAATCAGCAAGACAATAAAAATAAAAGCCAAAACCAGAATCAACAGGCAAATCAGCCATCAGCCACTCAAAACCGGCAGTCAACCGGCAATAAAGACAATCAAAGTCAGGGTCGAGCACAACGTGAGCAATCAAATCAACAACAGCCACCGAAATCACCAAAGTCACCAACACCAACAACCACCGCCACTGCCACTACCCTTCCAACACCGCTTGCGCCAGCTGACGAGCCAGTAAACTCTTCACAGCAACACCACGCGAGCTCACAAGATGCGCGAGAAGTGGACTCAACCGCCACCACCCCTAACGCATCCACTGCGACTATCTTCGTCCAGAGTGACAATTTAAGTTCGAACGAGCCCAGTGATTTTGCAGCACCCACAAGCAGCCACCAAGCGATCACAGCTACAGTTGACCGCGAAGAGTGCAACCGAGTGGAAGATGCAGATGCAGATGCACTACTTTCGAAATTAGATAATAAAGAAGCGGCGACATATAGTGAAGAGACAGCGCACAGCTTTAGGAGCGAGAAAGGTGTGGAAGAGTTTACGATGGGCAATAAAGACTCAAAAACATCCATCACAAGCAATGACGCCACAGCGTTGGCGACAACGGATGATAGGGCAGTGGCAACAGCAACAGCCGATTTGTGCGGCGTGATCAGACCAGATCGCACCATAGTCGGTGCCAGAGAGTTGGAGACGTTGCAGCCCGCAACCAAAACGCAAATGGCAAAGGTTATTGTGCACAGAATAGTGCGAGAATCTAGCGAAGACGGTGAGGGGGAGAAGGAGAAGGAGCGGCAGAAAGATGAAGACATTGACAAGGTCGCACAAGTGGCGCGCGCTGGCAAACAAAAACTTGCGCAGGCCACTGAGGAACGACAGAAAACGGCTGTGAATGATGGACAAATTGCGGACGATGTAGATGGAGCGCAGAAATCACAGCGATCGAAAGTGATTATACATAATATCGAACAGCAAGCGGGTGGAGGAGGAGTCGGGGTGTCGCTTCAGCCAGCGAAAGCTGAGTCCAAAGTGATCGTTCACCCGATACAGCAGGAAGGAGGAAACGAAGCAGTTGTTAAGAAATTACACACCAGTGAAGGTGGTAAAGTGATTGTGCACAAGATCGCGCAGGAACTACAGGATGTTGCGGCAAACAAAGGCGCTAGCCTACAACGACCGTTCGAAACAAAGGCAGTCGCTGACAATGGAAAAGGTATGTCTGATCAATTAATTGATGATGCCAAAGTCATTATACACCACATACAACTCGATTCAACATCCCCCATCAATTATCGCGTCGAATCGCCCGATGCTCTTAGTCCCACAGCACAACTGGGTAGGTCTAAACAATCCATACTTAATAAGAGTATCGTACAAATTCAAGAGATCAGCGACGAAAGCTCCAGCGAGTACAATGACAATCCACCAGTGATTAGCGAAGGCGAGTCGGAGACAGAATCAACAGCGGGCGCTTGCGCACTCGACTATGCGCAGACTGTGCGTACACTGTCGCCCGATTCCGAAGATAACTACGAGTTCGTACATAGATCAACCGCCGCTCCCAGTCAGGAGCCGCAGCAAGATCTGAAGCAACGGCGCGCACAAAAACGCGTCGCGCTGGAAACACATTTCCTGCCGCAGCTGCTAAGTCCACGCTATCTGGATAGCATTCTAGAGGAGAATAGTGATATGAGTGACGCACGCAGTGATTGTTCCGAAAATCACTTAATGACCACACTATCCGGTGATGATTTGCGTGACCAAGCTGCGGCGAAAGTGCGCAAAGCAAATGAGATATTTCCGCGCAGCAATTTGGACTTTTCGCGACGTCATGCGAAAAAACAGCTTGGCGCGTTGCCAAAAAAGCCATTACCCATACGCGAGGAGCCTGTTGCCATGGTAGTTGCTGCCAAACTAATTGAAGCAACAACACCAGCACAGGAATGTTGCGTACGCTTGTCCAGCGAGCACACGCCCGAATCGGAAGCAGCAGAAGTGATCTACTTGAGTAGTTCGGCATCGAGCAGCCTGTCCGATCTGGTGGAACTTGACGCGGAGGCAGGTGGAGGAGAGGGCGATGATGAGCGGGACGATAGCTGTCGCTCAACAGTCGATCTCGACACGGACGTGCGGGAAATCATAACAAAACCTGGCAGCGAAGAGCGCGCGGCTGCCGCACCCAACCAAAGTGATAGTCGCGAGAGTACACCTGTTAATCAGGCATCAACAAGGCTGTCAGAAAAAATAAAAGAAACGCAAAAATTGCTTGCAAATAACAATACAAGTGTAGAACAAACAACAAAAACTGCTATTGACACAAATATTGACGCTGGCACAGTGAACGCCACAATCACTAATCCAATTGAAAGCAAAATATATGAGAATTTGAAAAGCTTGCAATTGCTAGCAGAGCCAAGTGGTGAGCGCGCGCTCTCCTCCGGTAGTGGCGCAACAACAACTACAACGTCATATCGCACGGCGGCAGCCACTACCAGCGAGTCAGAGACAGAGACCGAGATGAGCTCAGATACAACAACGGAGAGGTGTGAATATTTGCGCAGCTCGGACACTGGCGGCAGCGGCAGTGGCGGCAGCAGCAGCAGCCTCAACAGCAGCAGCATTGAAATGAAATACCCGCCAGCCACAATTGCGACTAGTGATAGTTTAAACGTTGACCCAGCAGTGCTGCTTGAAAATATTGAATTGGAAATGAATAGCGTGCGCGAAATTCTAAACTCGCATACGATCGAGACAACGGCGGCTACGTCGCGCGGGAATGGGAATTTCGACAATGCGCGTTCGAGTGAATTAAATACTGATCATTTTAATAGTGCAAAGAAAGCCTCGCCCTCACCTCCGCCCATACCGCCACCACCCACCAGTGCTAGTGCTAGTGATTATCATAGTGATTTTACAGGTTTACAAACACAGCCACCCGCCGCAGTGATCTCAGCACCACCACCAATACCTACGCGCGCCCCACACGACTCCACCTACGTTGAAACATACACACCCGAACAAAAGAGTCCACAGCCAACCAGTTCACTGTATACCACTAATTCTGCTTTGACCTCATTATCCTTGCTTAGGCGCCAGGAATCCGCCGAATCCCATTGCTCCGACAGTACCCAACACAGTCAATGCACGGCCATCAATGTTGGCTCACGCCCACACACCGATCATGAGCTGACGCCACCATTGACGGCAACCTCCCCCATTTCAGATTATAAGCAAGAACAACAGCAGCTCCACCAGTACAACAACTGGACCGATGCAAGGGACGAATGCACGACTCCCACAGCAACTTTAAATGCAACGAGCGTACAAAATGATGCATCTATTAAAAAGCCCCGTCTGCTTTGCACCGAAACATTGGCATCCATGCCATACGGTGAACAAGTGTTAGAAGAACTGGCCACAGTAGCGCAGAATATAGGTGAATTGCAAGCGAAAACGCCCACCCATCACGCGGAGGAGAAGAATTTCGCAGCGACAGAAAAGACAGACGGCACCACCATGCCATACCCGTTACCCCAGTTACCGCACATAAGTGAATTGCAAATGTCGATCGCTGACGATCAGCCACCGCATGCTAGTGACCCCCACTCAAAGCTTTCATCGACCACCTCCGCAACTACTACCCACAAAGTGGCTATTAAACAGCTCGGCGATCCAGAACGCATGCCGCGTGATCTCACCACTGCAAATATGTTGCATTCTCCGTCGCCGCCACCAGTGCCCGCGCCACCCTCACACTACAGCGATGCGCCGTGGCTAGGCGTGCCAACCGCTGCCGACCCCAATGTACTGGTATGCCTATCGCCTGCTCAACGTCAGCAGCTGGCGACCGATTCCTCGCAGCAGCCCGACCAACTTTTGGATGCACATCAGAAGTTTCTGGAGCGACGTGGCTATCATGAATATACCGAAGAACAGGTGAAAACACTCAATGCCGCGCTGCAGCAGGAGGAGCAGCAGATATTGAAAACAGCGGCGTATATGAAGAAATTACGTAAGAGCCTGACACCACCACCGCCGCCCGTGCCGCCACCACCAGTGCCATCGAAGAGCTCCGAAACAGCGGCGAAAGCACAAAATCAAGTAAGAACAGCCTCAACAAGCTCGTCGTCAGGCGGGTCGAGTGCGATGATCAGCAGCCAGCAGCAACGCGTTTATGACGCAACAAATTATAGAAATGCTAATGAGCAAACAACGTCCACTTTCGCAAATGGAGAAGAGCCACAGCAGCAGAACCAAGCGTACCAGTCACAACAAAATCATTTGCAAACGCTAATAGAAAAAACTGGCAAACCAGCTGATGCTGATGCTGTTGCTGTTTCCGTCGCTGGCTCATCATCGCAGCAGCAACAAAAGACATCATCGCTTGAAAATAACTCAAGGCAATCGAGTGACGCTGCTTATGCTACTGGCGCACAGGGTGGCGAACCAGCTTTCGAAGGAAAGCAACCAGCCACCAGCGCCGATACACGCCAGTATTCAAACGCAAACGCGTCCGAACCAACCAGCAATAGAGCTACGTCCGATTTGTACGGTGGTAATAATTACGTAAATATTAGCTTCCCACCATCAGCCGCAGGCAAAATGCACGGTGTCGAGAGTGAATTGGCCAAAATGTTCCCATCCATGGGCGCAAGCAATATCTTCGATAGCAATCGCAAACGCTTCTCGAATATCGAGTCATCAACGGCATCGTCGGGTGGCCCTTACTGCGCCCAACTCCAGAGTACGCTGCCGAAAAGGTACTCCAATATCGAGACGCACTCATACGAAGCGAAGAAGCGCATGGAGAATGGAGAGGTAGTTTATGATTATACCGATTCGCATCATGAGCGGCAGACTGATGGCGATAAGTCATTGGATAGCACGTCCACACCATCGCTGCTGCATTTCCCCGTAAGGGAGCCATCGAAAGAGTTATTACAATATCCCGTGGATGGCGATGGCATGTCAAGCAGGAGCGTAAATAGTGAAATTATGTCAGCAATAAAATTAAACACAACAGAAAATGCCAAAACAATCGAACAAGATGCCAAAGCCGAAAGAAAAGAACAAGCAAACAGCATGAGAATGACCAATTTCACCAACCCTGGCGCCACCACATCCGCAACCACCACTTCTTCTTCAACAACATCCCACTTCGCCAATCGTTCGTTTGGCACAGCAGCGGAGACGACGATAAGAGAAGAAGACATTAAAAATAGCAAAGAGAACGGTCGCACAGTGCAGCCACTTACAAGTGGTGGTGCGGGCAATGGCAGTGTCAGCGGCAGCAGCACCGCTTATGAAGAATTTAGGCAACGTGCCAAGGCAGCAGCGGACGCATTCGGTGCTCTCGGCGAGACACCAGCCACCGCACCACCGCTCGGCACAAGCAACGCCAAGCATTCCGCTTTCAATTTCCAACATGACAGACTATTCAAGGACTTTGATGCGCTGTCGCAACAATTGAACATGGAGCTCGAAGAGGGGAAGGCGCAACGCCAACAGCGCGAAAAATCTGCATCACTTTACGACCTCAGTCGCACGCAGTGGAATTTCAAGGACCATTTCGATCAGCTGAAGAAACAGCGGCACGAACATATGCAAGAATTAGAGCGCGAAATTGAGCGCTCGGCGCGCTCCCGCCACTCAAAAGGCCAAGTTTCAAATGGCGCGCCTGCGGGCGGACGAACTTTTGAAATACCTATACGCATCGAAGATCGCAATGGCAAAAACCCTCACGGCGCCAGCGATAGGAGCTCAGCGCCCCGTGAGCTTACGCAACCACGCTCCTACAACATACCCATTGTAATGGAGAATGGCGCAGCGCCTAAGGTGCCGCCGCCTCCATCCCCGTCAGCACAATATGATACCGTAGACGATGCCTCACGCTTCAGGCGCGCTGAATCTATGTTCAATCTATCCGAGAACACCGCGCGTCCGCAGCCGCAAGCACATCAACAACAACCGTTTACCAGCTACGAGCGTCCGCAATCCTCCGCCGCTGACGATTGGTCGCGCTATGCCAGCGACTTCGGCTCATCGGAGAATATCACGCGACCATTCGCGCGCGAGGTGGAGATCTGCTATCAGCGTCAGCGACCACGCACAATACGTGCACCAAGGCTTTCCGCATCCACCAACGATCTCTCGTCCAACTCGCAGTGCTACGACAGCTACAATGCTTACAATGTGCGGCGTTCACATGCACCAATGTTGCAACCTGTGGCACATCAACAACGCCCACAGCATCACGCCAGCTGCTACTCGGTGCTCGAACGCGACCCCAACCCCACTTACATTAGCACCACTACGCGCCGCGGCGTCTCACCCGCTCCAGTATCGCCCGCGGCGCAGCCAGGCGCACAGGAGCCGCTGTATAGTCCACATGCGCCAGAGCGACAGCGTCGTGCCTCTTTGCCACGTGAAATACAAGAGCAGCAGCTCAAATATATCAGCAGCAAGGAAGAGGAGTTGCGCATGGAATTCGAACGTTTGCAAAATGAACGCCGTCGGCTGCTTGATGAGTTGAATACGCCACCAGTGACGTTGCAGATGCCACAACATCCCATGCGCGACATCTACCGACCGATGCCAAAATTGCCCACACTCACCGAGGATGAAGTGTTCCGCCAACAAATGGCCGAAGAGTGGCTTAGCAAGGTGGCTGAACGCGAGGAGCGCCGCTTGCAAAAGATAATAAAAATTTCGAAAGTGAATGAGACACAACAAGGACACCAACCACCCGTGCCACCTAATCAAAAAACCGATATTAGCGATGAGTTTCTCAAACGCGTACAAGAACGACGCACCAAGCTTGCAATGCCGGCCGATAGCGATTGGGAGAGTGGCGCCGAATCGCAACCCGTTGCGGCTGGACACGCCAGCGAAAGTGATGCGGAAGTGCCGCCTGTAAAGGTGCTCGAGGGCAAATCGGAAACAGATTTGCGGCAGTTGCCACGCCATTTACGTGAATTTGCGCGGTTCTCCAATCACAATGAAGAAAAGATCGACGGTGGGCATAGGGTGGTGCATCAGGAGGAGGAGCGCAGGCAAGAGGCGAATGCAAATTCTATGAGTAGTGCAGTGAAGAAATCGTCTATGGTGAAAACTGTGAAGATTGCCAGACAACCGGAAATCGTGGGCCAGGCGAGCCAAAGGTTGCCGACCAGCGTTCAACAGCGCCAACAACAACAGCAGCGGCAACAAGAAGGGCACAGCCGAACTACTAGCGGCAGCGAACAGGGTGAGTGCATGCAAAGTGTGAACACTCCTCCTACCATACAATTTATTCGTAAAAAAACATTTGCTTCAGCTTCTAGTGCTACTACTACCAACTCGATATCCAACTCCAATTCCTCGACTTCCACTACCGTTACTGATACCGATATTGATACTGATACTACTACCGCTACACCCATTACAAGTGCTATACGCGATAGTGTTGTCGCAACGGGTAATACTGAATCTAACGAATCCTCTGAAACC
The DNA here is from genome assembly GCF_001687245.7 of Rhagoletis zephyria. NCBI lineage: Eukaryota > Metazoa > Arthropoda > Insecta > Diptera > Tephritidae > Rhagoletis > Rhagoletis zephyria. The sequence goes on along the minus strand of NW_016157085.1, from coordinate 1,381,520 downwards.
TTGCCTGCTCTGATTGGTGCTGGTAGCTTATTGGGTACTGCGATCGTAGTTGGCTTGTCCATCTGGAGTGCTTTTCACTGATTACGCAATAGTTAGTGCCGAGCTAGAGTAGAATTTGATTTGTCGAAACCAAAATTGAAATATCAAAACACAATTTTTCCTCTTATTATTTTTTCGAGAGAAAAATAAAATGAAATTTACTAAAACTAGAATCAAAAATATCAGAATAAAAATACTTCATTAAATATAAAATAAAAATATAAAAAAAATCCTCTTTTTTTAAAAAAATAAGTAAAACAAAATTTAATTTAAAATTAAAATTAAAAATATTAAAAATTAAATTAAAAAAATATATATAATAAAGTTATACAAAAATGTATTTAAAAGAAATAAAAATAAAAGAAGTCAAATACAAAAAATAAACAAAAATATATTTAATAATAAAACATAATTAAATTGTATATAAAATATATATAGAATAAAAATCAAAATTATAAAAAAAATTAATTAAAAAAATAAAATAAAATAAAATAAAATAAAATAAAATAAAATAAAATAAAATAAAATAAAATAAAATAAAATAAAATAAAATAAAATAAAATAAAATAAAGGAATAAAATAGAAAAAGTGAACAATAATAGGAAATAAAAGATTAAGTAAAAAAAAAGATAAAAAAGCGGCGACAAGAAACAAAACTATATCAATAAGAATTAAAATTAAAAAAAAGATTTGAGTTAAAATTTTTTTTATAACAAAATATAATAAAAACATAATAATAATCAACAAAATAAAATAGAAATTAAAACCAAATGAATTCATATAAAATACATCAAATAAAATGGAATAAAATTATATTTGAATTAATAGAAAATTTAGTAAAACAGAAAAAAAAATAAAAAAAATCCATAAAAATAAATCCCCCCAAAAAAAAAGATAATAGAAAGTAGACAACAAATTAGTAAAACAGAAATGTAATAAAAAAATATTAAAAATAAATTAATCAAAACTAGAAAAAATTAGGCATGAAATAAAAAACTATAAAATAATAAACAAAATATTAAATATAAATAAAGATAAAAAATAAATGATAAAAAATAAAAATATCGTGAAAAATTAGACAGAGTAACAATAAAATAAAAGTGGAAAAGGTGAAAGGTCAAACAAAATATTTAATAAAATAAAAGGATATGAACAAGTAAATTTATTAAAAAATAAATTATGTATAACACAAAATAAAATCAAAACAAAAACCATTTAGTAAAAATATAAAAAATTATATTGAACTAAGTTTAATTAAATAAAAAAAAAAATTAATAAAACTTTGCAACAATCAAATTAAATAAATGTTAGTTAATTAATTAAACAAAGGCAAAAGAAATTTAGTTGAAAAATAGACAAACTAAATTGATCTAAATTAAATAAATAAAAATGAGAAATATAGAACATATATAAAATTTAGCATAAATAAAGCAAAAAATGCAATGAAAAATTACGCAACAAAATACATTGTATATTAAATTTAAAATGAAAAGCAAAAACCAAAAAGAATTTAAACTGAGAAAAAATAGAAAGCCAAATAAATGATTGGAAAAACGAAATAAATTAAAACTAAATTAAATAAATTAAAATATATATACTTCAAAAATAAAATAGTTAACTTAAATTAATCGAAGTCATCTAATATTTTGTTCCTTTGGAAGCTCATGACAAGCTCGCTCGCGATCCGTAGTTACTGCTTAGACTTCACTTTTTCAGCCACTTCATCCATGTACATACATAAATACATAAAAAAAAGCATACTAAGAGGCTAATAAAAATGAAATGTATATCGTAATATCTAATTTTAAAAAAAAGTAATCATCAAATTTATTATTAAAAAAATTTCTCATCTTCATAAACTTCCAACTTAACACCTTCAGCAGACCAAAAAATGCTTGTTGTAACTACAGACTTACATATATATAAATACCCACCTACATATGTATGTATTCTCCCACCAACAATCTCTGTAACTACTCTCTTCATACGTGACTCATTGGTAAAGTAACTCATCCATATGTGGTTCTTTGTACATAAATAAATAAAACTTCCACGTCAACATTTGGGTAAAACAAAAATTGCACTTTGACGTCTTTTCTTTGTAACAAAAAATAAATAAAAATCTGTTCTTTAAATTCTTTAATTCGTTAATATTTCTCTTCAATTGCTCGCTTTAGTATACGCTGATGAAACAGCGCCCTTTTCAGCAACAGCTCCAACACCACCACCACCACCTTCAACACCCCATTCGCCATTCTTTAGCAAGCTACCAGTATCGCCCTCCTTTGACGAGATGTTTGCCACGTCACCGTTTAAGAGCCGAATTTTAGATGAATTCGAAAGATTTTGGCGAAGCTTTGACCATACCTCATAGACCTGCTACTATCTATATACTACTCGTACTACTACTATATACTACTCGCATCTACATAACAACAAATATTTACACGCAAATGCCACAAGCAACAAGAATGTAACAAGAACTGTAGCAACTTTAGCGCAACCCAAAAACTGAGTACGTTTGATTGACATGAAAACCCTGTGAATGCGACCCGCATTGTGTAGCCTCAATTGCATTGGGTTATACTACGTCTACTACTACTATTTCTACTACCATTTACAATTATACTTGGAAATTATTATTTTTAATTTTTATCAAAAATTACTAAAAAAATATATATATTATTTTCAAACTAATACTATACGATACTCTCGAAAACGATATTAACGAAAATTTTTTTCTGAACATATTAAATATGTATATGTATTTGTAAAGTAAAATCGATTATACTAATGAGAGAAAAAAATATATTTATTAATGAAAATGAGAATGAAAAAAATTATTTGATATCAACCTGCTTGTAATGAATATTAGTAAAGAAATCTATGTTGTTGAATAAAAAATATTTATTGTTTTAACAAACCAAACAAGAATAATTAATGCTGTTTTTATGTTTTTGTCTTCCGATTGATTTGTTTACCTTTGTGCGTATGTATGTAGTATATAATATTTATTTTTATTTTCTTTTCGCTAGCTGCCCCGCTCTGCTTTATTGCATGTTTACCAAGCGTAAAATGCCATGACTTTTATTATTTTACACACATATTTTTACTGCAAAGATGAGACAATTAAAGTACTTTTGTTTTTTAGCTGTTAAAATAACATTTCCACTTAATATCGTGCGCCAACCGCTAAAAGGATGTGGGCGAAATTTTTTTCAAAATTTTATTTTTGATGCAAAAATGCATCTACATAGATGCGCTAGGAACATTTCTACGACAAAAAGAAAATTTTGAAAAAAAATTTCGCTTCCACCTTTTTGGATTATACGGATATATAAAATTGTAATTTTCGTGAATTTTTTATGAGACTTTGGAAAAGTTACAAAAAATTTTAACTCAGCAAAAGCCGAAATACAAGAATTTCCTTAATGATCTCGGTGTAAAAGCACTACATACGTTGACTTGTTTCCGGCCGATAAATACTAGGTATGAGCCCTTTCTAGCCATTTTGCCAGATTATCTCATTACCTGGTAATCCTGCGTGACTTGGCACCCAGAGTGAAGCACGTTCGTCATGTTTACTAACATAATTTAGTTGAGACTTGCATTGCCGAGCTAGTTAGTTCGGCTGTGAGTGACCGTCATTCCGCGAGTAAAAGACGGTAGGTTAAGCAGTGCATGAGGTGCAGCCCCAGGTGCCATACGGAAAGCGCCCTTACAGCATGTTAAGTAGACTTCTCACGAAATTGACTGAGAGTCTGCTGATAATAGGTTTTATCAAAGAGGTTTATATCCAAAATGAACGAACAAAGTGTTAGTGAAAGCTGTTAGATTAGAACAGCACAACAAGCTTCTGAGGTGTTGTGGCTTTCGTGTGGAAGGAAGGAAGGAATATAAAACTTATATGCGAAAAGAGCGCTCAATGCCTGAAAAGCTTTCTATGGAGTTCTTCAGGCGCTACTATCTAGGATTAAGTCTATTGTTATCGTTGTAATAGCATATACGTTTTCCAAAAACCTCTAGATATGGAATGTTTCTAATGCGACAAACCGTGACCCGATATAAACTTAGGTCGCTCCGGTCGCGTAGACCCGACTTTATTCTTCTTCATTGATGTCGCCTAAGCGATCACGGTAGATTTCAAAAAAGTACGCCAGTCGTTTCATCTTCTTGCTAACTGACACCAATTAGAAACCCTACATCCTAGTCTACTTGAGGAGGATTTCATTTTCTGTTGTCACCACTTACGGCTATCGAATACTTCAAAGCTTAAACATTCCGATCCGATCGTACACTCCAGCATGGCCGGTGTATCTTAACTCGCTTTTATAGAGTTCACAGCTCCATTGTCTCCGGTATCCGCATTCTAATAGCATATTCCTGCGTTCTTTATGCCATATACATTAGGGTGCACCACAAAAAAAAAATGTCGGAAAAAATACTAAATTTTACGTGAGCTAAAATTATTTGAATATACCTCCGTAAACCGTATTATTTTTATTCAGTTGATAAAATTTTTTAATATTTTTATGCAGACCTTTTATGCCTAAATACTTCTATCATCTGCGGTATTTTTTTTTGAAAAAAAAAAACATTTTGAAAAATTTATTTTATTTATAAAAAAAATATTTTTGGAGGTATTTTGCAATAGGTGCAGCTCAGGCAATTTTTAATATTTTGCTGAAAAGTTTTAAAATATCATAAATTTTATATTTCCGATTGAAAAACCATTCCGATTTTTATTTTTTTTTTGTGTAGGCAAAAGCAATAGAAGCAACTAGTAACGGAACTCGCAAAGAAATGGGGCAAATAATTAGCGAAACCGTTGCTTAGCTACTAAAATTTAACCACAGTGTCTGCAAAATATGAAAAATAAAAATCATGACGTCTTTGGAGACGCATCCCAGTGACTGTCAATTACCGCTAAAGCGATGCTCAATGCGTAAAGCACGCGATCGCCTCAACATCATGTATAAAAAAAATAAACTCTAATTGAAGATCAACTCAACAGACGCAAAAAGTAGAAGACGAACTGAAAAAAAAACTAAATAATACAAAAAAAAAAGAAAACAAAATAAAAAACATGAAAAACGCGCATGAAAAGGAAGTTTCAATTAGGTCGTCCAACAGATCAGCGGCTTTTGTGGCACTTGTGGCACGCTAATTGGTTTGATGGGCGGCCCAGCGGTCAGATCATTGAACCACAAATTCAATAATAATGAAAAGCAAATATAAGTAATTTAGCGTAACAATATTTAAAATCTCGCACACGAACGTACGTACATATATAAAATGAAGAAGAAAAAGAGTCAAAATTACAAAATTTTTTCTAAATTTCTCTAAATACCCATTTTTGGTTACCCGCCAAATAACTTAAAAAAAAAATCCAAATTTTAGCTCAGCCCAACTAAACACTCAATGTTGCATGTCTAATGTTTCATCATAGAAATCTTTCAAGCTGACTTACACTTTCAAGATATATTCGGAACAAATCAAAATTATAAACCAACCACCGCACATTGGAACGAAATTTAGCACTTCCTGCTGAAGGCAACCAACCATACCGGCATACATCGCCACATACATATGTGTGTATGTATGTACAAACATGTAGGTGTTTCTCTTAGGTGTAAAGATTGTTAGTTAGTCCTATCAATGGTGCAACGGCTTATGAATTTTACCTTTTTTCTCTCTTCATTTCTTTCTTTCTCCGATTTATTTTATGCCACACTCACTCTTTAGCAATAACACGTCGCAGTCATATTGCCACTTCTACGTCAAGTACACGAAGTAGTCACGAAACGCACGCCAAACTGCACAACAGAAGCAGTGGCAATGTGGGTGGTGGTGGTGTTGGTGTTGGTGTTGGCGATGTTGGAGGTGCAACGCCATTAATCGAAAGAAGTGCTGACCACCATCAGCAGCAGTCGTACAGCCAACACGACCACAACCAACACCGGCATCATCACCATAGCCAACAGAATCAAACTCACACCCAACAAGCGAGCAATAGTTGTAACAGCAGCCGTCCGCCGGCGCCACATATGCGCACTTGCAAAAAGACACGATTCCTGCTGGAGCCGAATCGGCGCAGTTGGTCTGAGAGTGATCTGCTCAAGGAAATCGATAGCGAATTGAAGTTGGCGAAAGGCTTCCTCTATGCAAATGGTGGGTGAGTCATTTGGTTAGTGTATGTATGTACGTTTCTGTGTGTGTGTCTGTCCCTCAAAACCAACCTGGCCATTCGAGCCCAAAATTTCTTCTAAAGATCCTGGTCCAAGTTTACCAAAATCTGTGAGCTTTAGCCTTTATAATTATTGATATACAATATTTTAATTTGCACTTTGTTTTGCGAAATTTAAAAAAAAAACAACAAAATTAATCGTTTTCTGATAAAATTTAGCAACATTGGCGATCAAAATTTATTTCACAAGGTTTAAGGATATTATTCAGACTGCATGATTGAATAGTTTCTGTTTTTGCTGCTCGTTATAACTTCCGTCGAAATATAATAATAATAAAATTTGCATCCAAGTTCTAACCGTGAATTAGTAAAACATTAAAATAATTTTTATGCAATATTTTTCCATACATTTTTGAAACATATAGTGAAGTAAACTAAATTATACCTTGAAGTGTAAGAAAAAGTCTGCATTATTTTGGAAAGCTGAACACGCATTTCTCCATGGTGCTTTTTGTATCAAATCACAGCCATAACTCACGAATTCGTATTTATGATACAGTGTAATCCAAATTCGAAACATACATCAGTTATTTACGAACAAATATATTTTTGCAAAAAAATAAACCCGCTAGATGGCGCTGGAATCGAGTTATCTCGAAACCTCTTATTTAAGGCCTAATTTTATACAGCGTTGCTGTTTTACTATTTTTTTGCCAAAATTGATAATTTTATTGCTTTTTCGAATTTGGTAACTTGTTAATTTATTCTTCAGTTGGGTAACTTTTCGGTGTTAGGGGTAGTTTTTTTAGAATTTTTTTTGAGTATGCAGTTGTATAGCCTATTAAATTTTAGTAATTGAAGTGTGACTTTTAAGTTGTTATGAAATCGCGTTGATTTTTGGTAATTTTTTTCAACGCATTTGTTTTCATGCAAAGTATGTTCGACATTTTTTTGTATGGAAAAAAGTGCGTAATAAATTCACAATAAAAATTATCAAAAATCAACGCGATTCTTTTGGAACTCCAAACTTGCACTTTATTCTAAAAAAAATCTGATTAAAAAGTTGAAATTTTATATGCAGACTTGCATAATTTTTATAATTTTTGCACAAATTTTTAAATATGAATTTATATGGTTTTATTAGATAATGAGCTATACTTTTATAAAAAAAAAATAATAAATAATAAATATTAAATAAACATAAGAGAAATAGGAAAAATTTGTTAAAATGTCATGTCCCTGTTAATTTTCCACCACTGTATTTCGACCATTTTTTGCGTTTATTGGTCATTAGCCCGGCCATAACTTGGCAATAGTTAGTTTTGAGGTGCTCGAAAGTATGCCTTATGTAACAGATCAGAAGGCGTCAAATCGCAAGATCTCGTTGGTCAAACGACATCGGCTGGGCGAGAAATTATGCGTCCGGAAATACTCTCTTGCAATAATGATACTGCCCACTCAAGGACTACCGTTGATTTTTGGATTTTTTTTTTGTGTTGATAGTGCGAAGTATTTTCGATGATATGAAGAAAATTAGCTACAAACAAACAAAAATTACCAAAAATCAACCGTAAGTCCCTGCTGCTTTAAACTTGCGCTTTATTATACTTAAAATAAATTGGCTACAAAACTGCATACTCAAAATCTGTCTATGAAGTCTTAATTAAAAGGCTCGAATTTATTACATACAGGTGAAGCTAATATATATAAGTGTGGTAAAAAAGTACATTAAAATCACAGAGACAAATTTGGGCAGCTGAATTTTATCTTATTTAGTAACTCATACTTTTCTAAGTAACCACCAATAGGTTTAAAGGCAGCATCCGACGGCGTGTTATTACTGTTTCATTTAGCAACTAACATTTTGTTAAAAAAAAATAAAAATAAAATAAGTACCGCTAGATTTTTACTTCTAAAAAAGTGTCTGTTGGTGTTGTTCCCAAAACTTACTAGCCTTCAGACGTAGATTCCGTTTGGATTGGTTGAATCTCCTTTACCCAAAATACTTTTACATGTTTACAACTTTTCCTTTGAATCTACCATAACTTTGTTTTTGGGCAAAGCCCATATTCCGAGTGAAAAAATAAAGAGGGGATTTGGGGTACAGGCCGTTACTGTGAACGGCTTTCGCTTCTTAGAGGATCACTTTAGCTAACTTAATGATGAAAAAGCCAAAGTTGGGAGCACTTTTGGATTTCGGCCGCACTGTGCGACGCCAGGATTTTTTTAATTTTTTAAAAGGGCTTTTTCATTTCAAAGATATGATTTACTCTTAAAACTATTACAAAGATTCAGTGCACTGCTAAATAAAAATATGGGTACAAATTAAAGAGCAAATTATGTACAGTTAAAAAAAATAGAATTTTTTAGTTCACAAGGAAGAATAGGTATTGACAATACCCTTTCAATTTATTTTATTTTTTAAGCTAATAAAGTTAGAAGGACTAAATTCGAGGTTGTGTTCGAGTGTATATTAGACCTCAAAATACTATTTTTTCAAAAGTAAATAATGGCAAATTTCAAGCATATTAAAGGATATAATACAATACAAAGAAATTTTAAATACCTACTCGTCCTTATGCCCCAAAACTTTAACCTGTATTAGTTGTACAGAATTTTTTCTTTAATTTGCTGCCCATACTGTTTTTCAACATTGCAATGAATTTTTTTGAATAATTTTTTGAATTAATCATATATTTTTTATTTCAAAGTATGTACTTAAAAAAACTCCTGGCGTCGAAGAGAAAAACTAAAAACTAATTTTTTGGGTGTAAAATTTACTGTCGCGCGGTGTTACGAAACACAAAAAACCATATAAATCAAGATTTCAAATTTAGTGCAAAAATTATAAAATTTCTTTAAAGTTCCAACTAATTTGCAAACTTTATAATTAGAATTTCTATAAAAAAAAAAATTTCGTACTTAATTTTATAGCCCATTAACTTTTAGTATAATAAAGTACAAATATGAAGTTGCTAGAAAATCCATTTGATTTTTGGCAATTTTTTTGTTGACAGTTTCACGCATTTCCTTTCATAGGTATATAAAACAAATTTCTATTATATTACGAAAGATTTCTGCAACTTTGCTGAGTGCTGTAAGCTTTTTATCGCAAAGTTTTTAGTGTTGGACAATCTTTTTCTGCCCTTAAAATTAAAAATTAAAGAAAATTATGACTAGCAAAAATAAAACTATTCCTAAACGCGAATATGTAGTGGATTTAAGACCATGTGTGGTAAATGCTCAAAAAATTGGTCGATGTACCGCAACATGGTAGGAGTCCGAGCACTTATGTTTGGCCAAATTAGGGCGTTATCTTCTCTGTCTTATTGTTTTTGCATAGCCAGTGGTGAATGGAATTCCGTACACATAGTCCCCCCGCCTAATAATAGATTTTGTAGTGAAAAATTCACAGAAGGACTCATTTCCCAACTGCAACTTACGTATATCGAAAAGTTCCCTTTCATAAATTGTCAAATATTAGAGGTGGGTGAATCGGTTCACAACTTTTCTAGCTAAATTTTTTTGCTGCAGTGCAAGCCTTATTTCTCTTAAATAAACAATTAATAATAATCTCTCGAAACACTTTCTGGCTGATTACTTTTTATTTGCATACATTAAAATAAATATTTATTCTAATAAACAGAGCAGACCGCCACTGGCCATCAGTCAACTCTCCAGATTGCTACCTTTATGTCCAAAATATGCTAAGCCATAAAATTATGTACACATGTACCGTAAATTTAATGAGCACTAAGAACATGCCTTACACATAACATTTTCGTCTATTATGCAAACATATTTAAAAATGAAAAAATAAAAAATGTCTACAAAAATTTTAAAGTGTGTCATTAAAATCCAATTTTAGCCAAGAAACGAAATGTACAACTTGTAAGAATTTTCTGTTCAAACGACTAAATGTCAAACAGATGCAATCTGCGCGTACAAAAGTCAACGTATGAGACTGACTGCATGGAGACAAACAAACAGCCAAACATATTAGCGGCCTATTTATATATAAATATTTTTAAGTAAATTTACTTATCTATCAGGCGTGACATGATGCGCTATCCAAGGCGACAAAGATACCCACATGCAAACATATGTATGTATGTACATTAAGCCGTATCACGACATATGAAAGAAAAAAGTTTAGCGTGTGTCAGTTTTATTTTAACACTTAAGTAGACAGAAAATTTTGGGTTTAAACAAATTTTTAAGGCAACCGCTAAAACCCGCTAAGTCGCGTTTATTGCTACACCTTTCTTATTTTATATCCGTTTTTTTTTAATCTTTATTTCGCTGAAAAGGTCTCGCTCAGGACTATAATTGGTCATTAAACAGTTTTGGCCTTCAAAACAGTTTTAATTTATACCTTCACTAATTCTGGAATTACTATCTGTAGATATACTATAAATCTAAAACTCACAAAACGGTGAAGACCTTGCTAAAAAGGGTTAGGCTTTATTTAATTATAGTTCTGAGCGAGGCCTTTTCGGTGACATAAAAAAATTTAAAAGTCAGATAGCAAATGAGAACGTTATAAAAAAAGTTGTACACCCAAAATTTTTTCTAGACAGAAGTATTTAAATAAAACTTATTCACACGTAAACTTTTTTCCGTGATACACCTTAATGTAGTACCTACATACATATATCGAGCAAATGAAAGCGAGAATGCTGCGTTAACAAAAAGTGAATGTGTCTCTAAAAATGATCGATAGGCAGATGATGAAAGAAAGATCATGTGTACTATATGGATGTATGTGTACCACATACTAGAAAATGTGTCTCTAGGTTAGGAAAGCATTCGTGTAAACTAACCTAATGTTCATTCATTAGCACATTTACTAAAATTGTAAATGCAAACACAACAAAGGCAACAAAAAGCTGCTAATAGGACGGCGGCAGTGGCGTCGACTGCGCATTAAGTACGTGACGCTTGTATTGGTTACTCTGCGTTCAATCTCTCCCAACATTGTGCGCATAATCCGTGCAATCACACCTGATGATTTTTCTGTAAACACTCGGTATTCGAGTGAAAAGTTGAGACTTTTTACAAACACATTAATATTAATGAGCTGCGCAGGCATTTAGCAACGCATAGATATTTGTTGTTTGTACATTAGGATGGTCCAAAAATGCATGTGAAAAAGTGAAGTCGGAATTTTTATGCTCACACCCCCTTGGATCAAATCAAAATCAAAATCAAAAAAATTTTTAGAGGACGCTCAAAGTTTTCCATGTATTTTATGTTGGAAAACCAATTTTTCAAAGAAATGGTATAGAATCATAGAAAATCAATATTTTTCTATCGGAAAGCTTTGTTTCTCTTCAGTAGGTTTTCAATAATAAAAACCATAAAAAACCATAAAGATGCAATGGGGGACCAATAAAAAAATCTTTAGTATTAAAAAATCGTTAAATAAACAATTGGGAATTATTATTGGGAATCCCCTGCAGAGAAACACAGTTTCTCGATCGAAAAAATATTAATTTTCAAGAATATGCGCTCAAAGCCTAAATATTTTTAGATTTTAAAATAAAAAATAGGGGTATATTGTTTTCGAAATATAACCATCCTAGGGGGGCGCTTTAACATTCCCACTTTACTTTTTCTTTTACCACCCTAGTGTACATACATACATATGTACGTGCTACCTAGTACCGTGAATAACTTTTGAACTCACTCTTAGTATTTGAACTTTTTAAAATAGAATATCAGTTTTTAATTGAGTAACCTCGGAGCTTTTAGAATTTTCACAAATTTGTTTTGAGTGAAAGTTGTTAATGTTTCTAAAAAGCTTTTTCTATACATTTTTATGTGTGGAAAAGTTTTTATATAAGCTAACAATACATAGAAAAGTTTATATGTATGCACATACATATATATTATATTTTTTTCTATTCTACTTCTGCATGATTTTTCCAAAACGAATAATTCTTTACATGCATATACTTTTACATACTACATTATGAAAAACAAAAAAGCAGCTGCACCGATCTGCACAGGTACACTGGCGCTGTTGAAGAGATTTTGTACATAATTTTATTAGTTTGCACTATATTTCCACCATTTTCGTAATTAACTTTTTTGTTTTTAATTCGAATCAACAGAATAAAGTGGTATTACTGATGTACTTTATGTTTGTTTTTTGATAGATCAAAAATTAATTTTAATAAAAATGTGTCAATATTATAGTATACCTGCAGCCGCAAATTACTAAAAATTTTATAATTTTAGTAAAATTTTCTGGATTTCTATATATAAATATTTTATTTCAGCAATAATTACCTAAATTTTGAACTGTTCAGTTAAAAGTTGCTGCTGCAAACATACTTCGAACTATGAGTAAATCCACATAGAAAGTAGCTATTTTATTGCCCATAGATAAAAAGTAAAGTGTAATTTAGAAAACTACCCGAATTTCCGAAGAGGCCGTATGAGTAACAAAATTGAACTTTTGAATTAAAATTAGCAGTCGTTTTCATGGAATAATTAAAATTGAATTATTATTAATTTTGCGCCCTCTGCCTTCTAAAGTAACTAAGATTCTGTCCAACTTGGAATTTATTTACTCTTTTTGCCGTCATTTCTGTGCTTCAAGCTTCTCTCTCCCAACATCAGCAGTCATATTGTCGAGCGTCAGTATCGCAAGGTGGAACCCCGCTGCTGTGTCACGCTTCATATCTTCCGGTAGACTCGAGAAATTCTTAACTTTAGCTGCTGTACTAGCCAATTAGGGTGACCAGCTTTACGGAATTAGTGGAAAGAGCGATTGCGTCTGGTTAGACCCGTATAAATGTGCAAGCCATTTTAGTCGACAGTTCATACTGCTTACTTCGGTGCGTGAAGCCAAACATCGCGGCTACACAACCTCTAAAAACTTATTACGAATGTTACTTTCACTTGCGATATAGTTCAGAAACTAAGAAGGCAAAAGCCCCCAAAGCCATTGGACCGGATGGACTATGCATGTTGACTCTTGTTACTCTTACCAGTAGTGACGATACATGAGGCCTTACTACGACACACTTTGCATTGTACCTGACCCCCGCTACTGATAAACTTGTAGCCAAAACCCTGACATCCCATCCTTAAATGGTAGACGACGCTTTATCGGAGTGGTCAGTATTCGTTCGAGGTCAAACCGCGAAACCAAGCAGAATTAAACTGGTGGTCGTATATGTTGATGTCTTCTCCCCACCACTGTTTAATTTATACATCTCGAACTTCCTCGTCAACAAGGAAGAGTTGCTAGTGGGATGCAGTCGACGTTGATACAGACCTATCAAATCGCCACACTCCAGACAATAGCAGGATGCCTTCTAATGTTGGTGTACACCACCTGTATGGCGGGGCCTGATTACTCTTAGTCAGCGAACATAACTTTGCAATGAAATTTGCCGAGAGACAATCACCGCCTTTTTTACAGCCTCTGCAGCCAATGTGACACCTTTCTTGTCGCAGGTATTTTATTAAAAGACATTTTGAATCAAATTAGACAGCCTTCTGTAAATATCAGTTATCAGTCAGCCAGTCTATACGGACATACAGTCGGTACAACTGTCCACTGAGCATTGCAGAGCGCATGCCTTATGTTGTTTACGAAAGTTTCAAAATGCTTTTTTTCTGCACGCAAAATATTCATAAAAAGAAAAACTTTTGTATGCCACGTTCAACCTTTCGGCGATTTTTCGAAATTATAGTGAAATTAAACAAAAAAAAAAAAAAACAGCCAAAGAGCATTTGTACACAATTGCACGAATTCAAGAAAAAGCACAGACGTGCGCTGTGCCAACAGCTCGACGCAGCCAGCCAACCAAACAACCAACCGATCAGCAGCTAATAGTCCATTCGTACTTGAGACTATTCGTCCATCTGCGCGCGGCGATCTACATAAATACATACATACATATGCTCGTTTGATTCGAAAACGCTTTTCGAAAGCAAAAATAAAATCAAAATAAATCGAAAATTTGGTACAAGTTGAGCGGCGGACGCAAAGGCGCGCACAACCCACAACCCAGCGCGTTCGATACGGATCTGTGTGTGTTTTCTCGGTTTTGAAATTATTTTTGAAATACAAATTTTGTAGAGGCGCTAAACTGCAAAATGGGACAGGGTTAGTCGGATATTCGTATATGTACAAATAGCAGCATAAAAGTGTTTATTTTGTGTGTTTTTTTTAAAGAGTCGGTGAAAGAAAGTAATTAAAAAATATGAAATTTTGCGTTTATGTTAAAAAAAAAAAAATAAAAATAAAAATTAATGGCAAAAAATAAACTAATTAGTTTAGTGTTGCTAGTGATGTAACGCTTAGTTGTGTTAAGCGCAGTTGAAAAAAAATAAATAAATTTCAATTAAAGTGTCACATATCACACGCTAGTCTAAATAGCTGTCAAGTGAAAATTTCTAAAACTCTCCAACTCTTCCTTCCCGTTAAATTGCAGAGCAAACGCCATCGAGCAGCATGTTCGTACCGAAATTCAAAGCGACCGCGCCGACTGGCTCAGGTAATGCAATGCACAAGCTCAAGTGGACGCTCGCGAAGCGTTCCATTATCGCTACGCATGCCGTACATTTCTTCATCATCATCATCCGCCTTATTATCATCACCATCACTTCTCCAGCAACTTATCGCGGGCATCGTTGATTCAATTGCGCTTCCGTAGAACCGCATCAACCGGGTCGGTTAAACTTTGCGCTTAGTTTATGAGTTCGTGTGCCCCAATTCCGACTTCTGTCACCAATTAACCGCTGGCTGACTGGCTATCTTGAATTTGCGATCTTTCGCGCTTTCACACGCATTCCTTCGCTCACAGTTCTGACGGACTTTAGCGAATACTGGTGATGACTCCTCAGACAATTGGCGAGTTAGTTGAGTCATACTCGTTATTTTACGTTGATATTTGTACTCCTTTCTTGTTGTTCTTCTACTGTCTACGGCATTAGCACTTTTTCTCCGGCAGCAAGTGGACACGCTGCTAATATGTGTCTTCCTCCACCTCCAAGTATTCTCTTTGAATTATTAGACATTCTGAATTTTTTTTTTTAATTTTTGCTTTCTCATTGACCACTTCAGCTGAACTTTTATTTTCTGAAAATTTATTACCATTTATTTTTAGCGGTTTTCCGATACAGCTCAGTTGTAAGCACATTCAGTATTTTGTGCTGTTCAGATGTTTTATTCCTCCTCTCGAATTAGTTTGTGGTTTCCATCACAGTTTTCATAAAATTTTAAGTGGTCATTTATATATGTATTTGTTTATTTGTAATCAGTTTGGTATGCCGCTGCTGGATGATGTACTATTAGGAAATATTTTATTACAGCGCTTTGTACAAAATATGCAGTATTTTTTCAAGTTCCCGCATTTGGTCCACCATCATAGTTTTAGCCATCGATGCCGTCCTTTTGTGCGTTCAGCTTCTCTTTTAGCTGCCATCCGCTACGTTTATTAAAATATAAACAAAATCTAAATTTATTGTATGACGCGCAGTTGATTTTTTCCGTGGGCGTGTAGCGCTGGGCAAATACAGTGTGTGAGTTTTGAAAGAAAATGTAAGCGCATAAAGAAAGTGAATGAAATTATTAAATACACAACACAGAGCAGCAGTTTAAGTGCTCGAAGGTTTATATGGGTTTGTAAAAAAAATGAGAAAAATGTTCGCAGATTAAGAAAAAAAGGTCGGCTTTGGACTTTTTCGAGCTAATAAAATAAATGTACGAGTTTGTTAACCCTTTGAGGAACGTTGTTGGCCATATGCAACTTACAGCCAATTTCACAGAAGCAATTTAAGTGAAAATTGATTTTTATTTTTATTTTTTTACTTTCATATGGAAATTTCCAGAAAATAAAAAATAATTTTCCATTTAAATTGCTGGTGAAACCAGCTGTTAGACATTTTGGATTATAAATCTTGTTGTTTGAAATATTTTGTTTATATCGGTTTGTTTTAATTATATGTACCTTAGAATGTTGTGATAGCAAAACGCTGAACCTCATGCCATAATTATGGAGCCACTTAGTTTTAGGGTATTTTCTTTGTGACTACTTTTAGGCGACATAAATGTTTTTAAAAAATACACATAATAAAAATAATCATATTTTAAATAACTCGATTAATCATCGTTTTGAGTAAACAAAATCTTGGTTAGTCGAGTAATTGATTAATCGAATAACTGATTAACCAACTTCCTCGGGTAATCGAATAATCGCATAGCCCTAATATAAACCCAAATATCACCTTTAAGACGAGAGCAGAATCATTTTTTTTTAGCTATAGGGCCATTCCATTGTGACTAGTGGGACATTTTACTCCAGAATGTGATCAAGTGTGGATTTTAACTATATTGTCGGAATTTATACAACAGCGAAAGATATTTTTTAGCATAGAATTATAACTAGTGTATAAAATTGCTTTAACAAAAAAACCAAACGATTTCTTAGTTTCATGTAACTATCATTTTAATGAATGGGACTGGTGGGACATTGAAAAGAACTATATTTTACCCTTGCGCACTCAAAGCTGAAATTTAGCCAAAAAAATTTCCACGAACGAAGTTTTTTTTTATTGTAAAATATGAATTATGCGCTTTCGTTTTCAATAAAAATGAGGTTTATATAATCTTCATAGAAATATTAAAAAAATATCACAGGTTTACAAACAAAAAAAGTGTATGCATATTAAACCAAACCTATATATCCCTATGTTATTCGACATGCTGAATGCGAATCCGAGGTCCGTTAGCCTCCATCACGTCAGGTTCGTGGTCATTTGAAGGTCAAGTAGGGAAAAATTCATTGAATAAACCTGAAAATTCAATAAAATTCATCGGAATTTGACCTTGGGACGACCTTGGCCTGACCTCCAGATGACCTTGAGGAATTAAGGGACCTCCATACTCGGCTTCAGTGACAACAAAAACAATTTTTTTTTTTAATTTTTATTGCATAAATTTTATGTCCTATTTGACCTTCAAATGACCTCGAAGTTGACATTATGGAGGTTAACGGACCTCGGATTCGGGTTCAAGGAATGTAAAACCTTATGTATATGAATTTTCAGGTTTATTCAAGGAATTTTTCCCTACTTGACCTTCAACTGACCACGAACCTTACGTGGTGGAGACTAACGGACTTCGGATTCGCATTCAGCGTGTCGAATAACATAGGGACATATAGGTTTGGTTTAATATGCATGCACTTTTTTTTTGTAAACCTGTGTATTTAAAGTTGTGACTGGTGTAAAGTAATTATCCATGAAATAAAAATTTCCATAGACACAAATTACAAATTTTTTTAAATATTTTTAGTATTTTCCCAGAGGTCAATGAAATGTTGTCATTTAAAAAGAGGTTACTACTGAAATAGAGATAATTAGGGCATATTTAAATTTATGTCGTTTTCCTCTTTTCAATGGAATGACCCTATAGTTAATAGTTCCAGAGATATTTAAAAAATAAACTTGCAAAATCCGGGAACTGTGAAAGTTTGAACTTCCGAAATTTTTATTGTTTTTTTTGCAGAAATTTGTCATATGATAAAAGGAATTTCTGACCCAAATTCTTCCAAATCAAAAATGGTCTATTCCAAACGTTGGCCGATTTGACATGGGTTGGCTCATAATTCTCGTAATATAGTTAATTATGTAACGGAATGGGAATGTTCTAGCAGTCTTTAACATAGTTTGCCTAAACATATAAAATATGTTAATAAATTTTTGAACACTGTTAATGTTAATGTGGGGTTAATGAAGCTAAAATTGAAAAAAATAGAAAAACAAATTTTTCAGAAACTTCACGAAAATTCTATTTCGGCACTCGGTACATGTATTTTCAACAAAAATAAAAACTTTTATGGGCATAGCATCTAAAACTAAAACTGCGAAGTTTTTTTTTTTTTTTGAAAGATATTATTTATTTAAGCTCCGGATTCATTGATTGTGATTCTCCTCCTTTGAGTGTTGTTGTCAGCTGTGGCATATTTTCACAGTTAATACCCACTGTACGTCATTCTGTCACACCACGGAATATGAGGGAATATACGAACTGCCATTGTCCAGCGTTTGAATCGTGGTGTTGGCTACACAGCACCTTCGCTTTCGTTTTTCTTTTCACCACTTTTTTATTTTATTTTCCTATTCAGTGTTTTTTTTCGTCAGCTGCCACCCGCTGGAAATGAACTGTCAGCAATTTGTTGTTTTTTTTCTACACTTTTTTCGACCTTTTTTTTAATCTTTGATCCAATCCATCAACGCATAATTTTGGGCAGCGGACTACTATATTTAAATATTTTTTTTGTTTGTATTGGCGTCAACATAATAAAGATTTTCTGGTATTTTTACTGCTGCCACCAGCATTAAGCTTATGAATAGATTTGTATTGTCGTTAGTAATCGTATTTTTATTGGCAGCTTCTGTAGGGTGAAATGGAGAGAGTGGGTTGTTTTCCATAGTTCGTAAAACAATATCGCATCATTTATTCAGTCACTAATTTATAAACACATGTAGATACAAACATATGTACATACATACATATGTGTACGATTATTTATTAGATGACTTCACGCCATTTGTGCTATGTTTTATGGAAAAAATATACACTTGCATGCGGTAAAATATTCGGAAATTATTGCTTGAAACAACCTTTCAAAGGCATATTTTATACATTTTCTGGTCCAGGGCCATTGCCAGGTCTGCGCGTGTAGGTGGCATGCAGTACTGTAATGTATAGGATATATTTTATTTACTTTGGCTCAAGTTCACGCTCATGTATAAGTAGCTGGTGGTTTAGTTTATGAAAGAGCTGCTGATGGCCACGATTTAAAACTTAGTGGGCAAGGAAAAATTTTAAGAGAGTGCTGTCAAAAAATCTTTTACTTTTAGTGTACTAGATAAAAAAAATACTATTTTGTTATGTTGTTTTTATAAATTAGGCGTAAACTAAATTATGCTTTTTCCTGTAGTGCTTATCATAACTATATGACACTCACATAATGTCAAGTTTTGACTCTTTTTTTTTACTATTTAATTTTAATTATTTGCTTTTAAAAATATAGTCATTTCACAACAAAATCCATGGCGCAAACTTTGTACAAAACTTAAAACGTTTCACCATAATTTCAAATTTTTTCAGAATTTTTAGTTCAAGTTCGAAATAAATAAAAAAAATATCGTTTTTCGATTTTTTTATTCTTTTGTTGAGGGTTTTGTGCATTTTTTTTCGATATAACAATAATTTACGAACACACTCCTACTTTTTTGAGGTCGGTTAGTAATTAGAATTAAATAATAAAATAAATAATCAAAACATGTCAATAAGTGGGTGCCATACAGTTATGATAAGCACTATGGGAAAACATAATTTTGAATTTTATGGGCTATAAAAGTGTAAAATTGCAAATTTATTTAGATTTTTGTACAAATTTCAAAACTCGGATTTGAGTGGGGTTTGTTACAGAATAAGTTAATAAAACCATAATAAAATTAAGTTAAAAAATAAATAGTCCAAACTTGTAAATATGTGGCTGTCATATACATAGTTCTGATATGCACTATTGTTGTGTGAGTTCAAATCTCAATTACTTTCGAATATATCCGCCTTTCAACTTTAGATCCGGCTTAGAGCTAAGAACAAAATTATCTTATCAATGGTTCCCAGATGAATTTCGTATGAAAAACTCGTTCTGTGTGGTAGTGCACCTAAAAGCATTTGGATAAATGACTAGAATTCTGGAGTGACGGAATCTACAGCCTTATAGCTGCAATAATGGATTCAGTCTTATAGCATTACCGCTTTTCTGAGACAGAAAGTTGAGTAAAGTTCCAAAAGCTTTAGTTTACTCATCAAACTGTGCTCTGTTTTAGCGGCTGAAACCTACCCCCAGGAGGCCACAGACTACACTCCCGGAAAATCAGTATGCTTCATAGTTTTCTCATTCTAAAGAATGCGGCTTAAGAGGTAAAATAAACATTACGAGCCTGCTATCGTACGTGGCTCATGAGACCCTGTAGCACACAACTTTCCTGCCTGCTGTATTATTGCAGTGAAATTGGCCCATCTTCCAGCGGTGCGTTTGCCGAAAGATTTCCTTCTTTGGCGAGATTGTCTACCTCACCGTTACCATTAATGCCAGTGTACTATCTATTTGTTCATGTTGGAGCGATTTATATACATATGCAGGGACCAATGTACCGAGTCAGCCGACCTCATGCCTTGCTGCCACCCTTGGACCTCGATACGATCCGAGGACAAAAACGACGACTGCGACTAAAATGAATGCGAAGGTGACTGCGAAGGCAAATATGAAGACAGCGACTAAAACAAAGACCACGACAGTCGGGGCTATGCACGCGGAACGACCCAGATGTATACAAAGCCAAGGACTTCCATCAGTATTTCCTAAATCTCTTTGGAGTGTTGGTATGCTGTTACAACAACAACAGCAAAAAGAGACAAAAATATTCGACGCCCTTAAAAAACTAGAAAATCGGTCGAATTTCGGCAGTGACTGGCACTCGTTGTTTATTGAAAAATGCGCTACTGTTTCCTGAATCTTCTGCCGCCTGATTGTATGGGAAACGACCATCTACCAAGTGATTTCTCAGCATGAGTGCCTGGGTTATTGAACCCTTGGACTGGAGTTTTCTAAATTTTCCTTAGTCTTACACAGTAGAGCTCCCAACTGCTACCTGATAACTACTGGCAGGAGCTTATTAGATCCTTAGCAGCTCTCTACATTCAGTCGTCCCAGTATTCGCTAGAGTCTGCACACTTTCCTAGTTTGAAGATTTCCCTCAACCGCTACGTACGTAAGGGTGTCAAGTTCGGAATTCCAGCAGGGTGGCTTTGCCCCTCCCTAAGACTTACTTAGGGCCAAGCTTGCAGGAAACCGTCGGACAAGGTTTAACATGGGCAATCGATACGTTCCTTCTAGTTCCTTGCATCACTGGTCGCCCTGAGTCAACTCATTAACTCTACACTCACTCCCCTTTTCTACCTTATACTCGTAAATTTTTTGTTTGCCTTCAAACTATGTAAATTGATGTAATCAAATGTTTACAGCAGCTACTAAACCTTGATCACTCCCTTCTATCTGCTTTTTTATTCTTAGTCGAATTGGGTCACGCTCAACATTCTTTGTGCACAAAAGAAAAAATTTATCAGCTGGAATCAATGCTACGAAAAATCAATTTAATTCGCCACACCTTATTAAGGGCCTGATAAAAGCAAAGCCATGAGAACACACGCTTGCATACATAAATAACACGAAATCTCCGCAAAATGCCATTGGATTTATAAAACTACTACCTGCCACACAGACACGCAACTAAAAGCATTAGCGTCCTCACCAAAGCGGATGACAGCGGCTAATCCTAACTGCCCATTTTTATTTTGTTTTCAAACAACTTCTCTAATTTGCTGCTAACTTTTATACACCATAGCTGATTTTCGACGCTTTGCGTCCCATTATGTCCCATTGACTTCACGCAAAATAGTATACGTTGGCTTGCAGAAAATCAATAAAATTTGTTTAGTGATTTTAACGCGCCTTTCCGTTAAATAAAGCTCATCATAGGTACTCGTATTTAGCATGATGAGCTGTAGGCGCGCGGGCATTGAACGCGCCAGAATTGTCATATGTGCGGCATGTAAACAAAAACAAAAATATAAAAAAAACACCCAGCGGATTACAATTAAGGCGGCTGGAGTCGTGTATTCGGGGCAGGTTGGCTGGCTGGCGCGCACACACTGATTCCTATGCACTGCTATAACGGCGCTCCTTGTGCACGCGCCTTGTTTTGGATTCGCGTTCTGAAAATTTTTACGAGCCATAGTTTGCTGTTTATGTTTTTGTATTTATTTTTGTGTGTTCCTAATTTATAAAAACTTTTTTTCTTCGTAGTTTT
Source organism: Rhagoletis zephyria (assembly GCF_001687245.7). Classification (NCBI taxonomy): domain Eukaryota; kingdom Metazoa; phylum Arthropoda; class Insecta; order Diptera; family Tephritidae; genus Rhagoletis; species Rhagoletis zephyria. The sequence continues at coordinate 1,359,382 of NW_016157085.1, read as the reverse complement.
ATTCTAAAAAGCGAGTAATGCAAAAAATTTAACAAAAGCTTATTTCCGATTGATTTGAATTGATTGACTGACTCTGCGGCTACCGAAAGCACCACCGCGCGCTGTTCATGTCTGACAGTGTGCGCGCGGCGGCATGACCAATAGTTCAGCGCAGCGCGGCGCGGTTCAATGCCTTGAAGCGGTGCGCTTTCATAGTGAACTACTTGGTCATACGAATGTGTATGTGTGTGTTTGTGCATGCGCGCGCGCGCGCGCGTTCTCGCTCTTAGCGCCCTCGACATATACGCGCCCGCATATACCGGAAGCGCGTTCGATTGCTTCATGGCCCGCGGCTGTGCCCCTTTGTGGAATATGTTTTTACTACATATGTTTGTATATAACCACTGCTGAAATAAGCGACTCAAATATTCCAAAGAACCAATAATTAGACAGTATATGCGAATATGGACTACAAATCGACGGTAATGTGATTTGATGTTGTTGTTGTTATTACTATTAGTTTAATTGTTCAATACAACAGCGTAGGGAGCGGCAGGGAATCGCGCAAACAAAGCAACAATAACACCAACAACAAAATGTTGTCAAATGCTCAAATTGTATGCGTACGCAAACATCGCGGACGTGGACGCGCACGATTGACTGACTGACTGATGCTTGACTGATCAAAAGTTGTATAAAAGGCAAATTAAAAAAGAAATGGATTGAAATTAACTTAAAAAAACAAAGTAAGAATAAAAAATCCGCTTGATTTGCATTGTTCGCCCCTGACGCACTCGACTCATTCAATCGTTGGTTGACTGTAGCTAAGTCACCGGTTGTTGTCGCATTGCCATTTCGCTTTTGTAATTGATCGCCTTGTTCCGTAACTACATAAGTACAACATGCAAACTAGTGGTACAGATTGTTGTTGTTGGCATTGTCAGTACTCTACTTAGTGTATGTTGTTGTTTTTATTGTTGCTGCACTCATTTAATGCCACTCAAACTGGGTGTGTGCTGCTTGCCTGCGTCTCATTGGGATCTACCGAATGCCTAGCCTGACCTACGCCCGCCCGTCCGTCCGCCGGCACAACAATTCATGCCTCCGTCCATCCGTCCGTCTGGTTGTCCGTCTACCTATTCAACAAGGTAGTGATTTTTGCAGTGCATTTATTCCGCCTGCGGTGGCCATTTAGCTGCCACAACAGCAACAGCAGCAGCAAGCACAAACAAATCAACAATATCATCGACGACGACAACAACAACAATAGTGACAACATTTTTTGCCTTCGCTTTTAAGCAGCTTTTTGGAGTGTTTACTTACGCGATGTCACGCAACATTCAGTCGACTCCAAACGCGCGCGGAGTCAGCCAGCAAACGCGAAACGTCGAGTATTCTCTCTGATTTGAAAACTAAATAAAAACCTGAGTATTTTCAAGTCCAAGCAGGAAAATACATTTCCTTCTTCAATTCTAGTGTGGACACAAAAGAGTCCTGTGGTGCTACGCAGGCAGTAAAAGGACATTGCAGGGATAGCAAGATTGAAGTGTGCTTTCAAGTATGTTTCACAGCGTGTGGGTCGTAAGCACTTACATAGCTTAAGCTAAGCGATGTACGATTGCAAGTGTTTGTGTTTTTTGTGATAAAAGTGATTTCAAAGTGTTGTGGGGGTCCTACGCGCTCACTATGCATGTATGATGGTCTTGTGAGGAAGGATCTGTGACTAATTCATGCGAAGCCAATTAAGTACAATAAGAGTCGTCTATTAAATAAACTAAAGAAAATTCAAAAACACTACAAAAAAGGTAAAAGTCTGAAAAAATTAATTTAGTTTCTGAAAAATGATGAGCAGATGCAGCGTTAAATTAGGTTATGCGGGCAGCTCTGTAAGGAGTTCAGTCGGGGTCCACAGAGGTCAACTGTCATGCTCAGAGGGTTCCCCATGCCTATCCCTACATGTCTTTAAACCATCCTGATTCTATGTCGAATCCTTGCAGATCCTCCAATGGAGTTTTCCCGAAGCTGTCTCGGCTCTCGAAATAGTGGTCCCCCAGAAATCTGAGGCCTTTTTTCCGGAGTGTGGGCACAGCTTTTCCGCCATGTCAGTTGCTTATATCTCTGCCTAGAAAACGCTGCACGGATCTAAGACTCTTGGGGGCTCCTTCAAGAAAGATAATGTCGGAGAGAAGACGCCAGATCCTGTCCCCATATCTATTCTGGAGCTATCCGTGACAATGGGTATTTCGTCATCGTATGGAGCAATTTTAAGCTTAAATCGGGGAAATGAATATCGGAGCTGCTGTTGAAATCAGTTTCCGTGACCTGGTAACCACAGCTACTGTACACAATCGCCGCTCTGTCGACGATTGTGGCGTCACCTTGCAAGTTGTTCGCAGTCTGCCAGAGCCCCGAGTCGTAGAGCGCTTTTAGCTGCGCCACTTTTAACGTATATATCTATAGGTGGAATGTCCAGGAGTGTCTCTAGCACCTCCTGGGGCATTGTGTAATTTGCTCCCGTTGGGTATAGGCATGCTTTTCGTTGCACCTTATGCATGTTGAGTAGATAGGTTTTGGTAGCAATCAGCTCCAACTATAACAACGCGTCATAGTTGAGAATAGCTCTAACTACCGCGATATAAACCCAGTATTTTGCGGTGGTAGCCCCCAGTCATTTTTATTGGTTTTATATAACCTTTGAAACCCAGCTCTTTGAACGAGTTGAAAAAGTTTGAGTTTTAAACTTCCCTGCTGGAAATGAACATCTAGACAGGGTCCAGACAGTTTTCCTATTATCTAAAATGATTCGAAATGGGAGCTGGAGAGCACCAGATGGACAGGTAACGCCACGAAATCTTTCTGTAAATTTCCCAGGCTTTGGAGTTGTTGAGAGTACTTCCCAGTTTCCTATAGAAATTCTGCTATTCTTGAAAAAAACCTTTCCCTAAATTCCAGAGTTTTTTCGTACAATGTCGAGAAATCTACATTAGGAATTTCCACCTTAGAGCCAATTCAGGTGGAGGAAAAGAGCTTTATCAATAGTTGAGCTTTATCAGGAGACCGCTCATAATAGTAACCGCATAGGTTAGTTATCCTAGAAATTATCTTGGTTTTGTCATAGAAATTTCATGAAGGCGGTATTGCTAGTACCAGCATAGGTTAACCGCATCTTAAGAGCTTATGGAAGGTGAAATTTTAGTTAAGTTTTCTGAAACTGGCCCGACTACGGCGGCGTCCTCCGAAGGAAGATGCACGTTGGGCACGTTGTGCGCTTCTTAAAAGCTGGAACTTAGAAACTATCTATTAAGACTAACTGGGGTAAAATGGAGAAAAAACTAAGTTTGGCAGACATGTAAGGCAGATAAAGGGGGCCGGGATTAACGGGAAAATCCAGGCTGCACGTGTTGCAGGACCTCTAAAAGTGACGCAGAGAAAGATTCTATTACCCTCTCCCTTATAGATCCTCTCTTTTGAGTAGTAGAGAACTCGTTACATGGATGATGTTTTTATAGAAACACTAAAAGCCTGATTACGGCAACTTAACTTAACTTAACGGAACGTAGAATTTAGAGGATCAAAATGAAACAGGTTTCGACATTGCATTAAGTTACGTTAAGTTTCGGCTGTCCAATTATAAGCAACACCCATTTAAAAGAATTTTTAGGAGAGAGCCGTACCTTACATTAAGTTGCCATAATCAGACTATAAGTCAGGTGGCGACCACCACATAACGTGAAATGCGGATGTAACCCATCTGAAACATTTGATGATTAATTATAAACCGATGAAGTATTAAACAGCTTTCTCGCTTTATTTTCTTGACATGCGGCTCTCTTGTAGAAATTTCTAAAGGCAAATTTTCAAATAAGATAGTGACGAATTTCTTCTTCTCGATCCTATTACTTCACATGATCTTAGCATTATTCTGTATGTCATTAGCATTAGCAATGAGTTTACTAAAAATTAAATTCAAGAATTTGTTGTTTTTTTTTCTTTTTAAAACAGTAAAAACTAAAATATAAAAGAAATAAAAATACAAAAACCAAAAATAGATTAACAAAAAAAAACAAAATGATTCTAAAAATTAAATTAAATTAATAAAAAAAAATATTTTTCTTCTTTAAAAACAAAAAATCATCAAAAATTAAAAGAAAATTAAATAAAAAAGTTCATTTAAAACGAAATAAGTTTTTAAAAATTAAAAAAATATAAATTTTTTTCTTTTTGAAACAATTAAATCTGAAAATTATGTTAAAAAAGAAAAAAAAAGTTGCTAAAAATAAATATAATGAAATTAAAAGTTATGTCTTTTTCTTTTTAAAACAAAAAAATCTAAAAATTGAATTAATTGCTTTGCTCGCTCGGCCATTGCGACTGCTGGAGCAAGTGCTTTCAGTCAAAAAAGCTTTTCACTATGAAGGTTGGGAGGAGAGCTAATTTGTAAGAAAATCTTTCGAACTATCTTACTTACTGCCTTTCAATTGGCTTATCTTAACCAGACTTGCCCAGCAAGTAATCTTAAGAAACATTTCTTTTTGATTTCCTAACATTCTGAAAGAGCCGGTTGTTCTCGAGAAGCCAAGTTTTTGGATGACAAAGTCTTCTTAGAAGTCGGGGTTCTATGAAAAACTGCCCAGCGGCTTTTCAAAGGAAAATAGGAAAAAGGAAAATGGGGGAAAAAGGATAAATTATGTACTAAGTACAACAATAAAGCAAACTTTGAATTTATATGTATATCCAGATTCATTCGCTAAGGTCACTTAAATAACTTTCTTATACCGCTTAATCTTAAACAAAGGAAATCACCACTAGAAATTGAGACATCCAAATGTCACCTTTATCATAAACTTTGATTGATTAAAAATAGCTCAAGATCGAAAAAGACAAAATCCAAACCAATACTGAATGTTGAGTCAGCGCTGATGTGGTGGGTGAAGTGTTGCCAATTCCCTTGAGACGTACGCAAGCAAGCGCAAGGAATCACTTGGTGGTGTCTCTAGCGTTGGCATCCACCTTCAAAGCGTTCGTTCACTTACAGGTGGCTGATAAATTTAAAAACCTCATTTATGAAGGCGTCGAAATTACATATTTACTACCGCTAAATGGACATACATACAACCAAACATACAATGGCTAAATATACACAACAACGAGCACACTTGTGATTTTGGTGTGTTTGATGCGCAGAAAGACGCGCAGCAAAAAAAAAAGAGTAGAATTAAAAAAAAAAATTAAATAAAATGCTAGAACATATACTAGTGGCTATGAGACTATAAATGATGCTGTGCATACGACTACACATGTACATAAAGACTATTCATTATACCACTTTCTACCAGGGGCGGACCCAGCAGCAATTCTTGGGCGGGGAGGAAATTTTTCAACACATATCGTGTATATATATAAATTTAAAAATCACCGCAATTTAAAATTTTTAGAGTTTTGATAGTTTTGAATTTCTTGAAGTTTCCCCGTTTTAAATAATTTGAATGGAATTCCAAAACTTTCAAAACTTTGTGAATTTGAGAAATTTTAGTAAATCACAATAATTCAATATAATGATGAATACTAGATTTCTAGATTTTTTTTATTTTTCAAAAATTTTGAGAATTGTAGGAATTCTAACAAATCTTTTCTAAGTAAAAGTGTCGAATATACAAAATTGATCAAGTTTTCGAATGTTGAAAATATTTTCATATTTCGTCGTTTTTGAAAGTTTAAAAAATTTTCATGATTCTTGAAGACTGAAAAAATTTTCAAAAAATTTAAAATTATCAAACTTTGTTATATCAATACAAAATTTTGGAAAAGTTCCGAAAAGTGAAAATATTTTGGAATTTTTTTAAAATGTTAATATCTTTTAGAATTCTAAGAATTTTATATTTTTTACACACAAGTACCATGAACATAAGAATTTTTCAACAATTTGTGATGTTTCACATTATTACATTCCAGGATGGATTTTAAATGTGTAAAATAATAGAAATTCGAAAATATACAAAAAAAAGTAAAAATTGAAAATTAAGTACATAATTCAAAATTTTGAAAATTCAGTGAAAATTTTCCCAATTTCCCCTACCTGAGTCCGCCACTGTTTCTACGTTGTGTATTTTTTAATTATTTCTTCTTGTTTTTGTGCGATTTTGTCGGCGGCTACTCCTCAGTTCTTTTAATACTCGTATGTAGCTCTGATTGTAGCTACGTGTGCCAAGGCGGATGATTCATACTTTGCCGCTGGCCACTACTATTGGCTATCCATTTCTTGACTATTTGCCAAATGTTGCTGTTTCTGTTTTTTGGGTGCAAACGACTTGTTGTTGTTGTTGTTGTTGTGCGGTTAGACGGTTCAGTGTTGCACGCAAATATATATACATTTACCCTATAAACAAAAGCGCGGTGAATGCAGAAATTGGGGAAAAAAAACACACATGCACACACACAAAATAAGATTTTTGACGACCTGTATAAGTTCATAGCTTTGCTGCAAAATTATGGTTTTATTTGCATATATATATTTTTTCTACCATTAACTTATTTTAGTAAGCACTTTTTCTTTATAACTTGCTAAAGAAATCAACCCATTCATGGTTTCGTCGTTTTTTTCCCCCCGCACACAAGCACAAATAATCTTAAATCATTTAGTTTTTCAAATCAGTTTCCCAGCTGCGGCTACTTTCAGATAAGTAGCGTAGCCTCATCTGCTTACGTTGATTCACATTTGTTTATTCCATCATTAAAATAAAGAAATAATTCCAGTCAGCAACCGTCACTTAGCCGTAGACGTCATTGCCCAACCATATGACCATTGGAAATTTCCTCAATTACGAATATTTTATTCTAAAAATAAGCATTTTGTTGGCGTTCTGATCTAAAATTAGTTGCTCTGATGATTGTTGATGAAAAATTAATCATTTTAATTAAAATGTATATGATCTTCCACTTCAAAGGTATTCTATTTATGGACGTTAATAATAAATTAAGCTTGCTGGAAGCTTATGAGCTATTAGGTACAATGTTGAGTAAAATCTGACCACATAGCAAACAATAAATTAATTTTGAACAAAGTTTTCTGCAGCAACTAACTCTTTTTGCAATGCAATAGCATCAATTGCAACGCCTTTTGAAATACGACCAAGCAAAGACAGGCAATTTTTCAGTACTTGGGTTGATTGTTTCACTGTCGCCTTACCATTTTGTTAAGGTTCCTAGTTATGATGGATACGCCATACATACACTTTCTCTTAAGGCATTTAATATCCTCTGATCTGCTCTTATCTTCATGTCATGTGCACTTTTCGTGCATCTGGTTTGCGCTCCTTATGGTGTACTTGGATGTCTCGAAAAGCACGTTTGTTCATGTTGAGCCAGGTTGTGCACTTTTCAAGCCTATAACCACCACAGTGAAGAGTGTGCCGAACGCCTATTTTGTCCTAATACTCATGAAGTAGCAATCAGTCATAATTATTATCGTATTGTTCCTTCTTGACTTTTGTTGTTGTTTTAACGAAATAAAAACTCCCGATCGTTCGTTAGGAATCAGCTGGAGTGACAGTTCTTGGCCAGATATAGATCTGGGTCGTTCCGATAACGCCTTCTTCACGCTCTAATTAATCAGTTACTTCATTCTTTCTCTTTCGAATTCACCAAGAAAAAATTCAGAGATTTTAGCAACAAAGGTAATAAAGATTAGTAATCCTATGCCAATAAACAAATGGACATCGGTAGAGAGTTTTTCCAAATCCCAGCTTTGTGCCAGAAAAAGAAACTAAATCTCTTGGCGGAATTCGCTACTACAATTATTATCTTTCTTGAAAGACATACGCGGACGATATCAATTGCAGGGTAAAGAAGGTAATCCTTATAAAAATCTAGATATGCACATATTTAATTTTTCAATAGAAGTATCACCAGAACACTTTATGGAAAGCTATTTTAACTTTCTGGAAGGAGACCATTTAAGAACTCACAATTGCTTTTCATTGGAAATTCTAGTTAAAATAAAAACTACATACTTCTGGAAGGGTCCAAGATTAAAGAGAAAAGTATTTTCATTGAAAACCAAAGCGCCGCAAATAAAGCTTTCTTAGCTTAGGCTCAATTTGGGCAATACTTAAAGATTAACTACTGCTTCCCACATCCTATGCTGTTTGCCTATATAAAGAAAGCTTCTAGCGTTCGTCAATCCAACAACAACATTCTATCAGGAGAGTCTGAGAGTATACAGCTCTTTCTTTGACATTGCCCTTCTCTGTATTCTAAGCTATCTGGAAAAGCAGTGCATTGAAACTGAGCTACATAAAAAACTATGGACCTGGAACCTGGAACAAGACAGTGTGAAATGTTCTGATTTTCTGTGGACTTCTGAGCTGTTACATGGGGTGTCCTGGACCACCCATTTATCCCTTCTAAAATGCAGGAAATATTGTTATTGGAAAGCGTAAAGAACATATTACCAAGTTGGGGGTTCTCTATCGTTTGGTCGTACTATCGACTCCCGGTTTCGAGCGGGAGTCCATTCCTTTAGATAGGATATATACACATGCTTTTACTATATATGCAAAAGTTACGTAGGACACCCGGTTTATAAATCAGACGTTTAGATTCCTTTTGTGTCTCCCGATTTTTTAACTTTGTGAACTGTATTGCTTAAATTGGCATCTTTGATGTTTTCGAAGCCACAGTTTGTGAGGATGTATTGTGTATTTTGAAACAGAATTTAGTTTCTGCTCCTTCCATATTTTGTATCCATAAAAAAATTCGTTTGTTACCTCTTCTGTGTCGTTTTTGTCGTTGTCAACGTTTTTCACCCCCAGTGATCGTCAGCGCGTTCATTCATGTCATCACCATCAACAGCACTCATTCATACATTCATTAATTTGTAAAATTACGAATTGTTTGCATTTTTGATCTATCACTTTCTCTTCACTCCCCCCACCTCCGTACATCTATTCCAATCCGCTCGTGCACCTGCACATTTAGGCATCTGGACACCTGGCACACAAACACCCAACAACACATCGCTCACCAACTTGAACGACATACATCCGAAGGTCAGCACGCCTACGCCCCCACCACCACCACGACCAGCACCAGCACCAGCACAACAACAAGCTGCACAACCCGTTTGGACGCCTCAGCCATCACCGAGTAGCGGTCGCAAAGAATTTCGTCCTGTACGTTTCGAATCACCAACACTGCCACGCCGTTACATTCTGCCCGAGCAGAGTACAAGCGGTACACCAGCCGTGCCGCCACCTTGGTGTCACAACAATAGCGGCGCAGCGACCACCGATGCGGACAGCTCCTATGCAGCACCTTCGCCACGTTCTGCCTACAGCTATACGAATCTCAGTACGCCAACCACAACGATCGGCTCGGCAGGCAGCACCAACTATTGTGACTCCATACCGTCTGAGTCGTCATTGCTCAATCACGTGGGCACAGGACGAAGTCAGAGTGTTGCGGATAAAATCAAAAGTATGGGTGGTTAAAAAATGTTGTTTTTTTTTGTTTTTTAATCAGTTAGATGTGCATACATACCTGTCATTTCTATGTTGTGTTCGTGGTAAATCTTTATTTTATTTAGTTCATTGAAAAATGCGAATTGCGCTTACAAACTCGTCACAGGCATAGAATCATTTTGTGTATTATTCATACTCGGTTGCATGTGCGAAAGTGTTAAGCGGCGACTTGTTGTGTAAAATAAATTTTAATGTTTTTTCTCTCTCAATTCATGTGGGTTGGGAATCGTCTCGTCTTGTCGTAAAGTGTACTCGTACAATTATTTGAAAATATTTGCGTTGTAACTAGTGTCAGGCGGATTTTAACAAATTTACCCATCTCTAACCACATTTTCTCACACCCTCTACAGCATTCGAGAGGTCTGCCTCCACATCGGCGTTATATTCGCCGGCAGCGCGTCGCCGAAACGATACTGGTCAGCCGTTTTATAAGCCCAATGAAGTCAGTAAGTATAGCCAAGAGGGCGGGTGCAATCGGTAATAACGTTCGCTCGCTCGCATATTAAGTACTAACGTTCACATTCACGACAACACTTACGCACTTATTTGTGGCCAAAATAAAGCCGAGTGTGTTTGAAAGGGTTAAGGGTTTATGGACTTTCTATGGGTTATGGTGCATTGCAGCACTTTTTCTTTAAGGAAGTTTTGCTCAAAAAAGTACTTATGCTTTATTATTTTTAATGCATGCTCCGAGCGGAAGTTTGTTTAGCTTATAAGTGATTTTTTTCCCAAGAAAGTCATTAAAAGCTATACCTCGATGGTACGAAAAATTAAAGAAGAGCGTGTATGTTGTGTTTGCATGTGTCTATCTACTTTTTTATTTTTATTTTTTATTTTATTTTAATGCCTTTCATGTATGTATTTAAACTCTCGGTGTTGTAAAGTAATGTTAGTTGTCCTCTTGTGATAACTTAATTCTTTAATTCCTAAGTTTTACTTAAATAAAAAAAATAAATAAACAATATTTGTAACAACACCACTACAATATAAAAAAACCCTTACTCTATAATACCGATTTACAGTTTTTAAAGTTAAACATGAGTACATGAGTGAACCGGAAACGGAGCACGATCGTCCCAGAAAAATGGCGCAATTGGGTCGACGGCAAGTCGACGGCATCGGACCGGTTACCAACGATGGAATGCCCATTATATTGAGATCGGTAAAAGCGCAATACAATCATTTACATATAATATAAAATATGAATAATTAACACATAAAAAAAAATCAATTCCAACACTTCACTTTCAAATTGACGCGCTACAGGAGGTGAAGGAACCGCATCAGCATGAATGGTATAAACGACTCTACCAGACGATACACAAGCAGAAAAGCGGTGGTAATGCAAAAAAAAACCAAACATTAATTACAATGCTTTTATTTATTTATGACATTCAGGAAATTAGTTGAAAGCTAGAAACTTACATAGGTATATGACAGATTCGTGTGTATGAGTGCTTTGAAGACTTTAGGTAAAGCGCTAATAGACATTTAGGGGATGCACACGACTTGTTAACCGTCGTTAAATCTTAAGCTTAACATTTCTTAATGTAAAATTGTGATTAAAATGGTTTCAGAGAATTTCTAACTACACCAAAATGATTTTAAAATGATAAAAAAAATGTATAAGTAGCACTCCTAAAACTATTTTAACCGTTATTTTGCATTAAAAAAAATATATTAAGCTTAAGATTTTACGACAGTTAACATGTCTTGGGAATCCTCTAATTGACACTTCCTAGCATTCGAGGCAATAAATCCAGAGTTCAATATCGCTAAATAAGATTTTCTGAAAATTTTAAATAAAATTTAAATCCATAAAGTAGAATGAATGCTAACAGCCAATTTGTATAGATTTACCTTAGCCACCCCCATATTATAGTTCATTGTTAAATATACACGAAAGGTATTCATCAAGTTTCAGCTTTGTAAATAGATGCATAAATAAAATCAAAGAGGTTTTTAAAATCCCAATTGGTACTTTTGTACCAAGGAAGCCACTGAAGGGTTAAATCGAAAAGAAAAAATAAAATCAGGGCTTGAACCACTCCTTGCCATAGGGATCAGGGAAAAGTACTGTGAAAAAAAACTATAAAAAGTATGCGGAAAAGAGAATAACACTGGCAAAGTGCCGCGTAAGATAATTGCAATTCAGTAAATTTGACTTAGCGACATTGAAATGTTATTGCCAATATTTCCGGTATATAAACGCATCTTTTTTGTACATAGTTTTATAATGCCACAAAATTGTAAATTTACATTTTTGCAAAACCAAACAAAAAGAATAATATCCATAAAAGGTCCTTATTAAAAAAAAACTGTATATATTTCTTTACTTCTAATTCTACTTTTAAACGCTCACTTTGAGAGTATGTCAGGAGTGTAAGAATTTTATTTTTCGACACGCTCTTAATACAACTAAATACATTTTTTTTTATAACAAGCTGTTTACATTCCGCTCTCTTAGTGCGTGTAGAAAATCACTTAGATCGAACTGAACTTTTTTCGGCCCGTCAACGTGGTCACCCGGTTTGGGGTATTTATTATTTTCGAAATTAATTTTAATTATTTTTTATGCAAGTTTATAACAAAAAGCATATGAATCCAAATTTCAAGTTTTGAATAATAAGAACATTTGTTTTTAATTTTTTGTTTTTTTTTTTTTGTAAAACGGTTGCGTTCTTTTTTATATGGAAGAATTTGCGCAACAACGTTAACAAAAAAAATATAAAAAATTAACGGGACACTTCACTTTATTATTTATATTTATTTCTAAAATAAAAAATAAAAAAATTTTGTTGTGCAACTTTGCTGATTTTTTTCTAATCTATGTACTAAGTTTGAGATTTAGATTTATAAAGTTTTTCGTTCTAAAATAAAATAATTAAAAATTTTTGTTGTGCGACTTGGTTGATTTTTTCTAATTTTTGTACAAGTTTGAAATTTGGATTTATAAAATTTTCGTTAGACATTGAGCTAAACTTTTATGAAAAATATAATTAAAATTAAATAAAAAATAAATAAATAGTACAAACCGGATATGTATAATAGAAAATTTGTCTAAGCTCTAAGTGACAAACAAGATGTTGTGCTGCCACCTAGCAATTTGGAGGTTTAATCGAGCGCAACTAATTTGCGTAAAAAAAATCTCGAGAAATGTTTATTTTTAAGATATTTTTCTTGTCATTTCCGCTTGCTTAACGGAAATTAAAGCTATTTACATACATATATGCAAACAAATTTATCGTAAAGCAATAGAGTGAAATTGCTCGTTAGCAGTAGCTGAAAAAGGTCAATTCAAATCAAAGAAATTTTAGAATTGGTTTCAAATAATTTGCAAAAACAAAATAGAAATACCAGAAGGGAATTAAATATTTCTACTTATTTGCTGCATTTCAATACACGCCCGCTGAGATCACTTTAAACAAATAAAAAATATTTAAGCAATAGTAGAATAGAATTTACTATATGTAAGATCTCTGAATTTTTCTTTGACCCATTTCAAATTTACTATGTACATTAGGGTGGTGGTCCAAAATTTCACAGGAAAATCAATTGGAAAACTCCTGCTGACAATCCCTTTAAAAATTAACTTTTTTTATTGTCTAAATATTTACCATCAGAAATCTTCAGCGGGCTACGCATACATAAAATAACACTTTTTTTTGTAAGAGATAAGATTATCGGTTATGAAAAGGTAGTAAAATTTTTATGTTTTAAAGCTCTCGATCAAAAAATATTTTTTTCTAACTATTTTATAAAAATTTTTGGGAAACTTGTATTTTCCCTATGCTGATAGCACAACGCCGAAATCGGTTTGTCTCCAAATCAAATTTGAAAAGGTATGACAGAAAAGCGTTCCACAATACATCATGTATGGAGAACCAGGCACGGAAAATAACCGTTCAAAATCATAATTTTTTTCGTTGAAGAATTAAAATTAAAAATAACGATAAAAAGTTTATCGAAAAATAAAAATTGTTCATTATTCTTCATCGAAAAAACAAAAATCATAAATAACTATTAAATTTGCTCAAAAAGATAGAAGTCCAATTTTTACGACTAAATTATGTTTTTTATTACAAAGATTATAACCGTTACGGTCCCTGAAATTAACTGATTTAAAAAATAAAATAAAAATATGCGTCTCCTTATTTACAAAATTCTTTAACTCTGAGGATTGGCTGGAAAGAAAGATTTTATGTCACCCTAATTTACACACATATATGCATATATGTATGTAGTTGGGTGTGCATACATATATGAATTTCTAATAAAGTTGTATCTACAAATGTACATAGTAAATATACATATATAGATAATTTTTTTTTTGCAATTCTTTTTCACAAAATTTTGTACACATTTATGATGCGATACGCTTTACGGCTTTAACAACGCTTTTACCCGTTCGTTTATACCATTCCGCGTTTAACGCCCGGCACCCCAACGCTGCTCCTCCGCCGCATCGCATCACAACTTGCATCTCACATCTGCAACGCGCCTCACTTCGCCTCGCCACACCTCTACATTGTTCACAGATGATTACGTGATTCGCTACAAATGTCAAAGAGGTGATTTTTTTACGTTTACTTTATAGCAAATCAACACAAACAGAAAAATAGAAAATACATATGTAGTTAAATGGAAATATGTATGTTTGCAGTATGTAGTTGTAGTAATTGCAAATGCGCTCATTATAAATGCTTCGGTAGATATTCATAAGCCATACTTTTATGTACGATTACCTCCACCTATAGCGCGTGCCTCGGAATGCTTGCGAAGCTTTAGTAGTACTCATAGAATGCCAGAATTTTTCGCTATGCCTTATTTCAAATACTTACATTCCAATGACACTTTATGTAAATGAAAGCCAAGTTGTGATGGCTATCTAATGTTTAACAAACTCTTATCTGATTTACCTATCCTATTCTCTTGAAAAACAAAAATATAAAAGGTCGTATGCATGAACCCTTTGTAGTAAATGGAATGAATGTTATATTTAAAAAATAGAAAACAAAACACTCCTCAAACACTGAAAATATTCACTTCTGCAAACAATTCACTAATACAACTAAATTTATTATATAAGTAACTAGTATATACAAGACATACATAGATACATAGGTATAAGCTACACTGGGCTACAACACTGGACACTGGATTTTTACAGACTATTTACGCCGCCTAATGCACTTTTACATAGTTTCAAAATACTAAAAACCACAAAGAAAAATAGCAAATAATAACAAACATTAAATAATAAATATTAGTAAACACAATTACATCACATACTTATATCTATTAATTCACCTTTGACACAGCTCGTCCACAATTGAAATCAACCGGATATCAATCAGAGCCCGAGCCCAATTACGATTCCGACTACTCTACAGTAAAGTATCGAACATTAGATCGACGACGTTTACAATCGGTCTCATCGGCCACGAACGTTGCGAATCGCAGTACGAATTCGTATCAGGACGATAAGTGAGTACTGTGATTTACATAATTATGTTTGTGTGTGTGTGTGTGATAAATACAAGAAAGTATGCAGATTAAGATAAGATTAGATCATGATTTACAGGTATGCGAAGATTACCTATGTAGTTACCACCCAGGATGGTAAACAAATAAGCTTTAAGGCATTTTTTCTCGGTTTTGAATTTTTTGTTATGCAAAATTGGTACAATGTATTTTATTGAAAGTGTTACCCATAGCTAACAACGATTTTTTTGCACTTTGCTGGGAATTCATGGCTTCCGCGCCAGTAAAACTCCTCGTCTTTGGAGACCAAGAAAGTATCATGTAAATTTTTTATACCCTCAACTTAAATGCAAGGTACTGCCGTAGGGGCGTTCTGCATAGACAAGAATAAATAGTAGTCTGATGGTGTAAGTTCAAGGCTATAACAGAGAGTCGATCGAGATAAGTTTTGCCGCACGCAACCGAACATTTACATTCCGGTAGTACTAAGTTCAATCGCATTAGTTGTTGTCTATTGAGAGCTCCGTCAATCGTCTGATCACTTTTCAGGCATATTTATTTTCATGCAAAGAGGTTTCAATAAGAAAACTATCTCTGATATGGATTTTAGTAGAAAGGACGTTAAACTGATGGGCCGGTATCATGATTCAATAATACAAGGTTCGATAAACTGACAGTTGTCTCTCTCGCACCGCTCCCTTAGCAGTGGCACCGTGTTGCTTCTTTGAAAATTTACATGGAAACGGTGTAGCTTTGGTGTGAAATAGAAGTATGTATAAGCTTTTGTGCAATATGTTTATTTGTATGTGCATATGAAGCATATTTAACTGATGAAAACATAAGCATTGGATGTTTACATCAATCTCATAGTAGTCTTATTTTAATTTTGAGTCATTTTGCAGTTTTTATACAGCTAAATAGCACATAAATTACGTAATTCAGGTAGATATATCAATACTACGTTCAACATTTCGTTTAAAAGGCCAGATTTCCTGCAAATACGTTAGAATTTACAAAAGGAATTTTACTACTAATTGTCTACTTTGCGTACTTTTCTACTACCATTTTCGCACCAAGAGATTTCATTCTTCCCCTTTCTCCGTCCTTCGTAAATGCAACCTTTTGTAAGGGAGTGTCAAACCGCAGCTGTCAATAATTATCTAACCTTGTATTATTGAATCATGGGCCGATATGACTTTGGTTGGTTTGTTGTCGCTCCCACTTTAAGGTGTCCAGGTCTGAGGAAATGCTTGTAATTGTAGCGTAGGGTATATAAAAAGGACACAGTTGATGAGTCTCTTTTGCAGCTTCGCTATAAAGAGGTCATCTGCTCCACCTGCTCTAGAAGTGCGAAGGCAGATAGAGCGCACCTTAGCCTATAATCGTCTTACAGGCTTCTGACTTTGTATCCGCAGCGTCGTTTTATCCCCGTTTGCGTGGCGGTGGCTTGGGATGTGTTCACCAATCTGGTGTTGCTTCAAATTTAAGTTAAACAAGTCAAGAGTTTCACTTAACCCTCCGATGAGTGACAGTGCCGATGACGTTAGATTCGTGAGAAGGTCCTTAGGGACCTACAAAGAGTTGCTCGATGTTTCGACTGTACATGTGCAACTTCTTTGGTATTTATGTTGTCTTTTGATTAAATTAACGTCCTGCATATATATTAGGAATGAAATAATTTGAAGAACAAGTGAAAAAAAAATCAAAACATAAATACAAGTAACTTGTTATTTCTTCTAAAATTGTACAAGGTCCCTAGGGACCTTGTCACTAATCCCCGTACTATATATGTTGAAATCTCAATAACACTCGAACGTGATCCCGTATCCCTTCGAAACTTATTTTAAACGATTCAGCTTAATTTATTCTTGGAATACATGTATAAATTCTTTTCAAAAATGCATTGAACAAAAAGATATAGGCACATGAAATACGAATACGAATATCTGAAATATCAAAAAAAAATATAAATTTAAACAAGCCGCAATAATGCTATTTCACCTTTGAATGTATAAACAAATTTAAAACGGAACAAGTAAAGAAGTATAAGTTCGGGTCCCTAGGGACCTTCTCACAAATCGAAGGGTTAATAACATTTAATAACTTACCATCAAAATGCAAGAAAATTAAGAAATGCAGGGTAGTTAATTTTTTATTTTTTTTGTTTGCCACAATCCTTCAAACAATCACCGGAGCAACATGGCATCACTACTTGAGATTCACAGAGGTACGAACCGAAATAAAGCAACGGAAGGCGAAATAGTACGCATCGAACCTTTCATCGCACTCAAGCAATTGCAATTGTAAACAGAAACTCCAGATTTAGGGTGTTCTTTTTATTATTATTATTATTATTATTATTATTATTATTATTATTAGGCGATTTTGGCGTTCATTAAAGCTCACCAGTCATTTGTCTTGTGTGCCAATTGAGAACGCCAAGTAAAGCCAAGTCCTTCTTTACCAGGTCTGTCCATCTCGTCCTCTGCTACTACCACCGAATTCTGAGTTGAATACTTTCAGAGCTGGAGCGTTTTGGTCTATTTTTTAGGGTCAGTTAATAAAATACTTATGCCAACTAAGGGCTGTAAGTTAAGTGAATATATTAAGATTCGACAATTTATTTTTAGGCTCTAAAGTATGGCGCAGATTTAATAAATAAAAAATAAGTTAGAAAAAAAACTCCCCTTAAGGTTAAGTTCATCAAATCCAGCTGACTTGTGACTTTTTTTACTTTCAGATTATATGGTACTATGCCAAATCCGATTAAATCGGAACCAAGCACATATAAAAATCAACCTGGTCGCATTGAAGACTACGTAACAGGACGTTCGTCCGTGTCCGAAAAGGAACGCAAAGAGGTATAAAGCAAAATAAAACTAAAAGATGTAAAAAAGAAAAATAAAAAAATTTCCAAATATTTGAAATGCAACTGCAATACAGCCAGGTTATCACGAACGAATCGATGGCGATTACAATTTCAACTCGCAACATTTTGAAATCACAATATACATATGTACAATATGTACATGCATAAATACGTTCCTATGCATTTGTAAATTTTGTATTAGCATTCCACGCTGTTCTGTTCACTTTCACTTGACATTAGCACAACATGACATAAATAACTTTTAGAATTACGAGTATGAAATTTTAAGCACAAACTCTCTTCGACACTTGCATACATACATATACTATACTTACACATGTACAGTACACTTGTAAACTCATTAATATGTACATACATATTTCACTTGACATAAAAACGTAAAATTTATTTATAGTTAATATTTTATTCGATTTCGATTACGTTTACTGGTTAATTAAGTACTTATCACGTTTCCAGCTTATATTGTCAAGGTCTTTGCAGTTTACGTCATCGTGCTCTATACATAGTAAAAAAAAGTTACTATACATAATTATCTATATACTTATCTAAGTGAAAACTTTTTATTCTAATGCAGCTAAATTGTTGTTTTTTTATTTTGATTTATTTTGATTTATTTATTATTTGTTTGTTTTAACTCAATCTATTTTATTCCACGTTTTCTAGTGGTGGGACGAAGTGATGGACATCTTTAATGGGGTATGCATCACCTTTTGATTAAATTATACATACTTATGTACAAATACAAATTTAAATTTGATTAGTTGATAAATGAGATTTTGCCTGAGAATACATAACTATTTGGGTCTACTTGGTTTTGGGAATGATTTGCGTTATAGTAAATTCATTACTTTATTTATCTTTTTAAGGTGCTGACTATATTAAAAACCGTTAAATTTTTAAACAAAATGTTTGTAGCTAGCTGCTCTAGTTCTAAATGACTTATCGACTCAATTGAAAACTAATTTATCCAATATTCAGGTCCTCATTAATCCAACTGTTGACGATTATCCCGAACACTAAAGGGCTGTTCAGGATGTTGTGGAAATTGTCATGGATTTGCAGTTGGAGTTGCATTTGCAAATTTTATGCTAGCCAGCAAAGTATTAATTACTTTTCAAATGTTCATTTTCAACGAAATTTTTTTGGGGGTTGAATCTAATGATTATATAATGGAACTATTCTTTCCTTGTAGGCTATTATGTTAGGTTTCGAACGCATATTTTTTCATATTTTTATCTTATTCTTATCGAGAGATTTACGATTTTGTCCATCGAAACTCCCAATAATTAAAAAAAAAAAACAAATTCCTTAGTTAAAACCTATCTATTTTCATTATAAATTTTCTATGTAACTTTTTTCAAATCGATTCTTACGAATAAAATGTTTTTTTTTTTATTGAAAGCTATTTTTATTAAAGCGACCCTAAAATGGGTGTCCAACCATTAGTTCGGTTTATCGAGGTTTGACTGTACTAGAATTATAATTTTGGGTGACTGGTAATAAGATCAACGGAAACAAGGTCACTTGACTTTATTTCCCACCCTGGTGCAATTGACCTTATTCCCGTTTTGACCTTATTTCCGTTGATCTTGTTATCTGTCACCTAATTTTTGCTCCCATAAGCAAAGTTATTATAAATATGAGTGTATGCAATATTTTTACTCTTGATACTTTCGTCTTTTTCGCAATCGTACTGCCTCCTCTGCCCCTTTCGCTATCGTGTTATATCGTTAGTGGTTGAGCGAACAAACCATTGTACCGCGTATATTCATCGAATACGTTGATGATATAAGCGTAAGTTAATTAAACCATTTACATGCACTTGATTAAAAATATAGAGCACATGTTATTTACGCACACATGTGAAAGGAGCACTCTCATACATGAGTATGTATGTTTACACAAAAAAAAAAAATAACAAATATAAATAGCACTGCACCAAACCACTTGAATGGAATTCTATATATTTGCACTGTCCTTAAATGAAACGACTTTGTTATATATTGAAACACAATGCAACAATTAAAGAGATAATTTGGAGGAGAAAAATGTTAAGGTCCTCAAAAGAGTTGATAGCTGCGTTCTAAAAAAAGTAACGAAATGCTTCATCAGCAATACTTTACTGTCTTTATAGTTTTGAAAAATTCTCAGTTTTAAATTTTATTTTACTTTTGTTTGTTATTCAAGTTTGGTTAGTTATTTATTTGAATTAATTTACTTATTTTTTATTATTTAATTTTTTTATCTTTTATTTAAAACATATTTTTTGAAGTTTGGGAATATATTAAGTTTACGGAATGGAGAAAAGTAAAATAAATTTAATTTTAATTATTTTTTCGGCTGACAATTTTTCTGATTCATTCTCAATATCTTGGGGTGTCAACACTTTAAAGCATTTTCCCACTGCCAGTTCTCAACTGCCAAGCCTCAATTGCAGTTTATGCCTGTTGGAAAAGGAAGATTACAACTCGAAGGTGGTAATTTAGGTAAAAGCAAACGGATAGTATAAAAGCAAAAATTAAGAAAAAATCCATTCCGATCCCCCAAGGTTAAAATTCTTGGAACTTACCTGAGCTTTTAAATGTAATTAAGCTTTTGGTGGAAATGGGCTATTAAGCCGAGATTTGTTTTGCTCCATACCTTCCTTCTTTTCATCTGCCTTCGAATGGCAGGACAGCAATATAATATAAACCCAACATGTCGCAATTCGGTCTACACGTGCCCAGAAGAGCCCACCTAATAACCTTCGAATCCAGAGTCTTCGCCCAGTAGCACACCATATGTCGGCAATTGAGCCTTCAAACTCTCTCTTTATACGGCGATAACTTCTCAATAATCTCTTGCCTTGCTAACTCATCGGCCATGAAGTTTCTTACGATATCACTGTGGCTCGGAACCCGTACGACCTCGGAGTAAGCATTCTGTTGTGATCGATAGGGAATTCGAGTACCCTGTGAAAACGGCTCAAAGGCCTTAACTACCGCCTGTCAGAATATATATGCATACAAATGTTCACATCCTCGAGAAATATAATTTACATCTTCGCTTAAATACAGCACTTATTCGGAAGCCTTTCCACTGGATCTTAGTTCCAAACATTACACCTCGCCTAGTCCTTTTTGTGCAATTTCAGTTTCTCCGTAAATAAGTTTTCTGGATCTTGGTTTCGAAAATTAGATCCCGCCAGGTCCTTCCCTGCAGTAATATAGGCGGTGCAGTTTCTGACTTGATGACCTATGTTCAGTTAAGGACGGAATCAAAACAAATTCCAGAGAGTTTATAGTTAAACATAAACTTAAAATACGTGCTTCTTATTCTAACCTTTGCTGCCATAACAACGGTCTCATTCTTTTCGTTAAGCGTAACAGTTAGGGGGATTCGAAATGCCCCAATAATTGCAAACTACAAAAAGCCCAACTTTTTCTCAACCTGAGCTGAATAACCCTATTTCTATATTGCTGTAAGACCCATGCTAAACTTCCAAGCGTTACTGCGCTTTGGGGCAGTACAGTCTGCTGAATTCGGTCAACGGCCCTTCGTTCCATAAACGCGTCTGGTTTGTTAAAAAAAAAAAGTTCTGCTGACAAGTGATGAAGTTGGATTTTAAAAGTTTTGTATCTAGGCTTTACATCAAAATCAAATCAGTTAAGAGCGCAAATCAAAGCTCTGAAAATGACAGTAGTATGTAATTGGGAGAAATAGGAGAAGCTCGGCAAAACACTAACATATGTGTAAGCGCCAATCTATTATTATATGTAATTGGATATTTCTAGAATATAGCATAGTTAAAATCGGCAATGAAAGGCATAAGAATGTATACTTACCGATCTGGTGCTAGCTTCTTTCCATACTCGATATGGGACCCAGCCAGGGCGGCACCTAGCGGAAAATTTGCAATTGCTTCTTGTGTATACGAATGAACATTTCTGCACAAGTTCAGGGCTATTTCAGGACTATTGAGGCACTACTAAAGTTCACAGCTGGTTTAGGGTCCCGAACTGTTCAGGACTATATTAGGGCCATTTCGGGACCAATTTGGCACCAGCTCTGGCCCATTTCAAGACTATTTCGGAAACATTCTCCTACTGTCATCAAATTCCGTAAACTTAAAAAATGTATTATAAAAACTTATTTATTTAGTACAAAAAAACTGTACAGCAATTGATAAAACTGTATTGAATGCGTCTAATTTTTCACTAAAAAAAAATAAAATCTAACAAAAACATTTTTTCTCACTTTTTAACATAATTTGACTAATATGTAGCACCTGGATCAAGCCAAGCTCTCGCCACACTACACTGAAGGAAATCTTTCCAGGTAAAATTTTTAATTTCGTTCTTAGTAACTTCAATTTATTTTGAGTAATCATCATTTTCTACTTTCAGAGCCCTAGCCAAAGAGTCTGGTTACACGAGTGATTCGAATCTGGTATTCCGCAAGCGCGAAGCACCACAAGCCAGTCCACTTAGCCCAGTCGAGCAAAAGCAAGCCTATAAGAGCGTACAAGCGGGCGGCGAACCACCATTATTTGGTTTTAGAAAGCCAGCACCAGAAAGACCTAGAGGTAAGCACAGAAAAATAAAAAAAACAGAAAGCTTAAGCTTACAAATGCACAGAAGTACTTTATTGGCAAAAGCAAATTTTATGGATTTGAGGAAATTAACCTGTTTACTATGTAGTATTTTCGATGCTAATGCTGGTTTTGAAGAAGCTGGTTAGACAAAGAAAATTTTGAGTTGCACATACATACACACACCATAACACAAAGTACACGGTTACAAGTACAAACACACTTGAAACCTCTCGAAATATATTTGAAAAGTAGCTAGTTTAACATTTTTCCTTAATTGTTGGGTTCTTTTGGTGTGTGGGTAGTATTCTTTAACACTTGCCGTCGTTTATTCAAAAGTTGAAGAAATTCTAAAACTAAATACACAAAAAAATCCAAAAAATACACCATCAACCGTTTCCGCGCGCGTTGACAGTTTTTCGCACAGAACGAATTATTTTTCACCCTGGAACCGCACCGCACCGCCTGGATGGGCTCACAAATTGTTGCCACTCTAAGTCTACCAAAAAAAAAAATAATAAATTTTAATTTCCCGCTTTTTCGCACTTCGAATCACAAAGAATACCTCGATTACATACAGATCTCGCCAACGCTGACCAAAATTCGTGTGATCTCAGCGCCAGCCAACGGCGCCAACGATAGTTGCCACGACAAAGCCGAAGCTAAACAAGTTGCGCCGACACAACAGCAAACGTCACCGCGAGCGACTTACGTCAAAATCCACCACCAAGCGAAAATGTTCACACCATCATTCATACCGATTGACGGCAAACGGAACGCCACGAGCGCAGCGTCTTCGCCACCGCAGCCGCCAAATCGTAGATCATCTTGCCAGAAGGTGTCGTCGGCGAAGGCTTCGCCGGCACGCCCACCAAAACCAACTCCAGTCATACCAAAGCGCCACGAGCAATGCTTTCAAAGTCCCGATGAGCATGTGCTAGGCGCCAATAAGTATGCAACCATAACAATTAGAAAGCATACACGCGTCAATGGCACAATTTCACGTTCCAAATCTGCTGGCGCTGTTTCTTCACTGCTCGCAGCCAGCAAGTCCACGAGCGCTGAAGCGCCGCCACCAAGAGCGCTGAGCATTTGTCGTGGCGAGTCAAGCGAAGTAGAGGCGGGAAAGATTAGACGTTTGCAACAACATACCCGTTTCCGCTCGATTAGCCCCATGCGTGCACAAAGCCGTGTGGCAACGTTGCGTCAGTCGAGTCGTAGTCCCGTTGCGTTCGGGCGTTCAATCTCAAAAGAGCGCACATTTGCCGAGGAAAAGAAACGCTTGGAGAATAGTCTGCCGACGGGCTTTACCAATTTTGAAGCCAGTACTAATATATTACGCGATCCATCGCTCAAATCGCCGCAAGAAGTGAAGCAAGCTGTGCGCTCGTACGCCACTTGTGTAGCACATCTACGCAGCAAGTCACTGCCACGCCTCAGGGAGGAACTCAGGAAACCAGAGATTTCTTCTATGAGCACCACAGTTCGTCATGCATCGTGCTTTCCACAGGCTAAAATATTCGATTGCGCCAAAGCAATGCGCAAGACGTTTACACGCTCGAAGAGTCCGCGCCCGAAAAATGTATCGACAATCAGCCTAACACGCACCGATTCCACTTTCTCGATAGACTCCACGGCGCCCAAAAGTGCAACAACCAGTAAGACTAAAACGAACCCCAGCAAAAAGGTTGCAGAGACAAAGTCGAAGCCGAATGGTAAGGCTGTTAAGTCCAAAGTGGCAGTACAGCAGAGCAAAAAGCAATATGAAGCATCCACGAAAGCGAGCACAATGCCCAAAGCACATAAAACGCGCGGCGCTTTGAAAGCGCAGCAACCGCAGACCGCATACTATGCACGTGAAGAAGCGCATACAATTCCGCGCAGCGGCTACCAATCGATCGCGCTACATCAGTCACGCAGTCTCAGTCCGAAGCGTTACTACCACCTGGAAGAGTATAACGCCAGGCTTGACGATTATGACGAAGTCGATCGCAGCTATGTGGATGATTTGCTTTGGCAATACGAGGGACGCCACCCTAAAAACTACACAGCCAAAGTCGTACCGATTGAGGCCACCGCTAGAGATATTGCACGCCCGGAGTCGCCTACACCGAGTTTGAAAAATAGAAAGTTTTCTCCGACACGTGAAATACGCGTGCCACAGGAGCCGAGAAGTTTGCAAGTTGACTACAACAAAACACACGCTTCGAAAGCGGGAGCAGACGTAGTATCGCCGCCGATTTATGAGCAGTCCAGAAAATTTTCGCCCACACGTGAGGTGCGCGTTCCCAAACTCCCTCCCAGTCTGCAGCCTACGCTGCAGCGTTCCAAGTCGCCAAAAGTGGCACGCGATATCGCACGCCCTGAATCGCCAGCCGTTGTCGAGAACACGAGGAAATTCTCACCTACACGCGAGGTGCGTGTACCTCAACTGCCACCACATGTGCTCTCGCAATCTGCAACAGCTAAAATGAGCAGAGAAAGCGTACGTACGCCTTCTTCTTCCTCCGGCAAAGCTTCGTCCAGAAAGTTTTCGCCCACACGCGAAGTGCGCGTGCCACAGCAAGCCGCGCGCACTGTGCGCTCGCCTTCTAGGCGGCGCATAGACACCTATCGTGCCAGCGCTGCCAAAGCAGATACAATTGAAACCGGTAAGGTAATACGTGCTAGCAGCTTGAGTAGCGCCGATGATCGCTCCAGGCGTGGGCTTTACCTTTGTGGCGAACTTGCGCATAGCGCGACGTCGCTTGAGAATTACGAACGCCATAGTCCAACTTGTCGCTATCGCAATAACTCGGAACGCTTTACGGATTTGAATAGATTTTATAGCACGCTCGAACGCGTCGGTCAATTGGAGCGTGCCACATCGCTGACCTCGTTCAGGCCGATACGCAAGGATGGCGAGCCATTAGACTTTGATGAATGGCGTAAAATACGTTGTCATGAGCGCGCCGAAAAAGAGTTAAATTATTTAGTGGGTAAGCTAAAGCAGGATCAGCGGACAAAAGATTTCGTATTCCGCCCAAAAGATGTGGAAGATGTCAAGTGGTACAAGGAGACCGACTTTGGTCTGCACGCCAAGGACAAATCGGTAGAGGATTTGCGTTACGCCTTCGAACAGAAAAATATATTTGCGGACTATGAACAACAACTGCGACAAGAGTATGATGGCACGCGCGAATTCGTGCGCCCCTACTGGCGTCGAAACACTGTAGCAGATTTGGCTTCCAGCTTGGAAGGCAAATTCCAGCCAGAAAGTGTTGAATTAACGGCAGAGGAAGAGTTTGCAAAGTGTCAGTTGGGTAGTCGTCTTGTCAGCACGCTCTCTAAAGATCAAATATTGAAAATTACGCAGCAGTTAAATGAAATTTACTCTAATAATGCGCAGTCCACCGAAGATTATGTAATCACGGTCGATGCGGACACTAAGAAACGAGCGGCACCAAACGCGCTTAAAGTCAGGTGCAACTCAACATTGTCAAGAGATGATCTACTACAGCCGACCATAAGCAAAAAACAAGCTAAGGAAATGACAACGGCAAAAGCAAAAACTAAAGGTAAGGCCGAAGAGAACAAGGCTCCGCAAGACGGTAGGCCAAAAGGAACACGTAGCAGCTCGCCAGTATATCTGGCGCGCGAAACACGTGGTGCAGTGGCAGCAAAAAACGCTGAAGTCTCCTATCCCAAGCCACCGCCCATACCTAAACAGCCCGTGGACAAATATAATCTGACGCATGAAAGCAGCGCTAAATCAAAAGTTGTTGAACCCCGAGAAATAGCAGCAGCATCTACGGCTGCCGAAGAAGCGAGTCAGTTGCGCAACGAGCCCTACAACGGGGATAGTAAGACCAAGGAACCAAAGCAGACGCCGGAGCATTCCCCCACCGCCAAAGAACCGAAAGAGAAAATAACGCAGAAAATACAATACTTCGAAGAAAAGCAATACGACGAGCCACCCAAGACCATATACCACGCACGTGAAGACTCCTCGCCCGACGAAGCTGAAGTTATGCGCGTTATTGAGGAAAAAATAAAATCACGCACACGTAAAGCAACACCAACACGTCAGCACAAGGAGCTCAGCAATTCCTTGACCGATTTGAAAGATATTTTTGGCGAAAGACACACAGCGCGTGTAAATTTTCACATGCATTCACCGCCCGAGCGCCCACCCGACGTGGGTTGCGCATCACCAATGAGTCCAGCGCGTGATTGCATGGACGTAAAGGATGCCTGGTATGATTTTCGGGACCTAACACCAAATAGCAGCGTTGAAATGTTAGACGCACACTATCGTTCACGCAGCCTTTCGCCCGATTCGCAGGCCTCCTCCTCATACCTGTGCCGTGTGCAAACTGGCGATGTGCGAAAGATTACAGAACGTTTCGAGAGTTTCGGTGCACATGATGATAGTCGGTGTCATTTTTTTGGGGTTAGAATGCTGAGAAAGGTGCGCAGCGATCCTGAGTTGAAGCAATTTGAAACAGGATCAAAAGACGCCTTGAGAA
Organism: Rhagoletis zephyria; assembly: GCF_001687245.7. Classification (NCBI taxonomy): domain Eukaryota; kingdom Metazoa; phylum Arthropoda; class Insecta; order Diptera; family Tephritidae; genus Rhagoletis; species Rhagoletis zephyria. The sequence goes on along the minus strand of NW_016157085.1, from coordinate 1,332,433 downwards.
CGGAGTTGATGGCTGAGGAGCACGGCGATGTTTCCTCATTAGCGCACGAATTCGAACAGCGCAGTCAGAGCATGCGCATTGGTGCGGGCGCTGGACGCGGACGCACACGTCGGCGTGTTATCTCACCAATCGGTGTTAAAGATCGCCTAATGCCGCACATCGATATAATAAGTAAAACTGCAGCACTTAAGGAGACTAAGCAGAGTGCACGGCAAACAGTAAAAGCTGAGCCCGAACGCAGGTTTGTTGTTGAACGCATACGCAGCCAATACGAGCGTAGTCTTTCGCCGCCGATCGGATCGCGCGCCAATTCAAGCCCAGATATACCACAAGCCGGTGCAATTTCACCACATCTCTCCGCAGACTGGATTGCACACAAATATCCCAGTCCAACACAGAATGCTTACAGAGGAAATGGTATAGGACGAGCTGATACTGAGCGTAAAGAGCGCACCTCGACGCGTATTGCAAAAATTCTACGCAAATTGCCGCAACGTTCCAGTTCTGCCTCACCGCCGAGGCCACCTAAGACGCTACAACATGCTCGTAGCGCTACATTGAGGAAAACCGAGCGTGGTGACATCTTTGCAAACCAACAATTCGATCCGAAAAAGCATCAACCGAAGGCGCGCTATGTGCCAGACGGCGCGGAAGCAAGCGAACGCAAGCGAGCCTCGTCACATCCACGCTGCGGTGGCAGTTGTGAGATCCTTAAGTCTGCAATGGCCGTGTCATTTCAAGGTTTTTAAACTTACTTTTACAATCTATGCGCACTTATTTTTTTACCTACAACGACACCCATTACTTTTTATGAAATCTGAAGAAGTTTATCTCTAAAACTCTGCATTTAAGAGAAGAAAGAGTTCGGAGCACATCGAAACGGAAATTGAAAAAATGTGTTTGCTCGTGTCTAACAAGTACTATAAATATGGTTTTGGGTAGTGGTCGAATACACTATTCGGTCGAAGTCTGGGTTTATAGTGTTTCACGCCCTTCATATGTCCTTCTCGGCGCTTGAACGTTCGCTTACAAAAGGCCAGGGTGAACAGAGCTATCTATAAAAAGAGCATGCCTATAATAAGTAATATCGTTTTTAACCCCATTTTTACTTAATTTTTATGTAGAACCTTAGCCATTTTCATCCATCGATCCATCTCGGTAGTCAGCCAATATATCTAACTGCTCATCAACTACTCCACATGCAGCTATTTAAAAATTGTGTTTCCTTTCGCTTTGGTGTATGAAAGACATCATTTCCTTCTGGTTAACTAATTCGTGTTGGGTTTTTACCGTTTTGTGCTTTCGCTTCGTTAGTTTACAAATTTACACGCTTCTCTCTAATTAAATTTCTTTAAATGTCCTTTTTCATGTCCGTCTTCTACATACTTTGTAAATCCGTTATCACAGATGACGGTAATGAGCCACCAGTGCCACCAAAACCGAGAGATTATCGCGCAGGTGAGTTAGAGATTTGATAATTATTCAACATAATCTGGCTGATGAGCTTAGCTCAAATCAAAATTTTTGGCGTCCAATTATAAAGCGTCATGGATAAAGTCTGCAAGCTAAAAAGCTTTTAAGCTTCCTAAAAATATCGGATTAAGTAGGGGAGCTAAACATAATGCGGGACTCAAGGGTTTTTTTCTGCAAAAAAAAAACAATGTCAAAAACTTTAGCGCTCGTATCTAATGGACAAATAGCACAATTTAATTTAACTTACTTTATAAAAAATTCATTTAGGATGATCATTTTTTGCTTACGAAACAATAGCTTCACAAGCGAGGCTTAGTAGTAAAGGGTGGAAAAATGGTTTAGAGTTCGAGGGTTAATATACTCAAAGGCATTTTTTGCAAGGCTCAACCCCGGGTAGTATGTTAAGTTTCCCATGCATATAAAACTGAACCGCATTGTTTATAATTGTCAAATTGAGCGTTGTTTATAATTTTCTTAATCAACTTAAAACCTCAACTCTGGATTTGTCCTTACTTTTCTTTTTCATTTGATCCTTCGGGCTAATGTAATAAATGATAATCTTTACTTTGTAAGGACAACGTATGGTCGGTTGTTTAACTCTCTGAGCACGATATGGACTACTACTTAAAAAAGTAAACCTTCGTTTAATATTTTATGTAACAGACACAGACAGTCCTATGGTTAAATTAAAACTTTAACACAATTTATTTTTATTTTTTTAATTTTATATCCGCCGTTTTGTCTGCCCTAATCTCTAAAACATCCCAATCGACTTTGCCAGAACATTTTTCAAGAAATTTTAAGACAGCTGGAGCCATTTATTTACTTTTTATCGACGGCTGAGTGGAAGGTCATCACCAGCTCGGCAGCCGATTCCAGAATGCCTTATCTCAGCAAATGCTCCTAAAACATCCTCCCTCAGCTACCGATATATTGAATTTATATTGAGATAGAGCATTTTTGAACCAAATTCTTCAACCATTTGCTGAAATGGAACGTTTTTTAACCGGCAGCCGAGATAGGGCGATCTTCCTCTCTGGCGACGATATGCAGTACGCATTCAAGGCATATTGTATTTACGTGTATTTTGTGGAAAAATAGTTTTAATAACCATGTGCCTCCTGTATGGTGGCGAGGCATAAATACTAAGAGAAAACATTCCCGCAGGAATTTTTATTGAGTAATGTAAGCTAAAGCTACCCTTTCGCATACCAGACCATGCAAGCGTTTACCAGACAGTAATGTAACTCCATTTGCCCATCCTGCCATGAAGAGGATGAGGCGGTGGAACACTTTTTGGGCTTCTGCACCGCCTTTGGAAGAATTAGATATAAGACCTATGGCCGCGATGTGTTGGGAGACGAACACCTGAGCTCTTTGACATCCAACAATCTGTTTAGGTTTATTCGTAAATCATACAGATTAAAAGCAATATGAAAACAGTACAATGGACGGCATGTAGCCTCAGTGTTGTTTTCTGCCTGGTTCCGACAAAAAAAAAGCCCCTAACATGAATCGCGGCACATAGGAACATTTGCGGAAAAGACACAGCGGATGAACCAGCCAGGTGCGGCTTGAAGGGCTGAATTGTCAAAATTTATCATTCACAGCCTAGACATGCGGCAGTTCTGGTCATCCTACGACCCACCTAAAACCAGGGCACTTTTCAGATGAGCTAAGAAAATACCTGCCTACCCTTCAATAAGTTCTATTTCTCTGTATGACGTACAGAAATTCAGAGTTATGGAATAAAAATGGCAAAATGTTCTAATTGCTTGTCACCAGGGTGGAAATCCATTTAAACCACCCAATTCATCTGCATCTGTTTATACTTCTGTGTAAGTGCTACAAACTGGCAAATTTAATATAAATACATAGAGCTGTCATAGCAGGTGTCAATTTTCCCCGTCCTGCACTCCCTCTATGTTATAACATTGAACAGTCACAATTGGAAATAGACGAAAAAACAAAAACAAAGTAATCAGGTCAATTGCACGGTGCGACACTCCAAAATACCTGGGAAGTGAAGATATTTTTCTTTTAGGTCGCATCGAGTAAAACAAAAATCGAAATATGAACTCCGTCAAACACTCCCAAAAATCTTGACACACAAATAAATTTCGTAACACACGAAGCAATAATTATACTCACGAAACTATTGACCAAATATAGCGAAATAGCGGTTTTAGTTTTTCTCAATGACGTCAGGTTTTTTTAAGGACTATGGAGTTTCATAGATGTAGTCTAAGAGCCAGTGACATTTTTTTGTCGTTATTTAGTTATGCAGTTAAGCCTTTGGTGGAAATAGGCTATTAGTTAAGTCTGAAATTTTCATGTTATTATGGCAAGGTTTTCAAGTCTAAAATTCAATTAGCAGATCGAAATTCCAGTTTTTACTACCTGGCAGAACGATGTAAATGTCCTTTGCGCACGCATTGATTTCGTGTAGTTTGCGGCTAAATTTATTTGATTATGAATTTTTCGAATACAAGTTTTGAATAACTTTGATGTATTATTTAGAATCTTATTAATTAAAACGCTCGTTTAATGATTTGGTTTTAAAACTGCATACCCAAATTAAAAAAGTATTTAATAAAAAATTTCCAGTTTTGATGAAACTTTGTTATTTTTTTATTTAATAGTCAAAAAAGAACAGAAAGATAATTATGCAAATTAAGTCAAGGAAAGACATAAGACACGAACTTGTCTTGCACAAAAAATGAAAATTTGTTCCATAAATGGGAAGTCCACCCTAATGTTAAAAATCTGTAAGTTGAAATGACCCAGACTTCCGCTGACTCCTCTGATAATTAAAATCGTGGTTCTCACTGAAACAATTTTTCATCCAAACACGCAGACTCCCCTCTCATTTTTAACGTTAAGTTCTCAAAGCTTTTGTTATCGTTTGGTTCTCTAGCAGAATGTTCCCCAGACTTTTTTTCTATTTTGGTCCTCCTTGAAAACGTTCTCGTTAATTTCGTTCTCATTTTGTTCTCATTGAAAACGTTCGCGAGAGTTTTGTTCGCATTTTGTTCTCATTGAAAACGTTCGCGAGAGTTTTGTTCGCATTTTGCTCTCATTGGAAACGTTCCCAAGCCTTTTGTTTTCATTTTGTTCCCGTTCAATCTGATCTCAATACTTTTGTTTCCGTTAAGTTCTTTTGTGGCAACGCTCTTGGCATTACATTTTGTTCTTATTCGGAACTAAACCAAAACACGAACGCGTTCTCGGTGCCTGATTTTTCTTATCTCCTTTTTCTTTGCCTGAAGTCTTATTGTTGTTTTTCGAACATTAATATTGAGGTGGGCATTCCTTTTTGCCTTACCGCTTATGATTATTCTAAGACACCCAAGGCGCAAATAAACAGGCGAAGTAATAAAACAGCTTTTTCGCTTTATTTTCCGTCATTCAGCTATCTTATATGAAATTTTAAAGGCAAATTTTCAAATAAGATAGTGTCAAATCAATAAAAAAAAATGTTTCTTCTAGCTCTCATTACTTCACCTGTAATAATTTCCCCATGTACTACACCCACATATTGAAAAGCTTTGACAATGTATTTTTTTATTGCATATTTAATATTAGTTCTTTTTTATAAAAGCTATGGTTTTTTATATCAAAAACTATATAAATCAAACTTGCAAACTTCGAACAAAAATTCAAAAAAAAAATCAGGAACGTTTCCTCAAAAAGTTATACTATTTATTCGGAATTTTTAGACAATTTTCATTTATAGCCCATTCAATTCTAATAGAATAAAGTGGAAATTTGAAGTTTTTTTATTGACAGTGGTGTGCATTTTTCTCTATAAAAAAAAAAAATTTAACATAATTCCGATGGATGAAAATGTGTGATACCGCCTAAATAAAAATTGCCAGCAATCAACGGTATTTTAATTAACAAGTGACGCTCTTAATTTTGTGCAAAAAATCCCATTGAAAGAGACTTCTATGTCTTTTTTTCAAAACGTTCCTCGAAGCCACCTTTTTGATTTTTTCTCTTCGTAGAATACATTTAAAGAGCGACCGAAAATATTAGGATGCATTAGCGCACACAAGGGGTGGGTTTTGGGGTTCAAACCCCCCCTAAAGCTCAAATGCAAACTGTATCTTAAAGCTAAGAATCCAGCTCTCAAGGAAATTATAAGAAATATTTATTATAATTTCTGTTGCTTGAAAAAGCGCTTTGCTTTTGCTGTAAATTTTCATGAGGAAATGAATATACGAGCATTTTTTTCTTGAGAGCTGCAAACTGATTTAAGAAATTTTGGTAGAAGAAAATTTCTTTTCCATTTCTCGTCCGTCATTTTATATGAAATTTTCGTTTTTCTTGAGAGTTCAGTTAATTTTTTCGGTATTCGAAATAATAAAAAAATTTTGAAATCGTGAAAAATCACCATCTCTATCGAAAGCCAGAAACCAGAAATCGAAAAAAGGAACATAAAAGTGCAAAAATTCATGGAATCAGTAAATTTATTTTTAATGGGTCTTTTTTAATATTTTTTATTAGGTACTTTTGAAAGTTGAGCGCATCTTGAGTTTATTGAACTTTTTATTAAACAAGTAGTTTTTAAGGAAAGAACACAACCGACTTCAATTCTTATGTTCAAATTTAGGGGTACCGTTAATTTCTTCATTATCCAATCATCGGATCTCTAAACCAAATCACAGGACGAACCTTGAGGTACCATCTTTCCAATAAAACACAGGATTATTGAAATCGGTTCACGTGGTCCAAAGTTATGTATTCCGGCGAATTGATATCCTCCCCTTTTTTTGAAGTCGGTTAAAAGTGTTTGAGTTCTGTTAATCTTATGTAAATAAAGTGCAGTTTATGAATTTTAAAACGTTTATTTATTTATTACATACTGTACATAAAACTTGCATAAATATATTTTAAAGAGCGTATTATCTAAAGAAAATTTTCATTATTTTCCGGTGATATATCTTCAGAAATATAAAACCCCCCCTAAAATATATTCCTGGGTGCGCCCCTGTTAGGATGTATTAAAAATATTATAAAGTCAAATCCTAAACAATTTCTTAGAAGAAAAGTATTCATGTCCTTTTCATCGTCATGATGTTCTCTGCATGCATCAATGATACTTTTTATTTCTCTAACTTCAAAAAAAGTACTATATTAACTATTAAATACTGGCTGAAATTTTTTCAGTCACATAATAACAGTTAAATCAAACCAAATACTTTTTTTTATGTCAGTTGAGCATTTGTTCAAAGTATTATTTAACTATATACATATAGTTTGTCTGTGTCAGTTTTCGATTTAAATAAGAAGCACCCAATCTTTAAAAAAAAAACTAGTAATATATTTTTGGTGCCAAATTTATTTATATAGGTTCAATCAAGCCTTTTATTTTTTACAAGAAAAAAAACATACTTGGCTCGGTTTAACTGTTATTATCTGGGTAAAAAAATAAAAGTCATCTGTTTACTGTAATTTTGTAACCAAAAATTTTACAGTCGAAAAAAAAACTTTATTTTTGAGACTTTTATTTATAGATGTCTTAGCTGGTTGGTTCCCTTGCAAAAAGTTCCTATTTCCATGACAACTGTTCCATATTTTAGGAATTCGATTTCAAACCACAGACAATAGACATAAAATTCTGGTAGTAAAAAAGATAAGCCCAAGAAGCATTACTGCAAACCATTGTCGCCTATTAATTTACCTTTCTTTTTGTATCTACGTCATTGTGCGCCAATAGCGTATAACAACAAATCAATTCATTTAAGTAAAGTAAACAAATACTTTCCCTATGTAGTCATGTAGTCGAACCCACGCGTCTTACAGACAACAACACGCTATCTTTATAGGCCGTTGACACACCCTATGGATTTTCGTAACCTTTAAGAAAGACACTTTCGTCATCAAGATTATAAGAAGCAAAAGAAAATGCGAACCAAAAGTAATAATAAATAGCAAAAACAAACAAATATAAAAATGTACATATTTCCTTTTGACCGCAAAAAAAAAAAAGATAATTCGCACTCGCGAAGGCGAAGGCAAATGCGAAGCTCTACAAGAAATAACCAAACAAATCGAAGACGCTTAGCGCTAAAAGCCGTTTCCGCCGGTCTGCTAGCCACTTCATAACCAAAAGCAGCGCACAACTCGTGCTTGCGTCTACCCACACACGCGAAGGACAGTCTTCAGAGCCGGCGCGTGGCCGAGAAGGTTAGCGAATCGCTAGGTGCAGTCAGTCGTCGTTCTAGTCTTAATTTCCTCCATTTCGTTTATTTTTCCTCCACGTTTTTTGCGCATCGCTACACCTGTCCGCTACTTAGGCGCTGCAGCCACAGCTCAAGACGCAAAATCAATAATACCAATAGCAGCAGCGCAGCGCAGCGCAGCACTTTGTGACCTCCTTAGCATGGCCAGTGCGCGTCGCAGTACGCAGTCTGTTAGTTAGCCAAGTTAGCAATAGTTGGTATGAAGTTGAAGAAAACCTCGTAAACGTCAAAGCCGTTGTGGTGGCGTTTGGTAATTACGGGTGATGGTGGAAGTGGTGACGGCGGTGCTGGTGGTGGTGGTGATTTTCGATGGGTTGCATTTTTACAAACGTCAGAAGCGTTGCCATGGCCAGCGCACCATTGTGTAGACAAACAAGCTAACAACAGCCACAACAACAAACATAAACAGAGCATTCATGCAGTGCTGGAAGTTAGTATCGTGCGCCCTTCCGCAAGGCAAGGCAAGCAATCAAGCAAACAGCAGCAGACTAGCAGGCTTTCTGGCTAGCTGCCGCATTGGACACTCTCGGTTAAGTCGCAATTAGACAGCCTGCCTAGTCGGACAGTTAGCGTTCAACTACGGTGACTGGATTTTTCCACAAATCCATTACAAAATTACACGCGCATTCCGCATACACCACTGTGGCTAATCGGTCAAAAGATAAATCGATTTTTTTTATATCAGAGGATAGTAAATAAAAAAAAAAATAGCAGAAAAAGTGGTAATCGAAAATGAAAGTGATTTGTGAGTGAAGTAGTGAATGAGTGCGCGTCCGTCACGCCGTCAGTCCACATGCAGTGCCATAACGAAGCGTCGCGACCGCTAACCCAATACGCACGTATCGGTAAATTTTCATATCACGCGCCGCAAAATGGTTTCGCTTTGCCGCCAAGCTTGACGGCAACGAACCGCAAATATCATTTCAATGATGACCAACAACAGCCACATTATCGACGCACCAACCACTTCACCACCACCAACGTTAACACGACCACCAACAACCCAACCTCAACAACGCCTAGTCGATTGCATCAGAGTTGTCATGACTTACGTGCATCAGAGCCATTGATTACCGCGCCACGTATGGCAGTCGACAAAGCACCTGCTTTTCAACGTGTGGAGGCACCTGTCGCTGTCGCCGTCGCCGTCACCGCAGCCAATAATGCAACAACTGGCAATGACAACGCTGCGCTTGCACCTCATCGCTGGTCACGTCAGCGTTCGAGCGACTCCTGCAATATTGCCAATTGCGGTAAAATACTATGGGTTAGTCGCGAAACGGTGGGCGTGCCGGTGGACAACGACTACGAAGCAGCGCGTACTTTTGCCGCTAGTAAAGGTTACTACTATGATCGCGAGCAGAATGTGCGTATACGTACCAATGCCAAAGGTTTGCCCTACACCCCCTTGCCGGAGCGCAAGCAGGATTTCCTAGCCAATCAGCGTGCCATTGAAGCGGTGGTGCCGTTAGTGTTCAACAGGCGACGCCAATCGAGTTAGTATCAATTTCCTATTCCAGTTGTGGGGTGGGAGGAGGGTAAGAGGAGGGGGTTCGAATTTGCAAATTTTATAAATAAACCGAAGGCGTAAAGTATGTCAAGTCAGTTCAAGTGAATGCAATTTTTAGTGGCGGCGTTAGCTGGAAATAGGTTTTCCCATGAAAATGTAGGTCATAAAGTTTTTTTAAGTTTGTACACTTGAATTCATGTATATATGCATGTGTCAGCTAATATCCGTTCCATGTTACCATTGCTTGCATATAAAGAAGTGGGCTAGCCAGGGCGAGGTGCACAGCCGCCTTTTAAACGTTCTATAGTACAGCTTCGTTTAATGGAGAGATAGATAGATATTAAAAATTAACGTAGACCGCGTCCTAACGGACCTATTTTGCCATCATCTTAACATTTCGTCGTATCCGTTGGTCCCCAAAAAATTAAAAAGCACTGCTAGTTAAAGCTGCGACCCTTCCAGCTAAACCATTCGCTACCTCGTTCCTCTGGTAGCCAAAATAGTCGGTTATTAAAGTGTTCCCCAAGGGCGTTAAGTTTCTCCATGTACTTTAAGACCAACGATAATTCAACTCCAAAAGGTAACAGAGCCTTATTATCAGAAAGCATTAGAATGATTTCATTACCATAATTTATACTTAAGTTAATATCAGTACAGAGACTGATGGCTTAGACCTTCGTTAAAAAAATTATTGTTGAATGCCCCATAGACACTCATAGCCCATGCCTTCTGGAATTTCTGTATACCATTGTAGAGTTGTTGCCTAGACATGTGCGGTCATAAAGGCCCTCGCGCAAAGCTTGAATTTCAATAAAGACCTTGCCAAAGTTGAAGAGAATTACCTCCAGTGCTGTTGTCAGACTTGTGCGCATTACTCCCGTTATAGACGTTACCAGACGATAAAGTTTGTTAAGTGGCTGTCTCACCGCAGCTAATATAGCTTTCGAATAGTGTCCATCCATCTTAGAAGCTATGGGCTACATACCTCCATAGTCAATGGATACAGCGCAATATCCTTGGATATTGTCGCTTTATAAGTACGCTGCCTGGGATACAAAGTTCCTTGCTTCAGCCTTCTTGACCTGATAGCTTCTTCAACATATATTTCATCAGAAAGTAGATTGAAAAAGACTTTGATGCTCACTAGGTGTGGTAGTAGGAACCCAGAACTAGGCTAATACCATATACCCCATAGGCTGAACGATGGAATGAAATCACCGCCCATCATTTTGTTTTACTCAACCATCCCGCTATCAGCAAACCCACTAACGAAGCAGTTCAAGTAGTTCAGGTCCCTGAGGGTTTCCACGCTGGTCGCAGGCACGTTCTACCTGGGGGCGTTTTCAATCTGTAACCCTTCTAGAGATCTCAAGATCTAGCCTAGCAGGACAATGTTAAAATAGCCCTCAATAAGAGTAGCCCCAACTGGGAAGTCTTATATGCAAATGCTTCCTCTATCCGAGCAATTGGATTAAATCCAGAATCGACCGATATACTGATACATTTTGAGGAATCCCGTTTCTTATGAGCACGTCAATTAGCCTGCGCTGTGTTGTCAGCAAATGCAAACAAATATTGTAGGAATCATGTGAGAGCCCTTAATGGTCTTTGGTATAAGCGCACCCTGACCACTTCACTACCTCTGGGAATAAACTATCCTAAAAGGTATCCAGCCTATGACATGATATCTGCAGATAAAATGTCGCCCAATCCCGATGACTGTAAGAAGAACTTATTTATATAAGATTATCGCCTAAAGAAGGCAATGTTTTACTGGAAAATAAAGATGAAACCATGCATGCTTTCGCAGCGGGTTCTTGGAAACGGCCTTTAAAATTGAAAAAATGTACACTGTCTTATATACAATACTAGTCTATTTCCAAATTTTCACTTTTATATGCGCTTATTTAATGGCAGCATTTTTCTAAATTAGGGTAATTTACAGAAATGTGCAAATATTTGCATAAAAGTGTATTTTGCCCGAATATATGTACACACATACATACATATGTAGGTGCTTACATGTGAAAGGAATCCTTCCTCATATGCATGATTGGCACCTCAAGCAAATAATAACTGTGACCGTTAAATGCAAGTAATTTACATTACAATGCCTTGGCACAAATACCAAGTGTAAACTCTTTCTTTCAAAGGCTAAAATTTAACCGCCAAAAACGGAACACAAGAAGGTTATTTCCTTAGAAAAATTGCACTAAGTGTCACGACACATTATGCAGGGAATGCAAGCGCCAAACTGTGACTACATACAAAGGGGCGGGTGGCTGTGGCCATCAGCAGCAATGTTGGGTGTAAAAGGTCGTTTTCAAAGTAAACGCACGTTTTTATATAATAAATTAAATCTCGCAAATAATTGTAAACAAACTATGCCTTATAATGACTGAAAAAAAAGATCAAGGTGAAAAATGTCAAGGAGAGAAAGCAAATTAAATTAAACTAAACTAAAATTAAAATAAAATCAAATATCATAAAAAAGACAAAATACAAAAACTTTAATAAAACAAAATTCATAAAATGAAATAAAATAAAATAAAAAATTAAATACAAATATAATACAAAAAAAACAAAAAATAAAAAGATGAAAGAAGTTAAAAAAATAAAATTAAATAAATTAAAATATAAAAATAAAATTAATAATAATATAATAGATTGGTGCTTACACATTATGTTGACACACAAAGGGGAGTGACCTACAGTTATACGCCGACTCCGAGCGGCGACTGTATTTTTATGAGAAGCACTAAAATATAAACAAATTAATTTAAGAGAAAGTAAAATTAAATTAAATCAAAGGAAAATAAAATACAAAAAATAAAAGCTCTTAGTTAATAAAATTAAAATATGAACTGAAATAAAAAATAAAATAAGGCAATGAAATGAAATAAAAATGTTGCCAAAAATTACAAAATAATAATTTTAAATAAAAAAATAAAAACTTAATAAATTAACAAAAAATCTGAATAAAACAAAAAAAAATAATAATTCTTAATAATTAACCAAATTAAAATAAAATAGAGTGAAACAAAAAAATTAAATATAACAAAACAGTAAAATGAGTTAAAAAATATAAAAAAGCAAGCCATTAAAATAAAAAAATTATATTAAAAAATAAAATCAAAAATTAAAACAAAAAATTAGAAAATATAATGAACAATTAATAAAATATAATTAGATAATTAATAAAATGGAATAAAATCAAGAAAAAGTTTACTAAATTAAATTAAATACAGTTACATTCACATAAGATATAAAAGTAAAAAAAGTATTAACTACAACCTTCCGGTTCCAATAAATTATTTAAAAGCTATTGACTCGTAGTTATAGTCGACTTTATAGTTAAAAGCAGCTTTTTTGACAGATATTTCATTTAAGTTATGCCAGAAAGCTGCTTTTAGAGTCGACTTTATTTTGCCTATAACTACGAGTCAATACTTTTAAATTATTTATTGGAATGGGAAAATTGTATTTAATATATATTTTTAATTTTTACCTTATTTTAAAGTATTCTATTATATTTTAATTTATTTAATAACGTTTTTTCTTAATTTTATTTTATTATTTTTTATTTTATTTTATAAATTCTTCTATATTAATTTTTGGTTTTATTTTTTATTTCATTTTTAGCAATTTAAATGAAAAACGTGTTTCCCCTTCTGTCGGTTTTCATATTGAATTCAAACAAAAATAACAATTTTTCACTAAAACTGCTTTCGTGTAACAACCAGTTAAAATTTTTAGAATATCTCACTGATCCAAAATGATTCAATTTTTCTGTTAAAAAGGATTTAAACAATCTTTTTTAAAGACAAGTTTTATAAGTGGTTAATAAAAAAATCGTGGAGTTATTTCTATCCATTTAAGTAATATACGTCCTAAATAAATACGGATTTTTCACTCCTGCGCCACCTATCGGGAAAAAGTTTTTCAGCAAGTAATTGACAGCCCATATCGGACACACGGGTGGAACTTAATAAAAGCTTGTAAAAAAAAAAATAATTCATTTCGCGCCGAAACTAAAAAAGCGAGATATCGGTTCGTTCTGCTCGCACCTTGGCCTTTCTCTGACTTTATCATATGTACGCTCACCGAAACAGCGTTTTGTTAACCGTTTAATTGAATGCGCTAATTTGACTCAATCTACAATAAAATAAAAGCTAAATTAATGTCAATTTCTCTCAACACCCCACAAAAAGCTATTATGCTCGCAATTACCTACTAACAACTACAACACACAGAGAGCAACATAACCTCATAAGAGTTAATTAAATACTTACATATGTACATATTAATGTACTTATGTATGTATGTATGTAAGCGAGTACTTCGCGTACCAAAAAGTTAATAATGAAATATAACTACTCGTACCTTAAAGTAAAGCGAAGAAAACGCATGGCACTAAACTGAAAAATAAACAAACCGCGAAAAGATAAACACAGCGGTGAGTTAAAATAAAATAACAACAACAAAAAAAGGTTTTATATTTCGGCTGAATTTATTATACGTCAACAAAACAAATTGGTACTCATACTCAGTAATTACTAACAAATTAATGTTTACAAATATTTCCGAGACTGAGTTATAATATGGGAGAGACTTTATAACCTTTTTTTGGAGAGCTATAAAAATCCAAGTGAAAATTAACTATGAGTTACCCTGCAGTAAAATTTAGAGACCGTCTGACGAAGCGCTAGTCCCGAACTGCATATGTATATCAGGACTATCTCTGAACTGGTGCAAAACGGCTGCAGAGCGGGACAGTTGAAACTTGCGATGTAAGTGTACAAATTCTCACTTCTCGTACAATATGAAAGTAGCGAGAAGACCTCCAACTCAAGCATCTTTGGCCGCGAGCTCAAATCGCTCGCTCGTGAGTTTTCAGATTTAATAAATTTAAATTGTTGCGCGCCGCTTACAATAATTTTTTCTTTTGTAAAATATACAAAAAACATGGAATCTATAAAAGAAAAAAAACGCAAAACACTTTCTTATAAAAAAAACTGCCCAAAACGGAACCGGTTAAAAACTAGTTGCAAAGTAATGCACTGGGCGACTATTTCCACCGCCATTGACACCGCCGTGTAAAACTAGACATTGAAAGCATTGCTTCGGTATTGAGCTAGAACTAGTACTGTCGGCAAAAGGTCTAGTTCTACGCTATTTCTGAGCTAGTCAGATTTTCTGCAGGGCTCTTACTTTTTTATCAGATATGGACATATATACATACGTAAGATACATTCATAAACAACTGAGTAGAGAAAAAATTGTTACGGTTATCAGCCCTAACCAGAGTGATGAGCATTTTAGCGCGCACTCTCTCGTAAGCCAGTAAGTTAAATACCACAACAAATGTACAGTGGTATATAAAGGGATACTTTTCCTGTAGAGTCGTAAACCGATTTGAGTAAAATAGAAAAAAAAAATTAAATTTTTAAATGATTACACATATAACCGAACACAACCAACAAGCATACATAGCTGGCAAATTCTGCCAGCTATCCATATATATATATATATATATATATATATATTGATCAATGGTATCCGGTTCCAGGTTTAAATTCAGTCAGTTTTGCTATATAGAAAAATTATTTGAAATAATCTACGCTATTCTGTAAAAAACACATATACATACATTACAACCGAAGACAAAATCAAAAGTTTAAGCTTTCATTGAAAAATATTGCTATTACCAAAGAAGAAGCAGATACATTGCTATACGATTTGCCGTCAAAAAGGGAGCGGCAACCAGGGTCTTGATCTCACTGATGGTGTGCACAAAATTTTACAGGAAGTGGATGACCTCCCTCAAGATTACGTCGAAATACTTATTTTCTGAATAGATTTATATGGACACTGGGCCACAGTGACATTACGTTAAACTAGGTAGGGATCGGGTGGGAGCCTCAAACAGCAGTGGTTTGCACTCAGACAAATAGGTGTCATAGAATTGGGCGAAAACTATTACCTGGGTAATTTTGAGAGCAAGCTCCTTTTAAGAGCAGATCGGAACCGCATCTTTCGCATTTGGCGCGCTTTTCTTCAAGTCACTATCCAAACGGAGTTCACGTGGAAAGTTCTGATCCTTGCTGCTGCATTTGGCGTGCTTTTCTTCAAGTCACTGTCCAAACGGAGTTCTCGTGAAAAGTTCTGATCCTTGCTGCTGCATTGTCCAGAAGGATGATGAAGTAGAATCACCTGAACTCTTTCTCCTACGCAGCTGAGTTTCGGCAAGCATCTCGACTTGCACTTTATAGCCAAGTCTGTGGAACTACCGGGGCATGATGTTACCCGTATTCGTATTTTCATAATTGGCTCGCAAATTTCCAGCATAAAAAAATGATTGTTATTATTATTAATTATTCATTTAAAGATGTTCTGCGATAGAAATTTAGCGTGGCGATTCTAGAATCCCACTGCTGGACAGTGGCAAAGAAATATATTCGATATTTACATCGTTACGATGGCTGCAACAGTAGTCATTCGGCGGAAAGCCCATGCTGCTTACGTGCGTTCCCATAAACCGATGGTCCGTATTAATCCATATTGCCAGCCAGAGTTCGGGCCTCTATATCGGAAGTTCTGAACGTTACGTTGTCATAGAGCCTGGGCCGAATTTGTCATGCTACGCACATGAGATGGCTAACTGTATGACAACCTATTATATCATGTACTTTCGATGAAGCATCGGAACATATAAAACTTGCGCTCGATGCGTTGAGTGTGACGAACATCTACGCTTTTTGACATCCAATAATCTAGTTTCGATTTAGCCGTTAAAAGGGTATATTTCAAACAGATTTTAAGGAGCACGAAATCAGTACAGCCGTCCTCTTCTATTTGTGAAGGACACTGTGCTATAGCACCAAGTTATCGGGACGAGTAAGAATAGGAATCGATTCACCACTTCATATGGCTAAGCTCAGACTCTCTAGACAAGGCGTCTGATTCGAGTTTTTCAATAGTTTGTCGGCGGTATCGGAGCTCCTTAGCTTCATCCGGGATTTTAAATGGTTTCACAGATTATATTGACAATATGGAATAACCTCGCTTAGAAGAATGTGCCTCTTCCCGGCACTCATAGAGGGCATTCGCAATGGAGAAATCTGCCTCCTATACACCTTTCTAACCTAACCTAACCTAACCTAACCTAAACTAACCTGTGAAGTCATAATTTCAATATATTTTTTCCCCACGCAACCAAGCACATCGCTCCACTGTACTACCTACCAATTGTAGCTTGATGTGAGTAAACCAGTAACTCTGATAAAAAAGACCGTTGCAAATCTGAATGAAAATACGTGAGTTCACGCGAGTATTTAACGACCGGCGCTCATCGAGCAAAATCTGCACTTCAAGCAACATGTAGCCACAGCAGCGCCTCCGACATTTGGGAGGAGAAGCGCAGCATTGGAGCAATTGCGGCTGAGTGCCACCATCAGACGGCGCCATAAACAGTTGAACGCTGCACGCCCGCCAGTAACGTACACAGTTCGCTAACGGATAGCAGTTGAATTTTAGTGAATTTTCAATTTTCAAGTGGATTCAAGTAGACTTTCTTAACAGCGAAAAAAAGAATAAATATTAAAAAAATTAAATGAATACCCATACATCGTATACATAAATATAAGCACGTACGGGGAATAATAGAATTATAAACTTGAGTAAGTTCTGTGGAACAGTGGCAAACGTGCAGTAGCGCGGAAAGATAACTAAAAGGACTTTAACTTTGGAATTGAACTGTACGAACGTGCTTGACTGCTGTTTGTGTCTGTGTTTGTTACTTATGTGTTATTGTTGCTTGCAAATTGTTCTAATTAGCAAACAATTGATAGCCGCGTAATACGAGCGTTGCACTGACCGCAGACATGCGCGCCTTTGCCCCCCTAACCACCCTCCTTCTAAAACCATAACAATCACAATGCGACGTGCCGCGCCGCGCCGCGCATTCCTTGCAATATCTGTTGAATAAAGTGAAAAGAGAAAAAACGCTTAATTTTACATTCCCCCATAAAGTTCAATTCAGTTCAGTGTAGTTCAGTGTTTTCAAGCCGTCAGATAAGACGTCGTTAGCCGTTACGCCGCGTCACCGCCTCACCGCGTCATCGCACCTACCGCACGCCGCTACACCAAAGAGGCGACGAGACGAGACAGTGCAACGCTTTACGTGGTATTTCAGTGCAATTTTATACACACTTAGGTAGTTAACCCGTTAAGCATTGCATTACATGCCAGGGCGAAAAAAATACTTACTCGCCAAGCACACGAGCTTAAATACAAAACAAAACATGGTGGGAAAAGTACATACATACGTACTCGCAATAAGTACTTAAGTGCTGTGGCAAAAGTTGTTGGCCGCTTGCGCAGCAGTGAAAGTGTAAATTAAACGCGCAGCAAATAACCGGCAAGGCAAGGCAAGCCAAGCCAAGCCAATCCAAGACAACATAAAAGCACGTCCGATTGGCGGTCATGGCGGCGCGCGCAAACCGCAGACCAGGCGCTAGAAGACCAGCTATGCTAACCAGCTGATGTATGCGCGCAAATCAACAACTGGCCGCTTAAAAGTGTAGATGCGGATTTTTTTCCTTTGCATGCCAGCTTGGTTTTTTTGGAGTCTATGTCTCAGTTCCCTTGTAGTTTTTTTAGTTGATTTAATCTCTCTTGTGGTACTTTTTTGTTACTATTGCAATTGTGAAATTATAGTCTTCTGTATTTAGGTTGTTGTTGCTTTATTTTCTGCACCAATTTCTATAGAAACCATTCTAATATATCAAATCGCTTTGTAGGTCACACCAATTTATTTAATTCTTTCTCGATACTTCGAAGACAAGTTTCTGTGCCAATCTTGGTTTTTATTATCTCAATTTTCTGGGCCAAAATTGTTTTGTGCGCTTTTCATATTCTAGCAAAATTTTACACCCAACGCTTAAATGCACAAATTGATATGAAGCACTGAGGCAGTGCAAATATTTTAGAAGAAATTCGATCGTTGGTTCATCTCCAATACAACAGATAGTCAATGTCCATACGAAATAAAAAATAAGTAAATATTATTCAGCGCCCACTCCGTAGGATTTAGGTTCGATCTGTGGTGCGAGTAGCACTTAAAATGGAAGAAGTGTTTTCCAACAACGGCCAGCCCTCGGGGGCAATGGGAAAACTTTGAGTGTAGATATTTCTGTCATGAATAAGCTTCTCATAAAACCGATTTGCCGTTCGGGGGCGGCGTAAAATTGTAGACCCCCTCGGCCAAAATATTTGTATTATTAAAAAAATTTCTAGTTTCAAAAATAACTTAGAGACTCTTTTTTCAACTTTTTTTGGTTTTTTGGTGCTCTAGCCAGGCAACCTATTTGGACTGAGTCCATTAAAGCAGGCCAGTCGTTTCTCCCTGTACTAGCTGGTGACAATTGGAAGCCCTTTTTCACCTGGACTTTCCATCGCTGAGAGGCCTTCCTCTTCCTCTGTTACCACCTGCGCTAGTCGCTCTATTTCTATACGCCATCGTCTGCGGTACTCGCCGTGGCCGCAGAATCTTTCTCTGGAAGACTTCAAGCGCCAATAAATCAGTTGTCAATGTCCAGCTTTCTGTGCCATATATGAATGATTCAATGCGCCTACAAGTGTTCGCAATAGGGCCATTGTTTCATGCACTGTGTGGCAAGTGGTATCGTCCTGTTCAAACCACATAATGTCATCATGCCGTAAAAATCGTATCATGTCACTATAACGTCCATTCACCGTAACCGGCGTTGCCGTCATAATTTTCGAAGAATGCGGTCGGACGCCTATGCCAGTCCAAAAACCACACCAAAGAGTGACTCGTCGTGGGTGCTTAGTTTTATTTTGTAGTGGGTGAAGTTTTGCTTGTTGTTATAACGTATCCGTTTAGGCGAAAATGTGGCTTATCTCTAACGATAATTTTTTGGTAAATCAGCATCAACGTTTGGACCACTTTTACGCCTTGTTCAACTGAGTATCGCTCCATGACTAAGTTTGCCAAATCCTGTAGTCCAATTGTCTAAAAAAAAAAATAAAACATTAAATCACCAATAATTGCTGTCACAGATCTGCGTCACCCGTTTGTCACCTTATACTAAGACGATCACAATGAGCGTGGTTTTTCTGCGACGAGAGAAGGCTTTGGCTTTTCCATTGCCACCTCAGCCCAAATTAGCATCTGTTGGCAAGAGCGATTCTCCTCAAAACTGACGGTATTTTCTGTGTTAATGCTGGTTCCTGAATAAGTAAAGCCCTCTTCTTTTTCTTATTTATTGGTTCTCTTCTGTGCCAACTGACGACAACCGTAAATGCCAAGTGAAGCCATGTACTTCTCCACCTGGTCTTTCCAACGCAGAGAAGGCCTCCCTCTTCCTCTGTTGCCAGTATCGCGAACCGCGTTGTATACTTTCAGAGCTGGAGCATTTCTGTCCATTCGAGCGACATGACCTAGCCAGCGTAGCAAAGGCCCGTAAATCTTCCGCAAAATCTTTCATTCCATTACTCCAAAAACAGCCGCATGTGGTGTTTTCATTGTCCATGCTTCTGCTCCATATACCAGCACGGCCATGATGAGTGACTTATAGAGTGTGATTTTTGTACGATAAGAGAGAACTTTACGTACTTCTCAACTGCCAACACAGTTCTACGATGTTGTCTACTTATTCGAAATTATAGCTGTCCACAATGACGTGAGTGCCTCAGCTCGAATGCGTTGTTTGACATATCCATCGATGTCATCAGCATACTCCAGTAATTGGCGATTCAGTGCGTTTGCTCTTATTAAACCATAGGGAGATGCCCTATGGCGAGTCCTTTCCAAGGTGTGGCGTGTGCTTAATTTATCAGGCCTATATCCACATTGATAAAACCCAATCAGTTCGTTGACGGTGGACTTTCGCCTTTCACACTTTTATCGAAAATACTTTATGTGCGTCGTTTAAGAACCTGATGCCTGATGGAAGTTGACGCATGTGACGGGATCACGCCTTCTACTCGTCCTTGTCTTCATCTCGCGGTGGTAATCTACTCCGTCTGTCATTTAGTAGGGCGAAGAAGTGTTCGCTCCATAATTATAGCACGCTCTGGACATCGGCCACCGATCGTGACATTCTTCGCCGTTCTTCCGGGCTCGTTCAAATTTCACTGTGTCCTCGACAACGGTACGTACTGAACGAGAAATGTGGTCCCGCTGCCCGAATATACCGGTTTGTTGAAAAGTTCAAGTATGAAAGTTGAATCACAGAGATGCTGGTTGTCTGTTGTGTTTGCAGCTATTCGACGTCGAATCTGCCTTATATTAAGCACTATATAAATAATAAATATCAGGGACCGAAAATAACAGTTATTTTTTTACAGTTAAACTTGGCCAAATATTTTCGAAGTCCGAAATAAAAGTCCTTTCCGGATAATAAACAAACCGCTTATCCAAATTAAACAAATTTGGTATCAAATGAAAGAGAACTGAAATAGCATTTAAACAGAAATAACGAACGAAGGTTACCAGCTCTATTTATATTTTTTTTTATAATTTAAGGTTTGTTCTATGTTAATTAAATAAAATTTTGTATAGAAATATTTTTCAATAGGTGGCTTTCCTCGTTTAGACATTTCAGTTTTAAAGCTATTTTAACTCTCCTACATTTGATACCAAACTTATTTAATTTGGCCAAGCGGTTTGTTTATCATTAGGAAAGGACTTTTATTTCGGCCTTAAAAAATATTTTACCAGAATTAACTTAAAAAAATAAAAAAAATTTCAGTACAAGTGAATTTAGATGACATCGTAAGATCAACAGAACACTGAAAACGAAACGAAATTTATTTGAGAAAATTTGAGAAAGCCAGTATATTTACTGTTAAAAATTCCTCGAGGTATTTGCGTTTTTAAACAATTTCGTTGTGCAAATAATTTTTATATGTAAATTTTTCCCATTGCTGCACCTATGTACATACATAAATATGTATGCAAACATGTGCCACATACATAACTGTGCATGCAATTATTCATTTTTGTAGTCAATCACCTCAAAAACAAAAACCTGAATGTTAGGCATGTCGCAATTAAAATAATTAAAAGTTTTGTTACGTGCTCGTGCGGAAAATACCATGCCAACGTTTAAATTAAATTTCTTAATCGAGCTTATCTGCAGATAAAGTGAGGAAATTAGATTAAAAAAAAGGCGGGCTATATTTAGTGTTCAGAGCTACTTGTTTGTATGCGCACAAGTGCTTTTTTTTTTCTATTTGTTTACATACATACGTACAATCTTTAATATATACCTGTTTATTTACCTCAACGATGTAATCCAAACCGAGGCGAACAGCCTCACCGTCAGCCACCCAATGCGGTGGAACGCTCTCAAATTACCGCATAAACATTAACTTGTAGTAATCGTAGCTCTGAATTGTACGATTGATTACTTGAACCACCCAGCGAAGGTCTGCAAGTAGCCCTTTGTACCGTCTCTCTTCGTCTCTTCTAATGACCTACTAATTGTTATTTGACAATCATTATTTGTTTTTATTTGACAATTACTTTATTCAATATCTATACAGATATACAATGTATTTGCTGGGGCAAACAAATATTTGTTTGTGAAATAAGCAGCCGCAGAAGATTCCCGCGTTCGCTTGTCAGCCATTAGGTTTGATTCTTTATGTCAAGGCAAAAATGTATTCTGTGGACAATTGAAATGCATTGAAGCGATCGACGGCGATTGACGATTGACGATCGAGTTTCTAGTAAACAATCAATAATTTGAAAGGCCACACTGAATGGCAGTCAATTTTCTCTATTCGAATTGTAAAGACATACAATTTTAGATTTAAGTTCGTACATAGTATATACATATATATGCATGTACCTACGAGTGTACAAATCTCATTTTAGGTTTTAGTGTCAACGGTAATATTTGAAAACATTAGGGTGGTTTTTTTTTTTTTTTACTGTGGGAGTAAGGTATAGGAGTATCCTACGTTAAGTTCTAAGCAAAAACCATGGGTCTAAAATCAATTCCGACCGCTCCAAACTAACAAAATATATTTTTTGCTTAGCAACGGTTTATTTTGTTTCGAATTTTTTATAAAATAATGCTTTAAAATATTTTTTGATATGAGGACTGCATTTCTAGTTTTTAACAAAAAATATATATTTTAATTTCTTAAAATTTGCTTTTCATACAACTTTAATTTAATAAAAATTTTAAGAAATACAATTTTTTTACCATTTTATCTAAAATTTTTATTCCAGCAAGTAGTCGTCTACATGGTATTAAGCATAACAATTTTGTAAATTCCATGCACTCTCGTCACGGGACTTTACCGACTCGAAAGCTCCAAATTGATTTTAAAGGCATAGGTTCTTCGGAAAATACTCTTGCAATATTACGTAGAATACTC
This sequence comes from Rhagoletis zephyria, assembly GCF_001687245.7. NCBI lineage: Eukaryota > Metazoa > Arthropoda > Insecta > Diptera > Tephritidae > Rhagoletis > Rhagoletis zephyria. The sequence continues at coordinate 1,309,786 of NW_016157085.1, read as the reverse complement.
CTAAGCCCTACCCGCATAGTCGAAAAAAAAACTTCGATACAAATTGACCCACCTTAATGTACATAAATTCATACAAACATACATATACATATGAGTACAATCACCGCTAGACTTTTCTAAGCGTAAAACTCGCTTTACTTTCTGTGGTTTCGAATTTCACAAAATAAAATCATCAAAAATAAATAAATAAAAATCAAACACAAAAAAAAATTAATACCTGCAACGGAGAGAATGTCATTCCATCATCGCTCAGCTGCATTGTTCATTTGATAGCTTTCAACGCGTGACAATTGTTACATTTTTTAAGTGTGTTTTTAGTGCAATTAAACATAAATCTAATTAAATGTGTGGTATAAATGTGTGCTTTTCGAATTCAGGTGTTCGTTTGTAAGTATATAGAAACTCTGCAATGCTTATTCTAAGTGCTTGCCAAAATGAATACAGCGAAGCATATGTTGGTATGTACATATATACCCGGCAGGAAATTTTTCTGATACCAAAGGGTTTGAATTTCTAGTAAATTTATAATATTGAAAATTGTAAATTTTTCAGAGCAGAGGTCTTTTTCTTAGCTTAAACTTTTGCCGATGACTTGACCTATTTCTTTAACCTTTGATGAATTCTTTGATTCTCACGGCTCAAATCATTGCTACCAAGTTGAGAACTATGTAGTTTTTTTCTGTTTCTAGCGACACAACTTTTTCATACAAAAAATATTCCGTTTTTGGTTGGGAATTTATGTTTTTTAAGTATAGATTTAGTTCAGCCAGAATTTTAGAGATTTACGACATACTTCAGCTATCCACTTAAGCTCAAGTCGTTCTCGAGGCTAAATATTTACAGGAATTTAATTAGTTTTTATTAATGAATTTGTTTTAATTTAAACCGAAATTTTGAGTCTCAATATTTGCTGCCATTTTGCTGCCTGCAGAAGGTGAATGTGATTTTTATAACTGGATAAGAACTATTGAAAAAGGTTTACGAAGTATGTACATATATCGGTCCAAATTTCCCTAGTCAATTGCTTACTTCAAAAAGTCGAAAAATGTCACACGGCTAAGAAAAAAGAAAAAGCATTTCCAACTTCACTTTCCCTACAGGGTATGCAGTGAAGCATATCTACATATACTGTACTATAAATGGTTATTTTTTAGTTATGGAAAGCTACATTTAAAACACGCATGATGTAAAGCTACTCATAAATAATTCTTGGAATTTAACAGTATTACTAAGTATTGTTTTCTGAATAGAAAAAAAATCATATAGGTATTATTACTATGCATATTGTAGATAAACATGTACGGTCACTTGTTTGCAACAAACCGGATATTGTAATAGAGATAAAAGCAAATCATATTTTTTTCAAAGTCCTCTTTGTGTGTGATAAAAACAAAAACAAGACATAAATTTTGTTCAGCAACGACATCTTATATGCCCAAACACGAAGATATGTAAATATGTGCATTAGGGTGGTACAAAAATGCACAGGAAAATCAACTCTTTGGAATTTTCCTGCTGCCAACCCTCAGAACTGAAGCATATCGAAAATAAGGAGACCCAATTTTTTTTTACATGGGAAAAATACAACTTTTCCTAGCATTGCTTGTAGAATGTATGGGAAATTTCAAAGGCCAGCCGGCACGCTTAAATATTAACCGGTTTCAAAACAAAAAAAATACAGGTTGGACCACCCTAATGTGCATATTAATTTTACCTACATACTTTTACCAGTCGACAAATTGTAGATTGCTTCTAAATCAGTCATAGCCAAAATATATTCCATGGGATATGCTTTCCAAAAGTTTGTACAGATTTAATATCAGTAACGAGCAGAGAGAGCTTTTACTTAGTAAATGTGTGCGCTAATTTAAAATCTATACAAACACTTAAAAAGTTTCTTGCGGGAGAAATGTTTGGGTAGTGACTGTTTTACATTTCACATATCTGATGGGAAGAGCTTTTAAAAACATTCCATGTTTTATCAGATCAGAGAGAGCTTTTACCTTGTGCACAACCATACAAAATGTAAACAAGCGCAGAATAAAAGCTCTCTCTTGAAATCAGTCACGATCAAAGCATATTCTGCGATGGAAGCCTTTTAAAACTTGCTATAAGTTTAATGTGGACGCTCAAAGTGTGAAAGCTTTCTCTGATCGTCGCTGCTGTAAACAAACGCTTTCAAACAAGGGTTTTAAAATAGGACCTTCTTTTTTAGAAGTTGTATGCGAAGATATGAAGTCTTTTGACACCGATATATGTTAATAAAACTAGATTTTTCTCGGCAAAAAGTTGTTCGGCAATTTCATAATTATTTTATGATGCGAACCGTAAATTAAGTAAAAGTAATGTGGTTAATAAGCCAAAGACGAATGATGCTGAACAAGCATCTATATTGATTACCTTTTTTATCGTTTACTGTAAGGAGCTTGAATTCCCCGCCTATTAAACGACAGCAGCGTTATTCGTCACAGAGACCACTTGAGAAAAAGACAAAACCAAACTTTACTGACGGCGCCAATACGGGATCCATGTATGGAAACCAGTAGAACGCAATGGACCCGACTAGATATCTGTCACAAAGTCGCACTACAGATCATCACAGAGTGTCTTCTCATAACGCAAGAAGGCAGTGCCTCCATAGTAAAGCCCCGATGCTGCCTGTCAAGGAGTATAACAACAGGCTCTGTAGGCATTTTCTGCTGGGAGGCTACCGTAGGAAGTACTCTAATATATAAATACTAAAAGCAAGGCCGCATCACCTGCATATTAGGGGGTATCTTCGTAGGTATTCTAACAAAGTCCAACTTTACACAAGACAACTATTGAACACGATCGGCTATCCAGAAGAACTGAATTTTTTTATTAGGAAATCCGTTAGCAATTACATAGGCTCTGGCCCTTTGATTGTTATTATGGGCTGTCAAAAATCAGCAATTTCAGACGAATAGTTAAATTATATCAGGGCCTACATGGCAACTGAAGCCAACTCTTCTAGCTCTTTGATCGGGCTCTTCTTAACCTTATATATGTATTAGCTAAGGCTCAATAGAAAAAAGTGATTGTTCTTCGTATTATTTGAAAAAGAAACTAGAGACCGAAATTTCAATACTAGAAAGAACTCAATGCAACTATTTTGTGTACCCTCAATCATATCACAAATTCTAACATTCTTCAATTAAATTTTGCTCTCACAGAATCTCCGAATCGTTATCTTGAATCGGATGTAAATATCCATTTCAAGACACCAATACGTCATGAATACAAACAGGCCATGTCGGATGAGGAATTAGCACAACGACAGGCTGAACAAATGCAAAAGCTTTATCAGGAGGAACGTCGACGCAAGTACTTACAGGAATTGCAGGATATGAATGCGCGCCGTCACACTGACAATTTTACACCAACACAAAAATCACCAATACCATTGAATCGGTATGATGACTTCCAATCGGATTTGGCACCCAAATCGCCAAATACGATAACAACACGTACGGCAGCGCGTGCGCTCTACAACTTCCAAGGACAAAATGCAAGGTAGGCAGGCATGACGAGAATAAATACTTAGTCCTCATTGTTCGCATTGCAAAACTCTTTTTTTTTTTTTGTCCGCAGGGAGCTCTCGTTTAAGAAAGGCGATATTATCTACATTCGCCGACAAATTGATCGTAACTGGTACGAAGGTGAACACAATGCCATGATTGGTCTGCTACCAGTGAGTTACGTTGAGGTAAGTGATATTTTTATATATTAAAACAAGTGTTTGAAAAAGTGCAGGAAATTTGCCGGAATCAAGATGTGACAATAAGCATAGAAATAAATTATTTGCTGGGCAGATGTTTTTGGCCACTGGACATACATTTTTAGCCATTTTAAAATCTGGCATACAATTTTGCTAACTTAAAAACTGAACACACATATGTAAATTTTGCTAATTTTAAAACTAGACATATATTGTTGGCCAATAAAAGCTGAACATAAATATTTGCTAATTTTACAATTGAACATAAATTTTGGTCATTTAGAAACTGTAAAATATTTAAAAAAATATGCATACACACACTTTTAGAAATTTAAAAACTGGACATAAATATCAGTAATTAAAAAACTGGACATAAATATCAATAATTAAAACACTGGACATTTATCATTGGCAGAATAAAACTGGACATAATTTTTTATCGTTTTTGAAAGTTTTAAACTGGACATAAAATTAAGCTAATTAAAAGCTGGATATAAATTTTGGAAATCTAACAACTAGGCAATAATTCTCGGTCCATTAAAAACTGGACATAAATATTTCCTAATTTAACAACTGAACATAAATAATGGTAATTTAAGAACTTTAAAGTCTTTAAAAATATACACACCTTTTTGAATGTTTAAAAACTGGGCATAAATTTCAGTTAGTTAAAAATTCGACATAAACTTTTGGTAAATTAAAAACCGAACATACACTTTTGGTTAATTAAGAACGGCGAACATTTTGGTCATTCAAAAACTGAGATCACATGTTTAGCTTTTCAAAAAAATATACATACATAATTTATTGGTCATTTAAAAATTGCAAATAAATTTTCAATCATTTCAAAATTGGACATCAAACTTTCAAACTCATTTTATTTTTTTCTTGAGTAGAGTGAGGCTGAATTTATTTGGCTGACAAAAAAAAAATAAAACTGATCTCTAGTGTTATATTGGCTGAATTTCTTTATTCATTCTGAACGTTTGGAATAAACTTTTCTGTTTATTTATTCTTTAGAACGTTCCTGATGATATGTTGACGTATATTTCAAACGCATTCTGTTTATTCCGGCTGTGAAATGGGATTATCCGGAATGTATAAAGAAACGCAGCCATTACGTTCAAATTGGCCCCATTTAACTTGTTAAATGAAAAAGAGCTTTTTGGAAAACACAATCGTCCACATTGAACATTTGGAGTTAACTTTGACGGTTGTTTGATTACCTATAAAAATTCGAAAAAAAATTATTCAAAATCAAGTTTTTGTGTTTCAATTTGTTTTGTGTGAATGTCTGCTTCATGATATTAACGCATACGGATTACTTAGAGACTTCAAAATGTTTAGTTCGTATGCACTATTTATCTCTGCGTACGATGAGACCTCATGGGAAATAACTAATTACCACCTTTGCCTCTTTTTTGGCGGGCAGACATGCATACAATTTTGATAATTTTTGATCATTTTTAATTTTTAATATTTTTCAGAATATAAATTTTTTGAACGTTGGCATGTCAAATTAAAGCTTTTGGGTCTTTCGGATTGGTCGGAGCAGAAAGCTTTCTGATACAACTCTGCGCTGAACTGGTTTTCAAACGAGTTAAATGATTTAACTGGTTCAATTTTCCAACAACAATTGCATGCGATTTAACTTGTTTATGAACATGTTTTGTTCATTTAACTGGTTCAAGCCCATTTAACATGTTTAGCACGTCAATTTGAACGTAGTATTACCGAGAGAATTTATGTGGGAATGCGCCATAGGTCCTCGCGTGGTGTATTATTTTGGCAACTCTGGTGGATTTCCAAACGTCTGATCCGCGATATTTCTCAATCTCGCAATGTGGTGAGGAACACAGACCTAAAACAGGTTCTTAGTCACAGTGTACAAAATGCTGGGATATTATACATATGGTGAACCAGTTGAGAAGAGCAACTTCAAGGAAGCACTTTAATTTCCGTAATCCTGCCGAGTGCCTTCCGTGCTGTTCTCTCATTACACTGCTTTCATTTTGGTGTTCATTGTTCGTTTTTCAACATATTGTGAGGTAAGCGCCAGCCCAATTGAGGTTGGGTACGCCTACCCCTTGGCTAGTCTGATCGCTAGATCACTTCAGTCCATTGCCTTGTGCCATGGTACCAATAATATATGGATGTTGTGATAAATAGCAAGAGAGTTAAGTGCTGGAAGACTAGCGATCAAGTAACCACGAACGACGAAAAAGCTTGGGAGCCGCCGAGCTATCAGTGAGAAAGATAATTCTCTCACTGTGATAGTTCTTGCTTAGGTATACCTACCGCACACACACTGATGGCTAAAATATGTGGGTCCAAATACGGCGGACCCTTTGCCTTCGGGAGTTTTCGGGTAATCTTTGTACCAGTGCAGAGTATTCGGCCAGATATGAATGTCTTTCCAAAATAGAGGGAACCCAAGCTTTTTTTTATACTAATTTTCTTTTCATTCATCTGTAAGAAGTAGGGTTGGTGAGAGCTGGGAGCTTAATAACTGTATGCTCCTGGTTTATATGACCTTTCCTCTACCAAACCCTCCATAGTAAAATTAAGTAGAACTTGTTTTATCGCCTGCTCTAAAGTTTTTTTTAGGCGCTCTAGTTCTAGAATTTCCTCCCGTACTTACTTCAAGCAAGTGCAAGTTTTGTGACTGATTGATTCACGGTGACTAGGACGGTCCCTAAGACCTCCGGTGCCGCCCCATATGTTATCATACTTAAGTTTTACAGACTACAACTAATTATAAGTCCATCGAATATAAGTTCAGTGTTCTTTCGAGGGCTTCTGAAAGGGACCTGCATAGTTATATATACCTACCTGCCAGTCTATGTACACTAGGGTGTGGCAAAATAGGTAAAGTCGGAATTTTAATGATCGCACTCTCTAGAATTGTTCTATGTCGAAAAATATACGCGAACACCTTTTCTAGAAATGGTATAGAATTCTTGGAAATCAATATTTTTGTGATCGGAAAGCTCTAGTTCTCTTCGGAAGACTTCCAGTAACAATACCCAATTATTTGTTTAAATATTTTTTAATACTAAAGATTTTTTATTTCCCCCCATTGCATTTTCTGCCATTTTCTATGAAAAATTTAGCGCTTTGAGCGACCTCTAAATATTTTTGATTTCAAAATAAAAAATAGGGTATACCCCCTCTTTTCACTATATAGCAATCCTAGGAGGTGAAAGCACTAAAAATTCCGACTTTCCTTATTTTAGACCACCCTATTGTACACTCTCCGACTTTTTAACACATATAGGAGTGCTGACTGGTCGATTTTAGTAATGAAATTAAAATTAGCTTAATTTAAAAAAAAAAATAAATAAATCAAATTTATAAAAATATGTTTGTGTATTAGCATTTAGCTTAAAAACAATCAACGTAAAATCTGAAGAAATAGGCACCTCGACAGTGATATTTAAATGTTTTGTTTGAAGAATGTAAATCAATGTTGCCAGATAATTTTTTTTTTTATAAAAGGCAAAAACTTTTCTAAGTTACTACTATATACCCTCTTTGACTAATTTCAGATCGTAAACAAAGAGAGCACCCGTTTACAACCAAAGAAACCATCAGAGGGACAAGCGCGTGCGAAATACAACTTCCAGGCACAATCTGGCATAGAATTGTCGCTAAATAAGGGCGAATTGGTCACACTCACCAGACGTGTGGATGAGAATTGGTTCGAGGGTAAAATAGCCAATAGAAAAGGTATCTTCCCAGTGTCATATGTGGAGGTGAGTGCGAAAGAAAAAGTATGTACGAGTATAATTTTTTTTAGAGAGCATTGTAATGAAATTTATATATATATATATATATATATATATATTTATTTATACGGCTCCTATAAATTTATATGTATATATATATATATATATATATCGGAGTATGCAATCAATAAACACTATTTATTGGCATTTCAGGTTCTCACCGATATCGGTGCCGAAGATATTGCCGCACGCACCGTTATCAGCGAACATGCGAGCGTCACGAATTTACGCCCCTCACTTGACACGCTACGCACAAATATTAATAATGAATTCAATTTTATAACCAAAAATGGCCATCAGCCACCAAATGGCATACTCAAGGAAACCAAACAACATCACAGCAATAAAATTGATGCACTACACGTGGATACGCATTCAGAGCCGTTAGTGTAAGTTGAGCGAAGAGGAAAAAAAGTGGAAAAATTTTAGACTAAATTCTTATAAATTTTTCTTCTCTGCAGCTATCGCGCACTCTACAAGTACCGCCCGCAGAATTCCGATGAAATGGAGCTGCTCGAGGGTGATATCGTTCATGTGTTGGAGATATGCGACGATGGCTGGTTTGTGGGCACCTCACAGCGCACTGGCTGCTTTGGCACCTTCCCCGGCAACTATGTGGAGCGTGTGCTCTGAAAGAGTGTCTTCCGCGGCACGCCAATAAGCGTTGATAATGCGTTCTACCAAAATACACACACACACACACACAATCACAATATTAATATTTAAAAAAAATACTTAGTTTAATGAACAAATTGAAGAAAAAGCAATCAAAGAATAAATTATGTTAAACAAAAACAAGTAAAAAAACACACCAGCAGCTGCAATATGAATTGAAAAAAGCCACCTAATATTAATTATATTTAATTTTTGTTGTTATATTTTATTTTATTTGCCGACTTATGTAATTTTAATTAAAAATTAAACAAAAAAATATATATATTTATTTACATACTTATATTCATGTTGAAAAGTATAACTCTACGTAAAACATATATTAAATTATATTAACCACAAAGTTTAAATTTGAAGCATAAAACAAAAAATATTTGCAAGAAGCATTAAATGGTGTGGAGGAGCGTGCTTGCGTAAGCCTCAGGCAACAACAACAGCGGCAGCAAAAAAACCAAAAGGTAGATGCGGCGGCGCACTAGCCTCCCTCCACCTGCAACGTTTACTAATAAAACTAGTCAAAGCTATTTCCAAAAAAAAAAAACATTAATTAATTAATTAAACATTTGCACAAGTTGAAGAAAAAGTAGAAGGAGAAGCTAAAGCTGAAGCGATATTCAAACAAAAATAGCAATGAAAATGTTTAATTTGAAAGTAATTGCAATTTCAAATGATATTCAACTGATATTAAAATGTCCTTGCGTCACATACACACACACACACACATATATATATACATACAGCAGTTAATAAACAAAGACCCTTGGTTTGTTTTACATACCCTCAGCAAAACCTACCACAATGTGCCTTCCCATCCATGTTGCCTTCATGAAAAAAATAAAATAAAATAAAAAATACCACAAATTCGATTACAAAAATGTTTGTATCCGAAAAATATCCTTTATCTCGTTACCGAATGTGTATTTGCAAGAAGAAAATTAAATGGTTTTGCCTGCTGGTTTGTAGTTGACACAATTTAGTTGTAATTTGCATACATATTAATGTATTTGTTGTTATTAGAATAAAAACCAAAAAATAATAAAATGCATAAAACACAAAAAAAAAACACTAATTGAGCAATATTTTAATCTGAACTGAAGGCTGCAAGTAGCCTAGATATAAGGGTGGTCCTTAAAATAGCAATATCTATATTTTGTATGGCGTCAGTGCTGCCAGATTTTCTTTTCAAAAAGCTGTAAATTTCTGAAAAAATCTATTTTCAACCAAAAATAACCGTAATCTTCAAAAGCGAAACGATTTTTTAAAAAATTTGGGTTTTTTAATTTCATTAGTTAAAAATATAAAAAAATAAAATCAAAATCATAAACAGTCCCAATTATACAAAACCAGACCTTAAATTTAGTACTACGACCTGAAGCATTGTTTACGAAATAATTTGTACTAGAAGGTATTTTAAAAAGCTGTAAAGTTGTCTAAAAAACTGGCACTGCTAAAACTGTGTATCTGGCAACATTACTACAGATATCAACAAAAATTTCCAAATTTTATAATATTTTGAGGGGTCTGAATTTTTTTACATTAATCTCAAACTTTTATTATTTTAAAATTTTTAAATTTTCGTAGATGTCTTTATTTTGTGCCACAAACCAAAATTCAGTTGTTGATATGTTAAGGAACACCTTATCAAACTGTCCTATCGTTTAGAAAAGGTGAACGGTGAAGCAGAAAGTCTCTTCAATCAAGGTAAGCGAACCTTCTAAAAGGCAATAAGAAAAACTCAAAATAATAAACAAAAATTACCTGGATTCAGAACATCGAAGAACGGGTGCGAAAGGCCACCGTTGCCCTATATTGCTGGAGAGGGGCAATGGTCCAAAAATTTGGTCTGTCTACGAAACTAGTGCACTGGCTATATCCGATGGTGTTGAGGCCTACACTTCTATACGGGATAGTGGCATGGTGGCCAGCTCTATGGAAGAAGTCAAATACTATGAAATTCCAAAAAGTGTAGAGAGCAGCTGTGATAAGTTTTAATGGTGCTCTCGGTACAAAACCCACTGAAGCAATCAATACGATTCTAAACATCCTACCCATAGACATTATGGGACTGCAATATGTTGCAAGTGCAGCACTAAGACTCCAGGAGCTATGAAGTGGGAAAACGACTTGATGCGCTTACACTATTATCCCCATTAACCAGCAACTACCGAGCAAAACGGACAATGCTTAATTGGGATGAACGCTATAGCATAGCTATACCAAGCAGAGAATCCTGACTCGAATAAGTTCTGCGATCTGAAGATGCCATTGGATTCGGCACAGACGTTCCAAATTAGACAACAGAGTTGGTGGAGGCGTTTACTGGGTGCAATTGGGTATGTCACTGTCTTTCCATCTACCTGACCATTGAAGTGTCTTTCAAGTCGAATTGGCGTCCATAAAAGAAACTGTCGACAACCTAAAACTGCCGCTGTCGCTACTACCAAAATATAAGTATAAGTACTAAGACAGCCAGTCGGCCCTTAAGACGCTTTACTCAGGCACTATAAATACGGAAACAGTTGCGCAAATCACTTAACGTGATGGCAGAGCAGTTTGCTTTGTACCTTGTGTAGGTGCCAGGGCACAGTGACATACCAGTAAACGAGCAGCCCGACGAGTTTGAAAAAAAGGGTACTTCCATTCGACTTTCATCCGACAGGAAGGGGATAGGTATGATCAGAGGTGGGCACGACCACAAACAAGCCTGAGCTAAAAGTGAGAATGTGTATGTGTGCCCAATTAATTTTTATGCTGTCGCGTTCTCATCGTTACGCTCTCGCTTGTATACGTACAAGCGTTGCTTGCGCTCTTTTAGCACCTGCTAAGTCTCTGCCCATGCCTGGGTATGATACTCGCTTTCTTCAAGCTCTCGCTAAGGCAACATTTCCTTGAGGCAACTGGTAACAGATGGAAACGCAGTGAAACCTGCAATACAACGAAGCTTATGCTGCCTAAATGGAACATGCTGCCTGAATCAACAGAAACTTACTCTGCGATTGTCCTTCGCTATGCAGGAAAATATAGCAATTCCTGGATAGGATTCCTAAAGGATCTAAGCGCAACTGCAAAGTTTGGAATACGGCAGTTGCTAAGGTTTGAAGACTCTACAAACAGGGCTCGAATCGTAACAGTCATGGACGTACTGCTCATTTCATATACAGAATTACAAGACGAGCAGTACGTTAACGACTGTTATAATCCCAAAATATGCATTTTTAAGCGACGAATTGCTAACTCACGACTGTTACGATTCGAGCCCAGGATTAAGTAGTAGGGGTTTTGGATCCATGTGTTGTCACAATGGGCCTAGACGTGCTGGCTTCCTCTAAGTTCAGCAGCCACTTCAACCTCGCCTAAGCTTTTTTCAAAAAGTACTAAGACCCATCGTTTGTAGAAAAATTACTGATATTAAACGTTTACGAAATGTGATCTCGGAAGGTTCAGTTAAATGTATACTCAAACACCAAATAGACTTCATCATGCTCTGAGAAGCTAAACACCGGCCAAACAATTTATTGCAAAAAAATTTAAACAATCCTTAGAGAACTTTAGGAAAAACATGGAAGAGCTTATACATATGCTAATACAGGAGCGCTTTCCTCCACCTGAAACCGAAGCGCCTTTAACGCATTACAAATAAAACTAATGGGTTCAATTTCCAGGAGCACATCCGGCAAATCTATATGATCTCCAGAGAACAGAATAAATGGAACGACTAATAATCGGACGTTTCAAGATTCGGCCATAGAAGATCTCACTTCGATTATCCGATTAGTTAAAGGAAACCCTACTTGTGATTCTTCGACAAATCAGACATTTTTTACTTCAAATCTTTGAACGATTTAAGTAGAGTCCTTTCAAACGTGTGCTGAATCATTGTTTTGTCTTCTTATTTCTGATCTAGGATTTGAAAAAATAGTGTCTTTATTTTTCTTGTCGCTATAACCGCAGAAGTGGCAGTCCTTGACCACAAATATTTTTAGGCCGTTTGGGTTAGTAGCATTTTCCAAAGATATATTATCTCCAAATCCGAAGAAAAGTAAAAATCCAAAATTACTACGATTAATTTTGGCAGAAAGGATAATGACCAAATTTAACCCTGGCTCAGTTACGGTCTGGATACTGTAACCAACAGCTAATAGATGACTTCTTCATCGAATGAACTAACCAACGACGTTTATTCGAATGAAAAAAATAAGAAAACCTTTAAAAAAAATATTAAAGACATATCGTCCCTTCAATATAACAATAGCGTATGTGCTCATATGCCATTATTTTTTTATTGCATATTTAGAATCTCCATCATTGATTCTATGTCTGGTCAAAATTTCGTCAAATTCTACTTCCACAAAGTGGGTCAAAATGTCATTGGAAAAAATGGTGTATAATTTCTTGTTCAAAAATTTCCTTCAAACAAAAAAAAGCAAAAACTTTAAACTCGATTTTCTCAAAACCCAAAAAAAAATTATACGCTATTGTTATATTGAGGGGACGATATTACATTAAAATTTTAATATAACATTTTTAAAAAGAGCACACAGTGCGTTGACAATTTTTGGTAACTTGCATCACCCTGTTATAGCTCACATGTTCACAATACGCCTGGTGCTGTCAAAATTATTTAAAAGTAAACAAACAAAGGTCAACAAAATGGACTGCAGCAGCCAGTAAGTATTTAACTAATTTAATCAATATTTATTTTATATTTATAATACAAAGTAAATTTTCAGCACGGAAGCGCCCGAAAGCTTCACGCGTATTGAGGCATTCTTGCAATTGCTACCAGTGAATGACAACAATGCGCTGCAAATTCTAGACCAACTGAAAGCGCTACGAAATCTTTGTGCTGTAGATCCAATGCATCAAAATATCATAGCTGAACATGAGGAATTCAATGCTCAGCTGCATAAATTACTATTTAATAACAACAGCACAGTTGAAATTCCGCAAAATATACTGCTAATAGCGCTACAGTTACTCGCGAATGCTATTGTGCAAAATCCCAACTCTCAACGCAACATTTGGAGGCAACATGGCGATGCAATTGTTGAATGTTGTCATAAGCCACCACTTGGGCGGCATACTGACATACTCCTAATGATAATGTACAATGTGCTGAAAGGCGGTGCTGTTTCGAATATGGAGCAACAATCGCTGAGTGCATCGGTTTGCGTATGGCAAACAATTGTGCAGGAACGCAGTGAAGCCAGCTGCGAATTTTTACACTTTATTTTTGAGCATTTCATTGTATACGGTGGACACAACACAGTGCGTTATTATGCACATTTAACACCTATGCAACGCATTTCATTCCTGGAGTACTTGGTGAATTACCTACGACAAGATAGTCCAAATGGACGTATACATCAGTTTCTTTTAAAATATATTACCAAAGAGTTCAACATAAAATCTGACCGAATTCTCGTGTGCAAGCGTGATGGTACACAAGCTTCTGCAACTGTCGAAGCTGATTCATTACCAGCACGTGAGGGTTATGCACTTTTGCGTGTGATTGCTAGCGCGTCTGGCAGCGAGTTGTATGGAGATAGTTATGCCAAGGAACAGTCGCTGTTTTTGAATGTGAGTAGTTTGTTGCGTTGCTTAGCGCAGGTGGGTAAGCAGTCGCAGAATATTTTTACACCAATGACAAAATTAGAGGAAGTGGCACTCACATCAGACATTTCAAGAGATTTCGAGTCGGAGGTTTCGTTTGAATTGAAAACTTTATTGGTGCGTTGCATTGCAAATTTGCTTTACAAAAATGCAGTCAATCAAGGTTACTGCATAGATACACAGTTGCTGCCGACACTCTTGGAGTGTACCAATATGGATGCACGAAATCCACGTTAGTATTTACTATAACATGAGTTTGAAATGTTTAGAAGTGTTATTGGGAATTCATATTTTACAGTTCTAAAAGAATGGAGTGTTTTGGCCATTCGCAACGCTTGCTTCGGCTGTCCAGAGATACAGGCAATGATTGCGAATATGACAAATCAAGGTGCTGCGCAGAATGACATTATTGACGAATTGAATTTAGATATGGGTGCTTTACGCATTAAGCCGAATCGAGGATGAAGAGTCTATAAATGTGGGAACTTTTTTAATGAAGAAATGTACTAATATATTGTTATTATTTTTCAGTTTGTAGTACATGCATTACTGTTTTTTTTAAGATACGTTTTTACCATGATTCAATAATTAAATAATTATTATTGAATCATGCGCTTTACAAGCCTTTTAATATTCTTATCAATTGCTCCTATACAACTCATAAAAAAATAAAATTTCTTATCTTAAAAAAGAAGCTCGTTCAGGATAGAATTGTACTTGAACGTTTGGCATCAGCTGGCAAGTAGCGACCGCTGTTAAAAAGGACCAGTGGTACTAAATTGAAAAACAAAATGAATTGTATAGAAAACAATCGAAAAAATATATATATTTGCATATGATATACATATGTATGCATATACATTAGGGTGGTTCTTAAAAAATTAAATGAGCGGTTTTTTCAGTCTCAACCCTTTAATCGCTAATACCACGGTCACAGATACCTCATACATATTTTGGTCCCAATTATAGAGACTAAAAAAATTAAAATTAATTATCAGACTGAAATCGGGACCAAAATTTACATGTGATATCTACGACTATAGTAGCATTGACGTAGGCGTTGAGGCTTATAAAATCTGATGATAAAAATTTGCTTCCTACATTTAAGAACCCCCCTAATGTACATATATTGTAGTCATACTTATAACAATTATTTATGTCAATATATACACACTTATGGGTAGGGATACCTGCTGCATTAATTACATGCCAAAGAAAACACACCAAACCGCTTGCTGGTGTCAAGTGTCGAAAATTTGCCCAGTTCACCTGAATTACTACTTTTGTCATACCCTTAGAAAACGCTCTTTCGCTCATATGTTACGCATTACTAGTCGATGTTCGCACATACGGATCTTAATATTAGGGAAACAAAAAGGGAATCCCGGCATAATTCTTCCGCTTTTGTCTTATAGTGAACATAATACTTCTATTCAATTAATATTTAAATGTGTACTTCTGAATGTATGTTTGTATGGTACGCGATCATGCAAGCGATGATCTAAAGCACCATACCTTTTCCCCAGATAGAGTATATGTACATACATACATACATATGTACGTACTTACATTACAATATACAAATTTTTGTCTGCTTATCAATTGTCTTTAGATACACCGTGCAGTGAATTCTAGACCCTAGATTATTCACAAACAAAGCACCTCTGTGAGTCCCCTGCGATTAAGCGCTTGGGAGATCCCAGACTTATGGGCGTGCTATCAGCAGCATGTCAAGAAAGTAAAATCACGCAGAGTATAAAACTCAGGTGCCCAGATGAATTCAGTATCATAACTCAAAAGCCTTTGCAGTAGCAGTACAACAGCCATAGTAGCGCAATCACTAAATTATTACCAGCAAACATCCGAAACAATCAATTCAATATGAAGACAATCGTACTTTTCGCTGGACTCATCTGTGCTTTCTGCCTCTTCCATGCCACCAATGCAGCGCCAGCTGATACAACTGCTCTGGAGCTAGAGCCGGAATTCGACCAATTGGCCGTACTGAATGAGGAGTCTGTGTCTGAGTTAAGTCGTCAAAAGCGCGCCACATGCGATCTACTTAGTGGCACTGGCGCTAATCACAGCGCTTGTGCGGCCCATTGCATACTTCGCGGCAATCGTGGCGGTTATTGCAACGGTCGCGCTGTTTGCGTCTGTCGTAACTGAGAAGAACAAGGAGAAACTTAAAACAGTGAGAGAAAGTTGTGGATACGCTTATTTTTTTTTTTTAGGATAAAACTCGAATTTTAGTATATTTAAACCCATTTATAATACTTAAATCGTGAAAATATGTATACTAGGATATACGTCTAATGAAAATATTAAAATTATGATAATAAATATACAGTTATATATTCTATTGCATGGCCAAAATATATATGTATGTATGTATTTACATAAGTATGTATATAAAATTCGTAAGTATTGGAGCCGAGGACGTTTCTCTTTCAGAATTGTCGTTCAGTTATCTGAGATAAGATATCCTGCCTGGTAAGGCATAGAATCTTTGATCTGAATTTCAGAACGAAGATCTCAAAGGAGAAGTTTGAACAACTGAATTCCTGTGCCTTGACTTCAAAATTGTAAATACATTAGAGCTCTGACAGTGCAAAGATGAAATATCTGTATACAAGCAGTCCTTAACGATAGAAATTCGTCAACCTAGGACCTCCTAAGCCCTTAAAGTCAGATTGGCAGCCAGGGTCAAGGTGCCTTTAAGTTGTAGTAACTTCGTTCAGTCGTCCCTCATTCTTAATCTATTTGTGTTGTGCGAACGTCTTGAAGCCCTTTAAACATTTTTGGTGAAGCCATAATTCCGTTACTACAGATTTTCCGGCATTGCTCAAAACTAAACACAATGATCTTCATAATCCTCTTTAAGCCAGCTTTAATCGTTAAGAGATTTTATTGAGACTGAAAGAAACTGTAATCAGACGAGGCTAGTTCGTGGCTATATAATGGCTACCTCAAAGCTTCACAGAAAAGCTCTATAGACACCAAAGAAGTATGTGGCCTAGTCCAGTCGTGATGGAAAACATTGCCTTTCTTAATGAATGATTGTTTCAATAGCATTAGTTGCTGGCAACAGAGAGCCGAATCAACGGTTTAACTAGGTCCTATGAGCCCGTGATGTTTAATTTGCCTGTCTGGAAGCTTCCTGACTCAGCGTAGGGAGTTTCCCTGGTCTCATATGCTGACGACTGTTCGATATTGGCGCCCTGTAATGGAATTGATGACCTCTGCTCGAAAGTAAACGTCTACCTTTACGAACTCTCTCGCTTTTTACTGCACGGAAGCTAACGGCGACCCTCTACATCACCTGGACGAAGGAGTTTAGTCTTCACCTAGGCACTCACGTCGATGGCAAACAAATTCGGACGGTGTATAACCCGAAAATCTCAGAGGTTAGCTTTGACAACCTTCTCCACTAGCACTACATAGAACTAGAGGAAGAGCCTCCGCCCAGGCAAATAAGAAGGTATAATTTCGAATATATGGTCGTGGTTCATATTTTCCTCCTTTGGACTCGACGACGTAACGGCCAGCGATCAACGGTATTCATTGAGAGTCGGTCACCACCTACCACGAGTCTAAACCACTGAAGGCCGGCGCACACTTTCCACCTATTGCAGGCACAGAGCTTCACCTGCCACGAGAGATCGCATTGCTCTGGCTCAATTACGGTTAGGATATTGCAGCAGCCTCGACATCCACCTGTCCAAACTCGACCCCTTATAGTCCTAATGAGCTTCCGGAATGTGAAGACTCCTCCCATGACTCCAACGACCTCTTCACATGTTAACTCCTACCCTTTCGAAACAGCCGTTATTTAGTTCAGCTTGGCGACAACGATTGATGAACAAACCGACCCAGGCGGGGCTTAGTAGTTCAGCTAGAACAACAACAGCAACAGCACATGACGAACTACTCAATTTCAATCCTACCTTGACCGCGCAATATTAGGGGTGTTCTCTGAGTCTTGCAAAGCCCTTGCACGGTGCACGGATTGCACGGGTTGCAAAGCTGTCCCATACGAAAACAGGTTTTAACCGTGCAATCTGTGCACCATGCAAGAGCTTTGCAAGACTCAGAGAATACCCCTATTGTTTTATGTGACCCTTTTTTCATCGTCCGAGTTGTTCGATTAAAAAATAGCTTCACTTCGTTTCAGCAGCAGAATTCTGTTAAATAAATAACGGGCTTCGTTTGGTATTCAGGTTTATGTAAATGACTGTTTTTGTTTTGACATTCGTCGGGCCCATCTTCCACACTCCTTCTGTAGCCGCTACAGGTACGACTGAAATGGATAACGAAACCTTTTGCCTGTCCTTAGGGATAGCATTTTATAGTCTCTTAAACCAACTTCCGTGAAATCGTAGCTGAACGTCATCTTGAGATATTGCAAAATATCTTTTAAAATGGGTAAGTACCAGAATGGAGTACTTGAGGTCAATAAATTTTTGAACAAAAAATTTTCTTCTCGAGACCAAAACATCGATATAAAATACTTTAGGATTCGATTGTAAATACTGAAAAAATAATGAAAAATTTAAAAAGGTAACCCGTACATTATGCAAAAACTAATGAAATTGCCTTCGAGTCGAAATACTTCCTTAGCAAAAGTTTAATAATTTTTGTCGAGCTTTAATTTACTTAGGGTGGAACATTATGATGATAGTAACTGAGAAATGGTAGGTAAGAACTAGAGCGGGGTACTTGAGTTCAATGAAATTTGAAACAGAAAAATTGTCTCCTCGATGCAAGAGCTGCGTTATACATATCATACTTTAAATTCCGACATGTCAAAAAGTGTAAAAACGCGACCCCTATGTTTGGTGAAAAAAAAAAAAAATCGACTCAGGAGTCTACGGCGAACTTTTTTCTGGATCAGTCGATGTACATTAGGATGCACCACTAAAAAAGTTGCGGGCTTTCCGCCGGAATTAAAATTGTACTATATTTTAAGATGTGTGCCAAGATATTACGGAAAGATTTAAAAGAGCTAGATCGATTAGAAAATACCTCCAAAAATCTCTTTATTTCGATTCCATTGACAAATTTCGTAAACATTTTTATGCAGACATGTTAGGCTTAAAATCTTTTATCATCTCTGAGGTGATTAAAAAAACTGAGTTTTGGAGATATTTTCAAATAGGCCCACCTCACGAAAATTGCATTATATTTCTGAAATATTTTGGCGGAGGTCTTAAAATATAATAAATTTTATACTTCCGATGGAGAAACAGTACCGATTTTATTTTTTTGTATGGAGAGTGATGCACCCTAATGTACATGCATATGGTTATATGTGAAAAATGTTTCTCGGGCGACAATTTACTGTTACCCATTCGATATCACTAAAGCATATCTTGGAAACCATAATTTAAATTTTGTCTACATTCCAGTAAACGAATTGCGCACAATAAATTTGTAGGAAATCTTTTGTACATACATACATATGTACATATAATACATATAAGACATGCCACATTTGCGCTCAAATAAATCACAAAATTTATTATACACTCTCTCCTTGAAAACTATGAACCGATTATCACTTAAGTAATAACTTAACTTCTTTAGTACTTTACAAATAGTTACTTCAGCCGCATACATACAGTGATATCCACCAATTGATATAAATTACAGTTTAGAAGCGGAAAAACACTATAACTGCAACAGTTAGAAAACGCATATCTGTTTAACTATTTAGCTTTTCTTCAACATGAAGAAGATTTTACTACTTCTAGGCCTCATTTTCGTTTGTTGCCTATTTGCTGTCAGCAAAGCACTACCTGGGGATACCACCACCACCACCACCACCACCACTGCAAGGCCGAGTTGGTCGGAACGTAAGGGTCGCTTCGCATGCAGATTTCTGGGCCCCTTCGGCATGGGTAATGCTGCGTGTGCAGCACATTGCACAATTCGTGGTAGCCAAGGTGGCTCCTGCAATGAACAAATGTTATGTGTTTGCAACCAGTGAAGGCAGGAATATCAGCGTTAAAGTTTTGAATGACATAAAAGTTGGAATTACATATATGTTTACATACATAACATAACTGTAACTGCATTGTTCACAAATAAATGCATCTTAAACACATTTTGCAGTGTGACAAGTATTTTTTGTGGAATTGCGAATAGTTTTTTTGTGTAGCAAAAAGGGAGGTTAAAAAAGCTGTCATTTTATTTCATTCGATTCGAATCGAGTTTCATTCGATCACGGATGCCATGATTCGGGCCCAGTGTTATTTATATGTTTTTGTTGAATATTTTATTGGTGTAAAATACATTTTTTGTTCTTTTATAAAAAAAAAAAAGATAATTATCCAAACGTTATAGCAGGAGTACAGAAACAAAAATTACACCAACTACGCATAATTACATTAAAAATTAAACTAATACATCATTTAGACATTAAGAACGACCGAGGCGAAAAACCAGCTGCTCCGATAACACCACCTTATTTCTTAAAAAAAAAAAATCGACCAACTTCCACCATGTTTTGTATGTACAATCTACCAAAATAAATTTTTTCACACATCAGTTCAACGAATGCCTTTTGATATTTAGTACACAATATCCCAGGGGACGCACACCTGCGAGTCCCCTCAGTGTTAAACCTATGCATATATGTATATGTACATACATACATACTTACAAGGG
Source organism: Rhagoletis zephyria (assembly GCF_001687245.7). Classification (NCBI taxonomy): domain Eukaryota; kingdom Metazoa; phylum Arthropoda; class Insecta; order Diptera; family Tephritidae; genus Rhagoletis; species Rhagoletis zephyria. Next base: position 1,289,305 of record NW_016157085.1, on the reverse strand, counting down.
AAATTCACACTTTCATCATCAACGCATTATCAGCGGTATAGCAAAAGTATAAAACAAATCGGAATTTAAGACATGAGCATCAGAGCACTACAAGAGTCTTTGCAACGACAATCAGAACGCGACACAAAGCTATCAACTAATAACAAATTTTGTCAAAATGCAGAAAATCGTACTATTTGCCGGTCTCATCTGTGCGTTTTGCCTTTTCAATGCTAACCAAGCTGCTCCTGCTGACACAGCTGCCCTCGAAGCGGCAGCTGACCAACTGGCCCTGCTGGAGCAGGTTCCTGCTTTGGAGCTGAGTCGTGATAAACGTGCCACATGTGATCTTCTAAGCGGTTTTGGACTTAAACACACTGCATGTGCAGGACATTGTTTAGTTCGTGGCAATCGAGGCGGTTATTGTAATGGACGTGGCGTGTGTGTGTGTCGCAATTGAGAGTATGCCGCTGGAAGCTGGCGCTTTTAAATAGAGTTTGTGGTAAATTTAGGATTTACATATGGTCAGTTAATAACTCACCATTTTAAAATAAAAACAGTAATTATAAGAATAAAAGAAACTAGAAAAACTATGTACTATCTCGTTTATATTTTTTTTAAATGTCCTGATTGTTATGACAGACATAGTTTCTTCCACGAAAATGTTTATCATAAAAGCCTTGTGGTATTTTCTGCAATATTTACGCCTTTATAACTATTTGAAGGTTAAGATCGGCATACATAGATTCACTCACGCATGAAAACCCCTATGGCGGACGAATTGAGCGAGCGGTTTTACCTTTAAATGTTTTTATCATGGTTGTTAGCATTAACCCTCTGCGTCTGATGTGGTGGTATGACAGACACCAAAGGTTCGACATTTTTTCTGAGTTTCAATAGCCTTGACCACTAAAAACGCCTATTTTTCGACATATAGTTGATTTAGATGACTATTTCATTAAGGAGTAATTAAAGTATTGATAGAATTTCCAGTTTAAATTGAAAAAAATTTATTAATAAATATCTAATATTTATACATACATATTTTGATCTGGAAAATTGGTATATGAAAGACGCGCAGTAGCAGAAGGTTAAATCGAACATTATGCGGGATTTGTGGCTAAAATTCTTTCCGATCTTCGCTCAAACTCTGTCAACCTAAGCTGTACGCTTTGTTAAAATCATTGTAACTCATACAGAAAAAACCATTGCTAAATATTTACATTTGCATATGTTATAGTTAGTCATGCAGTCGTTTAATTTACTGCCGGGTATTTGGACCGGGAATCACAAAACTTAAGAGTTGCGTTATCACTCAATGCAATAAGTAAATACTGAAATATTTTCAAGACTTCGAGTGGCTTATAAAACGGAGATGGAAGGGTTGTCGTGTATCAGAACACAGTCGATTTCAAGGCGACAACCATTCAATATGAGAATAACCGTACTTTTTGCTTTTTTCATCTTTGCATCTTTGTGCATTTTCGATGCTATCGCCGCACCTGCCGACAAGGTTTCCTCCAAAGAACTATCAAGCCAGTCGAATTTAGAAAACGAGAATTCTTCAGTAAATTTAAGCCGCCAGAAACGCTTCACATGTAATAGTAATGCATGTGCCGCTCATTGCATATTGCTTGGCAGAGTAAAAGGAGGTTATTGCAACTACAGTCAACATGTCTGCGTTTGCCGAAGATAATATGTGACTTTCAGGGAAGAGCGGAAGGGCAAATGAATTATAATTTAATTTTTGTGTTTGTTTTTATTTTTTGATGCCTGTTGTGATGTCTGTTATTATAACAATGTAAATAAATTGTGGAATTATGTTTTCTTCTGCAAACATATTTGTATTTTTTTATTTTTGGTTTATTTAGTTCAGTTTACAACTAAAAATGTATGAAAAAATGTAAGCAACAAATTGTAACACACTTTTTATGCATATTAATTTTGATATTTATCTTTTCGTAAGAATAAATTTTCCGTGGGCAAATAGATAAAAAAAAACGTCCCGCCTAAAACCGTAAATAAATTCAGGAGTGAAAATAAAGATTTCATTGTCGGAAATTGTACGACCCTGTACCAGTGATGTCACCTTAGAAATAGCTACCAGCTCAGCCTGAAAATCACTGCAGTCATCAGGCAGGCAAAGCATAATGGTATACCTAAATGTTCCGTATAAAGACTTGGCGGATTCACAACGGTGTCGTAAGTGTCGTATTGTTTAAACTTCGTAAACTTTAAAAGCTTAAATAAATGTTTAGGGCTGAATTCACAGTACATAGTTAGACTATTGTTAACTTAATTAATAACGAAAGTTTAACTATGGGTTTATATTCATAGCATCGTAGTTAACTGGAGATATTTGAAACAATAAAATTTAGCAATGCTACGAAATGAAATGTTCTTGTTCATTTTTAACGAGAGGCAAAGGTTCTACGGACAAAGTATAACAATTTATAAAAAGACTTCAAAAAGCGGGCAGCAGCAGAGCGAAAAAGCCAATTGGAATTCGAAGAAATTTTTGATCAAATTAATTCAATTACTAGCCAAACTGCTTTTTTACTTAACCGGAATTTGTTGCGAAAGTCTCTTGCGCTATAAGCCTGAAATAAGCAAGGACGTCTGTTGAATACACGTTCACGACGATGTAATAAAAAGCTCCAGATTTGTTTGATTTCTGCATCGCTTTTAGTATCAGATTCTGAGCTTGTCCTATGTGAAAACATGTTTTAAATAAATATTAACATTTCTTTTTAAACTTGATTTTATTTTCTCACGTTTTTCTTACATTTTTCCTTGCGTCAAGATATGAATCTCATTCCACAAAAAAAAATTTAATTTGAATTTATCTATGAGAATATCAGGGTTTAATCTATTGCTAACTTTATACGATGAATACAGAAATCAGTAGTTTAACTCTTGTTCCTAGTTAACTACGTACAGTGAATTCTGCCCTTAGAGAACTGAAAACCACAACCAGCTATTTTTTAACACTTCGAAAATTCATAATATGACTTTGATGGTACGTTGGGAACCCTCTTAATATATTTTTAGGCGTTTAAAGTTTACGACATACAACAATACGACACTTATGATACCGTTGTGAATACCCCAACTGACTATGACCCTCCAATCGAGTTTGAGCTTACTGTGTACAACGCCTTATATCAGAAAATGTTTCAACAACGCACTATCTCAGCTACCGATATAAAATCGCCCTATCTCAATGTATTTTCGTTTGAGATAGGGCATTATTCAACCGAATTCTGAGATAGGGTGTTTTTCAAAAAATTCTGAAGTAGGGCGTTCCTTCTACCTCCACTTCTACCGGAACGTCTTTAAAGTTTATCCTTTTTTATATTCACGGTTTTCTGACAAAGGGTATGCTAACTTTGTTCGCTGTTTGTAATAGCCTGATATAATCGAGATATGTATATATGAACATGCCTTTGTATAGTGTAAACCAAAAAGCTCGTACACACGATAGCTCTAGGGAAAATTGTCACATCTCAATTTGGTGTGTGGGTTACCCTTGATGCAAGAAAAGTTGGTATTTAAATGGGTAATATCGGATAAAACCACGCCCACCACCCACGTAATGATTTTTTTTTAATAATTCAAAGACTGCGATAGTTCGTTATATAATGAAGCAAAATCAACCACATTTTAAAATCAGAGCGCTATTTTGTCAAGGAATAAGATTTTTTTTAAATGTTGGAAAATGATCTTGGTACCTCAATAGCCGTCTTATCTCACAAATTTGGTACACAAAAATTTCCTTTGGTATTACTAAACAAGATATTTAAAATTCTTGAAATCGGGCGCTAGCCACGCCTACCACATATATTCACCGGTATTTTACGAAAATGCAAAGCCTGAATATTTCAATAACTACTGAGGCGAAAATATCCGAAATTGAATATGCGCAAAAGCAATTTGTTTTTAAAAAAATTTTAAAAATGGCCGTGCCTCCTTCCCATATTTTAAAATACGTGTATCCGCTTAACTGAATTCTCCCACGTTAGACCGCGTAGAATATTTTCGAAATAGGAAAATAACGTTCATATAACGGTATATTTAAAATATGCATGTCACTGTGAATAATGCCAAATTGCTCGGATTTAATATTTGGAGGAATCTTCTGTCAAAAAAAATGCATTGCTGTAAAACTTCAGAGAAGAGCTCCTTGTTTCATAAAACAAAATATTAAACAAAATTTTAATCGGACAAGAGCCACGCCCTCTTTCCATATAGCTGATTTATTTTTTATTTTTTTTAGTGAAAAATTATTTTTTTTTATCAGTTTCCTTAGTAAATTCAAATATAAAAAAATCATTTTTCACTTAAATTGCTTTCGTGAAACTGGCTATTAAGAATAAAACGAACATTTAGTCGAACTTATAGCGGCGACGGTTTGTTAAACACGGTGCGTCGCTTACATGAGAAGATCTGTTACCAGCAAAAAACTAGGAAAACGTGATGAGAAAGTAAACTAAATAAAAGCGCCACAATACAAATATTTGCGCGGCTATCAATCGCAAATTGAGACGGTCTGGAAAAGGTAATACACTTTCATGAATGACTTTTAGTGAGTCCCCTACAAATGATGAGTAGGTACTTACATATGTATGTATGTATGTACCCACAGTTACATAGGAAAATCCAAATTCGCGTCAACAGCGTCTTATCAATTTTATGACAGAAGCATGTACATACATACATACGTATGTATCAAGTATAAAAGACAGATGTTTAGCGGAATAGGGCACCAGTGCAAAATAGCCTTTGCAGCATTAACTAGAAGTAAAATTAAGTTTATCTTGAAATTAGCGGGAGACAATACATAGCTAATTCAAAAAAAAAATAAATAAAAATGAAGACAATTTTACTTTTTGCTGGACTCATCTGCGCTTTTTGTCTATTCACGAGCATCAGTGCCGAGCCCGCTGAGTCTGCGAATGATGGTATTTTGGATACGGATGAAGTGAATCCATTAAGAGCACAATTGGAAGTGAATCGCCCGGAGCATTTGAGTCGCCAAAGGCGTTTTACTTGCGACGTACTCCAAAGCAAAGAAGCCTGTATTTTCCATTGCCTTTTACTTGGAAGACGTAGTGGTTACTGTAGCCGAGGTGGGGTATGCATTTGTCGCCTCTAAAACTATGCTGTTTACTAAAACCGGCGATTAGCTTAAGTTAGTTTTAATTTGAAATATTCGTATATATGTACCATTGTAAAAAAATAAATTGAATTAACCGTAAATCTTATTTACTGAATATGTACTCATAATAATATCACCTGAAAACCGATTTCCTATTTTAGAGTCCTTTTTTTAATACAAGAACTTCGAAAGCGCCAGCTAGGAATTTGGATAATGGCTTACAAGAATACATACCGTGCATAAAAAAATAGTGTAATTTTAAAGTTTAATTAAGAGGAAAAAGCTTTAATCAAACTTCAATTAGGCTACTCACTTTGGTGGAAGAGAGATAGCAAATCGGAAAATAGTAAAAGTACAGGAAAAAGAGGGACTGGTCAACTGAGTATCCAGTTGCAGTTGTATGACCATACTCAATTCCGACTCTTGCGTCCTGGTTCGCGCACTCTGGGCAACGCGAGAAATCCATGTGCGAGATGCGGTAGCCAATTCAAGTGGAGGCTTGGGCCGTGGCAGAAAGAGAGAAAGCTTCGGTGAGCCTCTTATTCGGTTTAAACGCTCACTGAAGTCAGCAACGTCTGTTCACCAAGAGGTGCGGCTGCAAGCGGGCGTCTAAATTGGAGCACGTGGCTCGCTGTTTTTATAAGCAACCCTGCGATGGTTGTGCGTTGGGCTTCAAACCCGCCACGTAAACACAATAAGCAATGAATAGACCTGCAGAGGCTCCTCGGCTAATTATCCCCTCAACGTTGACGACCCTTGCATCCAGAAATGCACCTGGAATGTTCGCACCCTTGATGGGAAACCTGCAGAAAAATTTGCAGCGTGTTGACATCTATTAGAGCTGTCATGAGATGGCGCACAAATTCGGTGTGGAAATTGTGGTTGGCCGGAGAATTCGACACATTGAGCTTCATATAAAAATAGGTGAACTAAAGCCCAGACTCAATTTTTGCATTGAAACAATTAGCTCACTCTCAAGAATTCCAAGCTCACTTTTTAATAATGAGACACATTGTCCCCAGGCTCCACCCCACTTATGAAAGAATTGCCACAATCCGAATAAAGGCTGAATTTAATAACAACAGCCTACTTTGATCGCACGCTCCGACGCACAGTGTATTATTTCCATATTCTATAAAATATTAATTACATTATTTTAGGTCGCCAAATGTCAAAACAACGTCAAAAACGTTTTTAGAAATGCCTGATAAAGACGAAGCAATAACAACTAAAAAATTTAAATCAAAGTCTAGGGCGGGACGGGGTTTGATTCGGAAAATTACCAAGCGCAATAATATTTAAACTTGTATATTTGAAACTGAATCTCAATGTTTAATTTGTCGGTGTTATGTGATTTATGGAGCAATTGCTGGAATACCATTTTGGTCTTATTTTTTTAGGTATGTTCTTTTTAATGAATATACATTTTTGGGATTTTAATAAACTAGGACTGAGTACTTAATGTTAAAGTAAAACGATGTTAACTTAAATTTATTTTTAGCTATTTATTTATTTCATTAGACCCGCAACCTCGTTATCCGCCACTATTCGATAAAGTTTGTATCTTATTTTATTTGCCACTCCTCTAGACTTTAAACAACACAATTTTATCTGCTGGAAATTGCAGGTTTCGATGAAATTTTCTTTTTTCAGGCCTACTAGAAATTTAATTTTCTTCGGGTAATTCATTTGCATTTTATCTCGACGGAGACAAATTTTTATATTGTCGCTTTGAATAGAGAAAGCATGATTCATTACCTTTCCAATGGTATCCAATTTTTGTAAATAGAGCAAGAAATATTGAACTTATAACGGAGTTTTGTCGACCCAACTTGACCTTTTTATCGATTTTTTCCACGCCCATAATTAAAAAAAAAAATATTTATTTTTAAATTCATTTCTGTCAGTTTATAATTCCTTGTTATAGGGAAATTCTAAATATCAATTTTGGGCATTTCAGCCTTTGAAGCTAGTTAAATATTTCAGTTTCTGCCTTTTTAAAAATTCCAGTTATATAATAGGGTGGCTTAACAGTAACTCTAAATGACCAATTTTTTGTAAAAAGTTTCGCCTGTCTTATAACGTCCCTTGTGCAAAATTTCATTAATCTATCTTCAATAGTTTTCGAATTACAGAATTAAAAGCAGCTAGATGGGTAAAATCTTACACTGTGCGACGTAGGAGGGCGGTGACATCAACAAGCGTATCTGCCCTCACCAGGTAGTTAAAATCATGTTTGGTGACTTGAACACCAGGGTAGACAATGAAGACAATCGGAATCACGTCCCTTCACTAGGCCAATACGAGGTGAGAGCAGCAATAACAGGACTTAGAAAAAACCAAGCTACTGGAGCAGACGATTTACCAACATGTACCAGCTTTTAAGCAGAATTTGGTGTATTGAACACATACTTGCAGTCTTTCAGTATTCTTCGCTCAATCCATAAGATGGGGGATCCCGCTGCCTGTGCCAATCAGTGATGCCAGATTGTTGGTAATTTCCCTATTTGAGGGATATTTTGCAACAAAAATTATTAAAAGGGAAAAAAGGGACATTTCAAATAAATAAGGGATTTTCTTTTGATGCAGTTATTGTTGCATAATTGATCCAAATTTAAGAATATTCGACATTCTTACGTAATTACTCTTTCTGAAGATGTGACGTGGAATGAAATGGTATATAATTGTTAAAAAGTATAAGGACAATTTAGAAAATTTTCTTACGTTAACCAATTCAAGCGCTGAGTAAGAAAGAATCTTTTCAGTTGTAACTGGTGTTTCCTGTAAAAAGCGGAACAAATTATCTGATGAAATGTTAAATAGCACATGAATGTGCTTAAATTTTTAAGTCACCGAAAAATTCTTTTAGGTGAAAAAATGAATGAGTGAAAAAAATGCAGAAAAAGGGGTTTTTTCTTAACAGCGGTCGGCCCCGGCAGGCAATGGCAAATCTCCGAGTGTATTCCTGCCATGAAAAACAGCTTCTCATAAAAATACACTCGCCATTCGGAGTCGGCGTAAAACTGTAGGTCCCTCCCCTTTGTGTGACAACAACAAGGGGCACGCCACAAATTGGGGGAGAAGCACATATGTGTAAGCGCCAATTATTATTATTTTAATGGATTTTACTTCTTTACTACTGAAACATGTATATGTTTAAATTCGTTGGGAATTTTGTGGGATAAATTTTTAAGCTGTGGGTAATTGAGGGATTTTTTCCCAATTTTCGTGGGATTTTTAACAGAGAATGTCTGGCATCACTGGTGCCAATTATCGCGGGATAACCCTTCTTAGCATTCAGCATCTTATCAGTGCGGCTTCAGATCTGCAAAGAGAAGCTGACTCTAAGAAGCCAAGTCTAAATTTGGGCTCCCGCAAAACATATACAGCTACATATATGTAGAGTGACGTTGAGCAAAGCATTTGCGACCTCGAACACAGAATCGCAACATTCTCCAGCTAAGTGAAGATGGTAAAATATGTTGGTATAGCGGAGAATGAGGACAAGACAAAACCAAAAAGAGTAGGTATCCATTTATTGGCACACACGTCACTGTTGACTTTGAAGTACTGAAGAACTTTGTATACTTATGATCCAGCATTAACATCACCAATAATGTCAGCCTATATATCAAGCGAAGAATAAATCTTGGCAACTTTGGGCTCCGTAGGCAATTGAAAAGCAGAGCCGATGTCGGCTCACTGCAATACCCAGATGAAATAACAGTTTTTTTTTTAGCTGTCAATGTCAATTCAAATGAAAAAGCTTCTCATAAATCTCATTTTCTGTTCGGAGGGCGCGTGATGTTGTAGGTCGCTTATTCGTTTATCTCATACACTCGTACGTACATATTTATCCACAAGTGCAATATATTGCAAACAGTTGCTTTGTGTTATTTGGTATTACGAAACATGCGGTGCAATAACATTGATAGCGATACGCTAGTTGCTCTTATCATGCGTATCTATTACTTATCGAAGATGTTTTGAAATCTTATACACGCATTATCAACATTTGGTGTATCGGTGTTTTGAAACACTATGCTTTCAGCCTTAAGCCCGGCAGTAAAAATACTGAGGTTCTCCCCATGAGTAGCACGCCTTATTATTTTCATTAATCTGCCGAGCTTCTTCCCAATCGTTTGTCTTGATGTTGTCACACAAATTAAGGTTATTGCAGCCTTAATCTATTTTAGGAAAAAAGGTACAAAATCAAATACATATCTGTAGAACGAGAAGAAATAGCGAAGGAAATGTATCTAACAGTTTTTTAATGCTTTTAAGGTGGAGAATTCAGAAAAAAAAATCTCCTTGGATAAAAGATTTACCTTGACCTTTGAAATTTCTTGAAACCGGTATGCAATGAACTTTTTAAAAGCTTTAAACACATTTTTTTGCCGTGCCTGCGTCCGTTTCCATGGTTGCAAGAACTGGAAAACGAATTTTGGATCTTATTTTCATTCGTTACAAACTATTTTAGGTAAAAAAAGAAGCAAAATCCAAAAATTTTACTTTGGAAGAACATTTTTAAGATCTGATTCAAACCGACCTTCATTACTAATATTTTCGAAATTTTTTCATTTATTGACCTAAAAACAAAATGCGATGGTCTTTAAAAAAGGCAAATATTTATGCTTTTTTGGTTTTTTTAAACCATGGAAATGGATTCCTTAACAAAAGTCCAGCAAATATATGTATGTATTTAAAACTTTTTGAAAAGTACATAGCAGACTGATTTCATGCCAAAAAAAATTAAAAACCTTCTATATTTTAAGGTAATTTCAAAGGCCCATCGAGACAATTTTTCCTGAATTCTCCATTTCAAGGGCTTTGAAATACCGTTACATTTATTTAGGTATCTCTTCTCGTTCTAGGAGATATTTGGTTTTGCCTCCATTTTTTCAAAAATAGAACACTGTTCGCCGTCTCCGAGCGGCAAATGGTTTATGTGAAACTCCTTTTCCTGGTAGAAGTATAATCACAGGTTTTTCATTGCCTGCCGAGGGGCGTCCGCTTTTGAAAATACCTTTTCTTAACTATCCCTCAGACGTAGAATTGAATCTAGGTTCCACCACATGGTAAAACGCATCACTAACATCTCTCAAAAATATATTTCTATAAGGTTCATGCGCTATTTGTACACTAGTTTGATTTACTGCAGGGTGGTTATATCAGAAATGGGGGAAAAAAAACTAAGAATTGCATTATCACCTGTCGAAATGAATGTTTTTCAAAGTTCGTGAGCAGTATAAAAAGAGATGGGCACTGCTGCAGAGTATCAGTAGTTGATTTCGCGCCGGTACTTTGTAAAAATTCAGCATGCAGAACATCGCACTTTTCGCTTTCCTCATTTATGCTTTCTCAGTTTTCGATGCCATCGCCGCACTTTCGGACGAAGCTGCCACAGAAGAAATAATTGGAGTAATATCCTCGCCGACACATTCGGTTGGGGTAAATGGGAATTATGCAGCAAGTCGGGCCACGCAGACCCTTACTGCATGCACCACTAATTCCTGCACATTTTTCTGCAGATCCATAGGGAGCCGAAGAGGAGGTTCTTGCGGACGTCGAAATCGTTGCACTTGTCGCCCATAGATACATACTTATGTATGTACATATGCATTGCAAATGATCCAAACATTTTCCTTATTTCTGTTTTGTGAGGAAGTTTATGGATTAATATATGTACTATATAAATGTAAATAAGTTGTGAAATATACATATGTACATATGTATGTATACAAATATGATGAATGCAACTTTATGCACATATTTTTCCATTTTGCATTTTCATTGAATAAATATTTTCTTCATTTGCCTACAATTTAAATGCTCCTAAAATGTTTTAATGAAGCAATAACTAAAAGGAGGCATGTAGTTTTTGGCGGACTTTAGGATGCCTCAGGAAAGTTTGTATAAGTGAATTATAACATTTGGCATACTTTAAGACGATCACCAAAGAATTTAGGCTCAATTCAAGGAAGTTATTTGACTGGACCGCATTGAACAGAACTCAAAAAATTTAAATTTTTGTGCAAAAAGTTTAATTTATAAAGTTTTTCCCAAAAAAAAGTGATCTCCAGTTCTCTAAAATTTTGCACAAATATTATACAATTTTGTGTAAGGAGAATCAATATTTCTTTGCATGGAGCATGCGGCAGTCTAATGTAAATATGCCTTATGTCTTAAATTTAGAATAAATAAGAACGTCCAATTTTCTTGCTCTGCTGTCATCAGCTTGTTCAATCAATTGACTCAATGCCATTAAGTGGCTGGCATTTTTAACAAATGGTCTGAAAAGTGTGTTTGTATGTATGTATGTACATATGGTATATATGTATGTTTAAAGAAGATTTATAAAAATGTTTGCAACTTGTTATTATGACGAAACTATATAATGACAGCCCTACTCAGCCTTAAGTATGTAACATCCATCAAACGTGGCAAGTGAACTTAGCTAAGTAGTTCAAATTTTTAATTTTTGTGGCAAATGTTTATCAATTCAGCCATTTCAGTAGAAAGAACAAATTATCTTTCGTATATAGTCGGTATACATATGTATGTATGTAACAATACAAGTTTAGTCGCATATCAATGCTAAATTGATTTTTTATTTGGCATAAGCGGAATTTATTTAATAAATTTTGGAAAACTTTTAAACTAGTGCCAACTCTTAAAAAAAGTTTAAAAGTAAAGCTTCAAAAAGTATTTTAGAAATAAAGGCGGACATCCATAGTAGTCAAAATACATACAATTTTCTTGCATTTTCGTACGTCGCTATATACATAGGTACTGCCAATTATTTATATTATTACTTAATTCTGAATTTCTAACCAGGTGGCAACCTTCGTCGAAAATATATCCGAGATAAAACTTTCTTAAACCTCTCTAGCTTGGCAGCTATATTAAAACATTTACTTTAACTTGTAAATTACATAATTTGAGCTTACTTTAAGCATCTCGGGTCGCACTTTTTTCACACTCCCGATGAGCTTTCGGCGATGAACATAAGTCGCTTGAAGAGCTTCGTAGCGAGCATGGAGCATTTCTCTTACAGAAAGTCATTCGCCCTCCCCCTCTTTTCCTACCCCTGCGTCCTCCCCTCCCCTCCCCCTTAGGGCATCACAACGGACAGCACAATTGTGTCTAAGTGGGCCTCCATCTACGCAGGCAGCCCGATAACCTAACCTACTTGAACTGCACTCGTTTGACACCCATATTAAAATATTTCATTTGCCACTCTAATTAATTTAATTTTTAATTTCTAACTAGGTGGAAATCTTCGTCGAAAATGTTTCCGCAACAAACCCTTCTCAAAACTCTCTAGCTTGACTCTATATTAAAATATTTACTTTAGCTTGTTAATTAATTTCTTAATAGCAAAATGGAATTGAAAAGTAAACAGCCTATTCAACCCTTGCTCCTTTCACACTTTTCCGACTGTGCGCGGCAACAAAATTTCATTCGATCGCCACCAATGGACACACATAAAACCATTTGATGGTTAGTCTAATGCATTCTATAATGTTTTATGATTTTTCATTATTTGCAAACACACTTAATCATATTTCAGCTCTCGTATTTTCCTTTGGAATTGATTGTGAATTGGTTTAATGAATCATTCAAAAATGAATACATTTGGATAGCCACAGATCAAAGAATAATTACTTTTCAGAGTGGAGAGGTGAAACAAATACTTGGGCGAAAAAAATAACGATAACAAAGAAAAAGCAAAAAGATTTATTATATTCGACGCACCCATGCATACTATATGTACATTAGGGTGCATCACTATCCATAAGAAAAATCGGCAGTGTTTTTCCGTCGGAAATATATGTGCTATTAATTATATTCTAAGACTTCCGCGAAAATATTAAGATTTACCTACCTGGACCGACTTGAAAAGCTCGGCCTAACACTAATATATGTGTAAGCGCCAATCTATTATTATAATTAATCTTTGGACAAACTATAAACCAAAAAGTATCGCTAGTACTGCTAGAGGTAATATTGTAACGAAACAAAAATTAAGATACATATTTTCCTATAAAAATTAAGATATTTCGAAAGGTATTCTTACAAAACGACTACATTCGTTTTTTTGAGGTATCGGAAATTCATGCGAAGGAATCATTTGCTAAATGCTGTTTTCAAAACTAAAGCTAACCCTCATTAGTTAAACTTTTCCAACTGGGTATTGCTATTTATGATCGCAAGTAACCCATAGTAAGTATATAGATATGTATGTGTAAATGACGGATACCAGGACAGCGTGCAAAAATAAATAAAAAATATTTTTTTTAACATAAAAATAGCCTGTAGTCAGTTTTTGAAATATTACTAAAATATTGTTTATGCTACATTTTTTGAGTTATGTGAAACAATTTAGAATACCGTTTAATGAACTTTAATTCGTACAGCATATAAGCATCGGATATATACTTATAATTTTGTGAAAAATAGAAATTATAAAATATTGGCTTATACCACAGCTGTGCGTTCATGTGTATGTACGACAGTAAGTGTGCTTGACTGAGTATGTGGGTAGCATGCCAAAATGTAACAGTTGCCAAATAAATAAAATACAATTTGTATAGCGAAATAATCAAAGCAACAAACCTCTTTGAATAACTAAAAACAAAATATTAAAATGATTTTCACAATTTCCCCATGACAGTGGTGGTAGCATTTTAATTTCGATAGCATCAACCACCTGCTTCTGAAATAGTTTACATACCAAAAACTGTCGAAATTGTGAGTAGTGAAATAAATTTTCTTATTGTTATATTATGATTACATATTTAATTGTTAATTCAATTGAGTTTGAATTTCATTATATAGGCCATTGGTTTACATGTACTATGTACACTAAGGCGTATCGCCGAAAAAAAGTTTAGCGTGTGTCAGTTTCATTTGAATACCTATGTCGAGAAAAAAAGGTTGGGTGTACACATTTTTTTAGGCACCCGCTAAAAACCAGTAAATAGCGTTTTAGTGTTTTTGCTATAACTTTGAAATGAGAAGCTATTTTGCTTTAGCTTTGTTTTTTTATTTATTTTATTTTATTTTATTTTATTTTATTTTATTTTATTTTATTTTATTTTATTTTATTTTATTTTATTTTATTTTATTTTATTTTATTTTATT
>NW_016157085.1:1272414-1273271 GCF_001687245.7 Rhagoletis zephyria | reverse complement strand
TTATTTTATTTTATTTTATTTTATTTTATTTTATTTTATTTTATTTTATTTTATTTTATTTTATTTTATTTTATTTTATTTTATTTTATTTTTTTATTATTTTTGTTAATTTTTTTTTATATTTCCCCCCTTTTCTTTGGGTTTGTTTTGTTGATTTTATAATGTTTTGTTTTGTTTTGTTTCTTATCCTACTTCATTTTTTATTCAGTCTATCTAGAATCCAAGTGAATAATGATCAATAAAAAATTGCGTACGAATTAATTACACTTTCTTTTGTCTTTCTGCAATCATACAGTAAACCGATCATTCCGTTTCTACAGCTTCGAATCATTTAGTATCTTAATGAATTCATGTTTTGATTGCCAGCCAATTTCCGATTTCGTTGATTTGAATTGGCGTATAAATTACTTTAATGTTTCCACTTTGCCACAACGAGATTCCAATACTGCTGCCACTTTCTGCTCTGTACAAACACATTAAAATAAATGCACATACAATACGAAAATATAGTATGTAGATGCTTGCTATCGCAAACGCCTCCGTGTTGGCCATGTCGTATACATGATCTACACATTAGTGCACATATGTACATATAGGGCATTCGCACGAGGCGATTTTACAGGCAACAAAAGTTGAATACGAAGTTGAATGAGAAGTTGAAAGTGAAAAAGTTGCCATCCCTATTCAGACGAGGCGATTTTCGATTCAACACGAATCGTTATTTACATTATTGAAAATGAATTTAAATCGCAAAATTTGATCAATTGGCATAAATTTGGTAAGCCAAGCGTTGGTAGAAGTGCTTTTAGCGAAGCTGAAAGATAAAATAAGAGTAAAAAAGTAAAAAAGAAAAAAAA
>NW_016157085.1:1177613-1272003 GCF_001687245.7 Rhagoletis zephyria | reverse complement strand
TCCCAACACTGATACAGAATGTAAACAAACACAGGGTTGCAAGGAAAAAAAGTTGAACGAGCTCAAAGTTGGCTGGCGACCAACTTTGTTGAAAGCGATTAGTTGAAAGGCCGTTCGGACGAGGCGATTTTTGCTTTCAACTAAAAGTTGCCTGAAAAATCGCCTCGTGCGAAAGCCCTAATACATTCATATGCGATGCACAAAAGTATGCATACATATGGATGTGTAAATGTAGGTTTGTACATACTCCTGTGCATGTACTTATGCACATTTAGTTCAGGTAGATATTTTAATTTATTATTTATTCACTCATCCGTTGAAAACAAAAATATATAGTACATAACTAAGTATTTCAACAAAATAAATCGCCACTGTGCAATTATTAATGTAGAACTAGATTTGTGGGTCATTTAATAAAATTAGCGAAACTGTCGAAATGTCATGCAGCAATGTGTAACATAAATGTGAGCGCTAACAACAAGAAATATTTCTTATAAAAATATGACTTTTAATGTTGTGAAACCTGTTGTTTTGATCAGATTGCGGCAAGCTGCCGGCCAGTGGTGGTGGGTGCGCCACTGTTTCTGCAACATTTTTTTTTGCACAGGTACATACATACATACTTACATATGTTTAATAATAAACACATATTGATTTCGACTATATGTGTATGTATATGTACATATGTATGTATTCATATGGCAGCGGAATTCGGTGGCACGAGGCTTCGTCGCGGATAAATACAATTTTCTTAACCTAGGTCTCGTGGTCATAATTCTAAGCTCCTTAAAGCCTTAGATCTATCGATATTGGAAATCTAATAAAATTAATTCATGCCACCAACTGGTTAGGGGATAAACTACTCTCTTCGTTGTACCAAAAATGTAACTGAGGATAAGTGAGTACCAATTGAGGATACAACATTAGCGTGGCCTAATCTATTATAGTGTAACCCAACTGAACCTTAAATAATCTAACCCAATCTTGAGATGTATGTATCTATCTTCGGCGTCATCTTTCTTAATTACTCATTACTACTCCAATATGTTTAAATTCTGAGAAAATCTCAGTCTAGCCATGAAGTCAGCGGCCATAATTTTGAATGTGGGTGAGCCCTACCAGACACAAATACAGACAAAGAACAGGTGAGGAAGGAAAATAGAGCAAAATGCTTACTTATATATAAGGAAAATTTGAAAGGTATGGGGGGGGCGGGGGCTCGAGCACCCCCTGCCCCTACCTGGCTACGCCCATGGATGCATAGGTGCATTAGACCGTACCGGAAAAAAGTTCACCGTACACCCCTTATTCCAAAAAACTTTTGCAAGGCAATTTCGAAAATAAAAAAAATTTTGCCGAACGTTCGGCTTTATACATTTTGCGTTAAGTATTTGGCATATACCGGATCTTAAATGATGATATATCAATGCTCCAAAGGACATAAAAATTTCAAAGATATGATTAATTCAAAAAATTATTGAAAAAATTCTGTAAAATAAAGTTATGGGTATCAAATAAAATTGTAATTAAAAAAAAATAAGTATTTTGACTCACAAGAACGAAAAGGTATTAAAAATGTCGTTTCAATCATTTGTATTTCTTTAAGGTAATATATTTAGAAGTACGAAATTCGAGGTGATGGTATGTATATATATATATATATATATATTAGTCTTTAATTTGTAATTTTTTCAAAAATATTTATTGCAAATTTTCAACGATGTCCACCAAAAAAATTTATCCTTTTAAATTTTACTACATTTTCTCTTTGTTTTGATATTAATATTCTACATTGCACTTAATGTTTTAGATCATTTTTTTAATAAATCAAACGTCAGCGAGAAAAAACTAAAAAAGCAGTTTTAATGTTTTTTGGCCCCAAGTTTCAATAATGTATTAATTTTTGTATGTGTAAAATTGACTTTCGCACGGTGTTATTCCGGTAAAATTATTTAAAAAAATAATATTTTCGAAATCATCTTGCAAAAATATTTTAGGCTGAGCGTTGTACGGCGAACTTTTTTTTGCTTTCTTGAAAGGTAGTGCGTTCTAATGTACATATACATTTATGTTTGTACTTATACATAGTATATCCATTGTACGCCTATAACGGGCGATATTTTTATAGAAAATTTCAATTTCACTTCGCAGCATCTAAAAGTGGATAACCCAGCGCGATTGCCAAGTTGACGATAGCTGGGGAGAAACGTGAGCTGTTTACATTATTGCCAACAGCAGAAAGGAAAAAAAATGCTTTTCGTACATTGACGACACGCTACATGCTGTGAGTTGGTTGAAAACTTTTTTATTTTTATTATTTTTCTGCTTTACATTTTTTTATGAAATAACGTTGCATGCGTGCCACACATGTTGTTGTTGCTGCCTGAATGGGGGTGGAGTTGATGGTGCGGCTGAAATAAATGAAATGAAACTGACATATACTCAATGAGGCTGACGGGTACATTCATTGATGACGTCGAACACAACAGTACAGCTATTTATTCACACAGTCAATGAAGGAGAAGCTGTGGCGGCATTACTCAGGCACGCATGAGTACGCACGTATACATAGATGCACATTATACACGTACACTTTTGGTCAGCTGATTAAGTTAAGTGACATTTTGACCAGTTTTGGCTTTTTTTTAATTTATTTATTTAATGTTTATAAATTTTTTATAAAGCCTCCATATTTCAAACTTCATACAAAAATAATAAAAAATTCAACAAACTTTAACAATTACACCCACAAATTTTAAATTTTTTTCAGAATTTTTAGAAAAAATTTAGGTATGCAGTTTTATAGCCCATTCATTTTGAGTGGGTTAAAGTGTACATTTCCAAAAGCTAGGAACCCGCGTTGATTTTAATAATTTTTGTTTTTGCTGACGGTGCTGCGCATTTGCTTCCATAAAAAAAATAATTGTCGAGCAAACTTTATATTAAAGAAAATGTGCTCTAACATACTAAAAATTAATGAGCTATAAAAAAAAAAATATAAAAATTCTGAAAAAAAATTTTAATTTTTGGGTATGAATTTGTATGATTTTCGTATGAAGTTTGAAATGTGGATTTATGTGGTGGTGGTTATGTCATGTGCTTTACAAAAAAAAAAAAATTATATACATTAATAGGCAAAAGAAAAATAATTAAAATTGGTCAAAATTGTTACTTAACATAATCAGCTGGCCACAAGGGTACATGTACCAGATATGTATATATATACATATGTATATAACAACGAAATAACCAACAGAAGCAGAATCAAATATTACTCACTCACAGGTTAAAAAGGG
Organism: Rhagoletis zephyria; assembly: GCF_001687245.7. NCBI lineage: Eukaryota > Metazoa > Arthropoda > Insecta > Diptera > Tephritidae > Rhagoletis > Rhagoletis zephyria. The sequence continues at coordinate 1,268,707 of NW_016157085.1, read as the reverse complement.
AGGTTAGAAAGTAAACAATTTTTGTGCTAGCCCGAGGCGAGTGACCACGGACGCTGGCGCAGAATATGAGTACTAATGTGGATACATAGCACAAAGAGCGCAAAACCACAGCTCAGGGACGTACAAGCAGTGTTGCCGTTGTGCGACTAAAGGAGCAATTTGACACTTTTTAAGCGCCAATACCCTTTGACCCGACTTTTTGAAAATTTTGATTTTTTGACCCTTCAGCAAAATTATGTGCGACTTTTTATTCAACAGATTTATTCTTTTACTAGTAAAGAAAAGCAAAAATAATATGGGGACCCTTTCTGAAAATTCTCAACGGCAACACTGCGTACAAGGGAGCAAGCAACATACATATTTGTTTGGTTGGCTGCGGTTAACTTGCCTGTTGACTGTTGCTTAACATACAGTTGCATATTTAATTGTTTGCTGGCACGCTCACAGAGCAGTCAAGTGAGATGAGTTGCCTTGTTGGTTATGTTTTTTATTTACTGGCTGCTGCATGCATACCCTGCAGGAAATTTAATTAATTGAAAAGTAATTTATAAACTACTTTATTTTCAGTGATAACTAATTGAAATTGTCACTATTTTACCTGCAACGAACTCATTTTTTAACTAGGCGATGTTCTAGGAAGCAGTCAATTGCCATTTCACAGATGTTTTTTCATACTTCCAAAACACAAATTGTTTCTTTGAGGAAAGAGAGTATCGAAATTCGAAACATTTACTACTCATTGTATTTGTTTTAAAGTAGTCTTTCAATTAGTTGATTTGACAAAATTCACTTGCTTCCGTCAGGGTACTTACACACACATATACATGCAATTAGCGCTTATTTGTGTGAGTATCTGAGAAGAGCGTACTTTGGTTGAAGAGAATCCAACAAACAACAGAGTGTTTTCCGCCAAATTTGAGTGTCAGCGAATAGCTTTCCCTCCCTCTGCATCCAAAATTTCAGCGGACTCCTTAAAGCGGCGACGCAAAAGAGCACCCAGCATAACAAATGTTGGTATGCTTACTTGTCGCCTGCTCAGATCAGCTCCCGGCCAAGCAGCTAAAATATGCACGTACACAGACCAAAAACAAAGGCAGGCGGGCAAGCCAACAAGTAGGCAGAAAAGTCAGCCAGGCAGCCAGGCAGCCAGCAGCTAAACACCTAAACACCTAAACAGCTAGGCAGCTATATACTTATTTACATATATGATGTGTGGCAACTCGCCAGTCACCAGGAACGCCAACTCTTCAGTGTGCGAATGACTGATTGACCGTTCGGACGAACTGTTGCCGTTGTTACAAGCAAGCGGGTTGCTTGCCGTGCCCCCATACCCGGAAAGTGTTATACCCCAAAAACGCTAGAAAGCCTTATAAAGTTGAAAAAAAAATAATTAGTAACGCTGTGGTGTGGAAATGAATAGCACTAATTATATTTGAAAAATTCATGCAACAAAGTGTTTATCTACAAAACTTCAATCGAGCAGAAAGGATAAAACAAAAAGCTGAAAACGTGCGCAAGAGTTTTAAAAATAAAAATGTGACAAAGAACTCAAGTTTGTGTTAAACAAAAAGAAAGTGAGTCGCTGCGAAATGCAGTGTTGAGTTATTTGAAAAAAAAAGAAGTAAACTAAAGAAAACTTTATACTAAAGGAAGTGAGCGGAGCTGATTTGAATTTGCGCATTTTATGTGCAACCCGCCAGGTAATATTTAGCTGTCAGCGGCTAAAAAAAGATTCAAAACTTTTAATTTATTTTTATAATGTGCTCGAGTTGTATTATATTTAATATTACCTAGTTGAGAGTGTAGTTGCATAATTCATTCTAGCTGCAAAAATGCCTCTGCTAAGACTTTCGCGATCAACAATGACAATGAACACGAAACCCCTAAAAATACAGCTACCGAGAATATGTGACAAAAGAATGAAAATAAACGAAACTGACTCAACACAAAACATGTGCCTACAAAATGAGGTAGTAATGCGCTATGCGAGTATGTCTGGCAGCTGCATATTGGATCTTTGCTGTAAGAGTGTCATAATCACAAAAAAAAAAATAGTAAGCGCGGCTGGACCACACTGGAGAAGTGAAACTTATGTTACACATATAGTTTATCTCGTAACCAGGGAACGGATTTTTAGGACCCATAAACCTATAAAAAAATGCGTAATAAAACAGCGAAATAGGCACGAAAAGGCACTCGAAATAACAAAAAAAGGCAAAAGCAGGCACTAAAAAAGACAAAACCTTTAAAATAACACGTGTTTATAGGAAAAATGTTCATCGGACGCCATTACATATCCAATTGCTATATAGAATTGCTTGCCGATTCCGAAAATCGAGTTAATTTTTTATTCTGTGGATAAGTTTTCGAGATCTTTTCAGGTATACATGGCGTATGAGTAACATTCTTTACTGCTCATTTTTCAGACAAAAAAAATCTTTGCGCATTTTCATGTGACCACTTATTACTTCTTTATTTATCCATCGATTTTCTTCTTCATTATCAACTTGATATTTTTGTGACAGAACAGGTTTTAACACAGCTTTGAATGTTTGAAGTAATAAACGTGTGCTCAACGTGAGTTGATACAAGTGGCGCCCAATTTAAATATGGAACGTTTGAAACTTTTATAATACCAGGAATAAGGGCTTTCACCACGCAATAATTTAAAAAAGGCAACATCAAATGTGTATATATGGAATCAGGGAAAGCTAAATCGGAGACATTCTTAATCGAACATACTCTATCTCTTTAGCAGAAAAAAAGCAATTTCCCTGCTCATAACCAATATACATATGTACACACATACATCTGCTTTTGCTTAAGGGTCTATCTAGATCCCTACCTCTACCCTGTTCATTCTAATTGCATCTATGTTATTCTGTTTCGATAGTAACATCTATAACAAAATCGATAAGAAAATCGATTAAAATATCGATAAAAATATAAATAAAAAAATCGATAACAACATCGATAAAAGTATCGATAACAAAATCAATAAAATGTATCGATAAAAATATTAATAACAAAATCGATAAAAAAAATATCGATAAAAACTTCGCGAGCAAAACCGATAAAAGTATCGATTATTATATCGATAAGTTTCGCAAATATCGATATCAAAATCTATAACATCGTTAAAAATATCGATAACAAAATCGATAAAAATTTCGATAACAAAATCGATAAAAATATCAATAACAAAACCGATAAAATATCATTATTATATCGATAAGTCCCGGGAATCCCGAAAATCTCTAAAATCCCAAAGTAGTTCCCAGATTGAGTCTATGTCTCCATCTATATCCTTTTCACTATAAATACCTTTATTTTAATGTTTCTTCCTCTACTTTTATCGGTATCCTCATCCTCATCTCACAAGGGTATATTTGTTTTGTTCACATAACGTTTGTCTGTAAGGGCCAAAACGAATCGTGATAGATATAGACAAGTGTATACATAAATGATCAGAATTAAAAAAGAAATCGATTAAGCCATGTGTGTCTGTCCGTCTGTCTATCCGTCCGTGTACACGATAACTCAAGAAAAAATTGAGATATCTTAACGAAATATGGTATTTAAGTTGCCCTTTATCCAAGGTAGGTGGTATTGAAAATTAGCAAAATCGGACTATAACCACGCCCACTTCCCATATAACGGTATTTTCGAAAAATGCAAAAACCTCGATATTTCAGTAAATATTGGATCCAAATTTTTGAAAATTAATATGTGAAGAAGAATATTGGTACAAAATAATACTGTTATTATGAAAGTGTTAGAAAATAGGCGTGACCCCACCTACTTATGATGACATAGTGTATCTCAGTAGCCCCTTTCACCAATCCTCGGTACGAACCTTTTCTTAGGGTCCAGCTAAGAAATCTATTGAAAATCTTTGAAATCGGGCAATAACCACGCCCACCTCCCATATAACGGTAATTTACAGAAACACGAAAACTGCGATAAATCCGGAACTACTGAAGATAATTCACTTAAAATCGATGATTGCAATTACCACCTAGCATAAAATAATATTATAAATTTTTTGACAATGGGCGTGGCGTCGCCCCTTATGGCCACAAATATGTACATTGGTAACAGATTTATCAATTTCTACCAAACTCGATGCAAAGCCATTCGTTGAAAGTTATTAAAATCGGACTAAATTACACCCGTTTCTTGTATAACGGTAAATTTCAGAAATGGGAAAAATCCGATATTTCAATAACTGAATGAATAAAATAACTTGTTTCAGCCCCAACCATTTGCGTTGCACAATTTCCGTTGAATTTGCCAATTTACTCCCAACCAACTAAGCGCCGCTAAAGAAGTTTCACTTAAAAAAATAATAATATTTTGAGTTAAGTATGCTGAAATTACCGCCACCAGTTACTCTATGTGGTGTAAAAATTTCAAAGCTGTGTCGAAATAAATGCGCCTTCATTTTTACTATGGGAGCGTATGTAAACTGTAAAAGCAGAGTTTTTATTTTTATTCTTATTTTTTTATTATGATACTCTTGCAGCAAAGGTACGATAAGTAGTATGTAACTAGTCGACATGGCGTATGAGTGTCAAGCGGCCTAAACAGTGTTTGAAAGGTACACAGGGCGTATGCGTACCCTAAAAGGTTTGGCTGTCCATTAAACCGTACCACCTTAGTTACATACAAGCAAACGAAATAAGATTCGCCGTATACCACTGAGTCTAGATTTGCGGTTCAATGTCTTGAAAATAATGCATCAAGTTATGGAAACAGCTTTTAAGGGTTGCCAACTTTGGCCAGCTAATAGCAACCCGCCCCATTTGAGAGGCAAAATCATGAATCATCCATCAAATGATTAATTTATGTATTCTTCCATAAGTGTACGAGCGTAAATAATTTTTCTAGTTGTTGCTGTTTATACTGCAATAGTTTAACTAGAAATTTTTTTATTTATTTTTTTTTTTATATTTTGTCTATGTCATTTTGTCTATGTTCGTGGATTCACTTCTGTCGAACACGAATGAAGGTTTTAATATTTTTATAACACCTGCGTTGTTATGATCAGAATTTACCTAATAAACGTACCAGGTAGGTGTGATTGCCACTGTCACGCAGCGGCGAACTTAGGACTAAAGTTCGCGTGACGTTGTGATACCATGACTGGAAAAGTTTGGCTTATCGCAATGTCAACTTGACCAATTTAATTTAGTTATAGTTAAGTTTGCTATTTGTTCTCAAAACTATTATAAAACCAGTTGTTTCGTTATTTAAAAAAAAAACATTAATGTGCATGGGGCAGCAGCATCTTTCGTCTTTGCCAGCAAGATGATGAAATAAATATGTAAATTCTCAAAATTCCACATATTGAGCGTTTTTCATGCCCCGTCAACGTCGTTTGTTTAACGAAGACCGATTGATATATTTTGTCACCATATGTTCTTCTGTACAGATACATATGTGAGCATAAGGGTGGCTCTTCGAAGACATTTACAAAAAAAAAAAACTTTGATTGGGATACTTTTGAGTTTTATTCCAACACAAGAAAACATAAGAGCTGTAGCATTCATAGGACAATGGACTGAGGCGAAGATGTGCTTCAAGGCTTCAAAATCGAAAAGAAAAATTTTAGAAAAAATGTAAACCCTTTTTTTAGGGACTCGAAGCCCCTCTTAACTATGTTCATTCGATTGAAATCAAATTTTTTTATGGTACGGAAACTTAATTGAGCGGTAGGACAAATTTTAAACTTGAAAAGATAAGGGCTAACTTAATGTGCTAGCACATATGTATATAAGTGCAACGAAATTCAAAATGATATTGTTGCAAATTGTGTTTATTTATTTATTTTTAATAATTTTTATTTAAAATATAATTCAATCTATAACAGAAACCACAGTAATAAATGTTAAATAGCTTGCACAAATTGCACAAAAATTAATCAAACTTCAAAAAATTGTCATCAAAATTTAAAAGTTTTCAATTAGAATATTTAGAAAATTTTCGGGTATGTAGGTAGCCCATTGTAGCATAAGAAAGTGCATGTTTCAAGTCGTTAAAATTTGCCGTTGATTTTTTAGATTTTTTTTTTTGTGGAGGGTGTTGTTCTTTTCTCGCTTTATTTTCTTAATTTTCTTGACATTCGGCTATCTTATAGACATTCTTTCAAGCTAATTTTAAAATAAGAATGCGTCAAATCTTTCTTCTCAATCTTATTACTAACGGGTGATTTTTTTGAGGTTAGGATTTTCATGCATTAGTATTTGACAGATCACGTGGGATTTCAGACATGGTGTCAAAGAGAAAGATGCTCAGTATGCTTTGACATTTCATCATGAATAGACTTACTAACGAGCAACGCTTGCAAATCATTGAATTTTATTACCAAAATCAGTGTTCGGTTCGAAATGTGTTTCGCAAACCCAATTGCTGCGAACGGCGACGAATCGACATTTCACGGTCTTCAGCAACACTCTCAGAAACAGACGCAATATTCTCTTCTGTACGCACTGTACGCATTCGTGTGGTTGGTTTAATGTCCAATAAAGTAAACTGAGTGCGAAACTTGGTCACAATCGCATTAATTGTTTGCTCACTTGGTCGATTATGTAGACCATAAATCGGACGTAAAGCGAACCGAACACTGATTTTGGTAATAAAATTCAATGATTTGCAAGCGTTGCTCGTTAGTAAGTCTATTCATGATGAAATGTCAAAGCATACTGAGCATCTTTCTCTTTGACACCATGTCTGAAATCCCACGTGATCTGTCAAATACTAATGCATGAAAATCCTAACCTCAAAAAAATCACCCGTTACACCTGGTATAATTTCACCATGGTAGTTATTACATTTTGTTGTTTTCATTACCATATTTCTATTCTAAAATAGAAAAAAATAAAATAGGTACTTATTAGCCCACTTTGTTGCGGAAAATCACTTGACCAGGTACTATACCCTGCAGTGCGCAAGTGTCCCTATGAAATAAAGTTACTAGTTCTGAGATAGTATCTAACAGAACAAGACTTGAACTGCTTGCTTTGTTATGCGATGAGGGACACTGGATACTTAAAAAATTCTGATTTCTGCTGGCTGACGAAGTGTAAAAAAGTCAAATCTAACCGCGATTCGTTCATCTGTGCAAGCATGAACGTGCACGAACAAAGTATTGCGCTCTTGTTGTTTAAGCAACATCGGCTCACAGGTCGATCGGCTACAACAATCGTCAACGGACGAGATTTTTCGTTTAGTTTATCTCTGGAATGTTTTTGGAGCACCTGTCTGTGAACTATTGTGCATTGAAATGCTTATGTCACAACTGTCCACCGCCAATGACACATCCATCATAAAGTAAACTGTTGAAGCCGTTGTTCGGAGATTGAGCGGGAACTAGTGCTGTGGAGAAATGGACGCCTATTGAACTATTTTTGGGCTTTAGAAATCTCCTGCAGGGTATTTTGACCATACCCTGCGCCGAAACAATAGCAATGTTTCGTCTAAATGGCAACGTTCTCTGTCTTATACTGAAAGTTCTTTTTGTTTTTATAACATCTTTCTTTCATTTTCATAAACGTTTCTAAATATTTTGTTTAAATTTTTTCGTGCAGAAATAGATTAAAATAAATTTAATAATGAAAATAATAAATTGGCAGACTTTCGCAAGATCTCCCACAACACACAGATGCACATGCGCTTGACCAACATATATACATACGTGTGTATGTGCATATGTGCAAGCATCCCAGAGAACAGCATGAGTACCTATTTTTGTGACTCCAAGTATATTCGCTATTTTGTCTACACAGGCACTCACACGATTATACATAGGCATTGGGATATTGCAGAGGCCGCGTTACGTTTTTACATCAGGCGAAATTTGCTTTCAACAAAAACTTAACTGTAAAATCGCCACAAGGTTGTAATATGCGGACAGAAAACAATAAAACAGAATATGAAAACAAAAACTGGAGTGCGATATTTACTCGTATCATTTTTAAGATCGCTGTTTTTACAGAAAAAAGTGCAATGTCACTGTGGTCACAAGTGATTAGGGCCGAATGAATAAAAACTAAGCAACTGCTTTTTCTTAAAGTTTCAGACCTTTTACTTATGGTGATTTCGTTTCTTCCAAAAAATGTTGCCCTTCCACGGTGCGAAATGTGTTTGATGTTACACTCAAGGCAAGGGCAAGTTTTTGAAAGCCGTTTAATAATATTGTCATTTATTATCTGATTTTCAGGGCAACCATCTTCATTGACAAAGCTTCAAAAGGCAGAGAATGTGCCTTTTTTGCCTTACAAAAGTATGACATTTTATGAATAGAACTCAAAATTTTCTCATCGTTTGCTTTTGTTTTAGAATCGAACACAAAAAGAGAAAGGGCGTAATCAAAAGGCGAAATTTCTTGATAGAAACGAAAACACCATTAAATTTATTTGAATAAAACTGAGTACAGTAAACACCGAAAGATTTCTGATGCGGTGTTTATGATACTCGAATATGAAAAGCATAGAGTATAAATTCGATGTACTTATCTTTTCGGTGTACTCGTGCCGTTCTCTGATGCGTGCATAGGATTGACAACACTAATGGCCTGTTTGAATATATTCTAATTCGCCACATAAATACACTCGTTCACATATTTTAACCGTAGGCACGTATGTACATATGTATGAAGGTATGCATATCATTTTAATTGTATTGTCATTTTGGAATTTTTGAAATTTTTCTGCTATAATTATAAACATACCCACATTCTTTAAGTTTCCCCGACTCGCATCTTGTTGTATTCTTTTACTTAGCGCACAAAATGTCAAAATAAATCAAAAGAATACAGCAACCAGCGTTTATTGACCCATCCCCCAAGGCTAAGCTACTCGTTTGCACAATGAACCAAAATACACATGTACATACGTATGTATAAAGCTTTGGCGTAGCAGACACCTGGTTATGGCTTTAAACTACCAAATTCCCTCTCATAATAAACAAAGATTTATTTACATCAGGGACCGAACATAACAGTTATTGATCAAAACTGTCATTGAAAAATTCACAATGAAGGGTATGTTCTACAACTAAGTGATACATACCAATCGATTGCTTTTTTCACCGAGAATCAAGTTTTAAAATAAATTTTTATTTGTAATTTGTATGCAAAATTAAAAAAATAACAATTACTTTTGATTTTTATTTTATAAATCCAAAATAATAATCATTTTTGATTTTTATCTAAATATTTTTATGTTTGATTTTTATATTATATGTCTTAGATAACAGTTATCAAAGACATTTACATATTTATAAAAGTCATCAATCAAAATCAGTTAGTGATTTTTCCTTTTAAAAGTCATCAATATAAATCCACGACTTTTATTTTTTAAGTATGCGTAGTCATTATAACTTTCGCAGTTAACAAGGTGTTGGAGAGCAAAAGTTTACAACGACTTATACAAATGACTTTTATAAGTATGATTTAAAAAATAAAAGTCAGTGACTGATTTATATTGATGACTTTTAAAAGTAACAGTAACCGACTGATATTTATATATGTCTTTTATAAATAAAATTCTTCAATAACTGAATCAGATGTACTGAAAATGTACGAGGTACATTCTCTTTCCCTCAAAAAAGTGCTAAAATTCATAAAGGCGTCTGGTAAGTTTGCAGAGCAGCAATGAATTTCCACCCCACCTACATATGTATCCCTATCCATTAAATAACCTCTCTAGGCCTTGTGTACAATGAACCTAAGTGCTGGAAAGAATTGTCTTTTTCTAGCCACCCACAATTCCATTTCCATGCGCTTCTTCTTTATCGTTTGAAAGCCGCTGCTATGCTTGCTGTTTCACATGACTCCGCAGTAGTCGCAGTATGGGTGAGATATTAGAAGTTTTGAAACAGTCACACCTACCGGTTAACGCTTTGAAATAAGACCGGTTTTGCTCTCTCCTGTAAAATTTAGGCAACCTCGCATGCGAGGTATTCGTTACGGTGTAATCCTAACTCCCACCAGCGAGGTAGTACGGGTCACTAAACCAAATTTTTTCATGAAATTCTAGTTGTTTTTTTGCTCCTATATCGAAAATATCAAGAGCTGCCGAAAAACTAAATGACACGCTTGTAGGATATTTAATTTTCTACAAAAAGGTTGCACAACATCAACTCGCAAATATCCACATTTTTTTAAATTATTGGACTTTGAAGTATATATTATTACATTTAAAAAAGACGGTAAATATACCATAAATCATAATAACAGCAAACTAGAAAAATGTGCTGTAAACACATTTGAAATGAGCGAAAATAAGATTATCAGCAGCTCTTCAAACCCAAAACAAAATCACCTAAATAAAATGGGAAAGAAAAAATAGGAAAATCCCACAAAAATACAAGAGCACAAAAATGCAAAGCTAAAAAGAATCACAAAATACCTACATACTTATAACGCTTGCAAAACACAAACACCAATACACCTTGCTAGAATGAATTAACAGAGGCAAAGTATCGCGAGGCAAGTGCCAAGCAATAGACAATAAGTCAAGCAGTAAAATGCCAAGTGCTAGCCAAATTGAAACAAAACAAAATTGAAGCTATTCTCGTATGAATGTATGTGTATGTATGTACAAGCGCGTGTCTAACTAAAACAATAACAATATAAGCAATAAAAACAGAAAATTCCAACAACTCCTGCAGCTCTAAAAACATTTGTTAATCACAACACCCTTTTTTTGTTGCAACAGACCACAAGCGATGGATTGGAGTGCAATGGGGTATAGTCATTGCGCTGGGTATGCAGTTACAGTTGCATGGCTATACTCAATCCCGACTCTTGCGTCCTCGTACGCGCACTCTGGGCAACGTGAGCAACCCATGTGCGAGATGCGGTAACCAATCCGAGTGGAGCCTTGGGTCACGGCAGAAAGAGAGGGAGCTTCGGTGGGGCCACTCTGACTTATTCGGTTTAAGGGCTCACTGAAGTCTGCAGCGTCTGTTCACCAGTAGGTGCGGCTGCAAGCGGGTGTCTGCTTGGAGCAAGCGGCTCGCTATATAAACGTGTATTTGGTTGCGAAACCACCCCCGTCCCAGCAATGGGTTGTGCGCTGGGCTTGGGACCCGCCACGTAAAAACCACTTCCAGTGAAGAAGCAAGGCAAAGCCTCGGATGAGACCCCCCCTTATGATGACGACCACGGCAAATGTTTAAAGGACTACGATTTGAGGGCATGCACCTGGAATGTCCGGACCCTTAATGGGGAAGGTGCCTCTGCCCGGCTGGTTGATGTCCTCGTAAGGACAAAAGCTGACATCACCGCCATCCAAGAAATGCGTTGGACGGGGCAAGGCAAAGAATGTCTGGGGCCTTGCGACGTCTACTACAGCTGCCATGTAAAGGAGCGCAAATTCGGAGTTGGATTTGTGGTGGGAGAGAGACTCCGTCGCCGAGTACTGTCGTTCACCCCGGTGGACGAGCGTCTAGCCACAATCCGCATCAAAGCGAGATTCTTCAACATCTCGCTCATCTGCGCCCATGCCCCGACGGAAGAGAAGGATGAGGCATCCAAGGATCTCTTCTATGAGCGCTTGGAGCGCACGTACGAGCGCTGCCCCCGTCATGATATCAAAATCGTGCTTGGCGACTTCAATGCCAGGGTGGGCAAAGAAGGGATCTTTGGAACCACCGTCGGAAAATTCAGCCTCCACGACGAAACGTCCGACAACGGATTGAGGCTGATCGACTTCGCCGGGGCCCGAAACATGGTAGTATGCAGTACTAGGTTCAAGCATAAAAAGATCCATCAAGCTACCTGGCTGTCTCCGGATCGAAAAACGAGAAACCAAATCGATCATGTTGTGATAGACGGAAGGCACGCTTCCAGTGTTTTAGACGTACGCACACTCCGAGGCCCAAACATCGACTCGGACCACTATCTTGTTGCAGCCAAGATACGCACCCGCCTCTGTGCAGCAAAAAATGTGCGCCCAAATATGCAAGGAAAGCTTAACGTCGAAAAGCTGCAATCACAACAGACAGCCAGCGCTTTCGCTACTCGACTCTCACACCTGCTCTCAGAGAGCACTCTTCAACAAACCGACATATGCGAGCAGTGGAACCACATTTCCCGCTCATTAAGTACCGCCGCCGAAGAAGTAGTCGGATTTCAGCGAGCCCGAAAGAACAACTGGTACGATGAGGAGTGTCAGGAAGCTGCAGAGAAAAAAGATGCCGCCTACAGGGCCACGCTGCGATCGGGCGCAACGCGCGCTATGTGGGACCGCTATAGGGATCTGAAGAGGGAAGCGAGACGTATTTGCCGCAACAAGAAGAGAGAGGCAGAAATACGTGAGTGCGAAGAGCTTGAAATGCTGGCCGACAGGAGGAATGCCCGAAAATTTTACCAGAGAGTTAGGCGACTTACGGAAGGTTTAAAGACCGGGGCGCACTCCTGTAAGAACAATAATGGCGACCTAGTAACTGATGTCCAGAGCGTACTTAAATTATGGAGGGAACACTTTTCCGCCCTACTAAATGGTAGCAGCACGGAAAGTTGTGGAGAAGAAGAACCCGAGCCCGCAGTCGATGATGACGGAGTCGACGTTCCACCGCCTGACTATGACGAGGTACGTATAGCAATAACGCGGCTGAAAAACAACAAAGCCGCTGGAGCTGACAGCCTGCCAGCTGAGCTATTCAAGTACGGCGGCGAGGAGTTGATAAGGTGCATGCATCAACTCTTGTGCAGAATATGGTCAGATGAACGCATGCCCGACGACTGGAATTTAAGTGTGCTCTGCCCAATCCACAAGAAAGGTGACCCCGCCATTCGCGCCAACTACCGCGGGATCAGCCTTCTAAGCATAGGTTACAAGGTCTTATCGAGCGTATTGTGTGAAAGACTGAAGCCCACCGTCAATGAACTGATTGGGCCTTATCAGTGTGGCTTTAGACCTGGCAAATCCACCATAGACCAGGTATTCACAATACGCCAAATCTTGGAAAAGACCCGCGAGAAAAGGATCGACACTCACCACCTATTTGTCGACTTTAAAGCCGCCTTTGACAGCACTAAAAGGAGTTGCCTATACGCCGCTATGTCTGAATTTGGCATCCCCTCAAAACTCATACGGCTGTGTAAAATGACGTTGAGCAATACCACCAGCTCCGTCAGAATTGGAAAAGACCTCTCCGAGCCGTTCGCCACAAAACGGGGTTTCAGACAGGGCGACTCCCTTTCATGTGACTTCTTTAATCTGATGTTGGAGAAGATAATAAGAGCTGCAGAACTGAACCGCTCAGGAACAATTTACTACAAGAGCGTGCAATTGCTGGCTTATGCCGATGACATCGACATCATCGGTAACAAAAACCGCGAAGTCTGTTCTGCCTTTTCCAAGTTGGATAGGGAAGCAAAGCGCATGGGTCTGGTGGTAAACGAGGACAAGACGAAGTATCTCCTGTCATCAAACAAACAGTCAGCACATTCGCGCCTTGGCACCCACGTCACTGTTGACAGTTACAATTTCGAGAAAGTAGAGAATTTCGTTTACTTGGGAACCAGCATTAACACCGATAATAATGTCAGCATTGAAATCCAACGTAGAATCACTCTTGCCAACAAGTGCTACTTTGGACTGAGTAGGCAATTCAGGAGTAAAGTCCTCTCTCGACGTACGAAAACCACGCTCTATAAGTCACTCATCATGCCCGTGCTGGTATATGGCGCAGAAGCATGGACAATGACAACATCCGATGAGGCGGCTCTTGGAGTGTTTGAGAGAAAGATTTTGCGGAAGATTTACGGGCCTTTACGCGTTGGCGACGGCGAGTACCGCAGACGATGGAACGATGAGCTGTATGAGCTTTACAACGATATGGACATAGTGCAGCGAATTAAAATACAGCGGCTCCGCTGGCTTGGTCATGTCGTTCGAATGGACACCGACGCTCCAGCTCTGAAAGTATTCAACTCGGAACCCGCTGGTGGTAGCAGAGGAAGAGGGAGGCCCCCACTGCGATGGAAAGATCAGGTGGAGAAGGACTTGGCTTCACTTGGCGTTTCCAATTGGCGTCAGTTGGCACAGAGGAGAAACGACTGGCGTGCTTTGCTGAACTCGGCCAAAATCGCTTAGGCGGTTACAGCGCCAAAAAAGAAGAAGAAGAAGACCACAAGCGACAATTTTCTGCAACTTCCTGAAGTAAAAGTTGGAGAGCTAAAAAAACGCAACAGTTAAGAGCACAATACACACCCACATCTACGCATCTATGTTTGTTTATACATACAGATGTATGTAAGTAGTATGCACTTGAGTGTAAATTTTCAAAGAGTACTAACGAGGAAATTTCTTTCAGTTTGGTATGACTACATCAGTGTTGCCACATAGGAGCTTTTCCAACCAAAACTGGTAGTTTTTTTTTCATTTGGTCGGTTGGTAGACTAGATTGGATTTTCGTAGGTTCCGTGATAATTAGTAATAGTTGTTTGCGAAAAATAGAAAATGTGTGTCTCCAAACATTTTAGCAACCTTATTTACACAAATATTACACTGCAGAACTACTTAGGAGCTGGGAAGAATCTCCCACTGGCAGGAGTTATGAACTCTTCCTGGCTACTTCGACAGCATACTGCAAGTTCAGGTACCATTTGAATCAAATGGGGCTTTCTGTAGAGATGGACTGTAGGTTTTGTGTTGTCTGGTGGTGGCCACCCCAGAGTATATTCTATGTGCCTGCCCACGAAATATGAATCGCAGACTGATACACCTTGAAGAACGATTGTCTTCTCCATCTAAAATTTGGAATATGGTACCGTACAAGGTGCTTAGATTTTTGAATAGCCTAAGGTTAGAGTGATTACAATTACACCCAGAAAAAAGTAACCTGGGTTTTTCAAACAGCGTCATTTTTTGTGTTTTTTTTTTATGTTAGCGATTCGAAATTTTTGAACCCTAAAACCCACCCCTTGAGTGCGCTAATCCTAAGTGCTCATATTTACTCAACGTTAAACACTTTGTGTGTAGCTTTTCTCTACGTGACAAATTTGGTATGTAAAAGTAAACAGACAGTGTTTAATTTTTTACAGACTGGGAGAGGAAACTGGTTACTTTACTGGTTATTTTTTTAGAGGAAATTTTAATTTTAAACATTTTATGTGTAAACTGTGAAATTGTGAACAATAAATGTTTAGAACTCAAAAAACAAACTTGAAATTTTTTCTACGCCACTCATATGATAAGTAAATGACGTAACGTAGACGTAGGTTGACGCAGACACGATCTACCTTATGGGATTCGCGTGCTAACGAAAACTCACCACCGCATGGCGGTGACATTGGCGTTGCTTCTCTCTCTCTCTTTCAACAGTATATTTGATATGCTGCTACGTACGTCAACCTACGTTTACGCTATGTCGTTGACTAACTGCGCTTTTAGGATCCAGTATAAACACCACCAATAATGGCAGTCTGGAGATAAAGCGAAGAATAACTCTTGCCGACAGGTGCTACTTTGGGCTCGGTAGGCAATTTAAAAAAAGAGCCCTCTCTCGACGAACAAAAATTACGCTTTACAAATCTCACATCATTTTATATGGCGCAGAAACATGGACGATGTCGAACGAAGATGAGAAGGCTTTGAGAGAATTATTCTTCGCAAGATCTATGGCCCCGCTGCGCTGGCTTGGACATGTTGTACGCATGGAAAACGACGCTCCGGGGAAGAAATCCTTCGACTCCGCACCCATGGGTGGACAACGAAAGCAAGGGCGCCCACGAACACAGTGGAAGGACCAAGTGCAGAAGGACCTGTCCGCACTTAGGATGAACAACTGGCGCAAATCTGCAAACGAGGGAGGCAACTGGCGAAGTTTTATGTTCTCGGCCTAAACCGACAAACGGTTGCAGTGCCAAATAAGAAGAAGAAGAATGTAAATATATTTAAGTTTTTTCCAATACACATTCTTTTTTTCGGAGTTTCCGGCGAGAATTTTCGTACCAAGTTTGAAAAAAAAGTAATTTTTGTTCGTTTGTTCATCATTCCTCATTCTCTCCACACATGTATAGTATCTGGATATGTATATTTAATTTTAGAAATAATCATTGGCTACTGTGCATACTTGTGTGTATCAATCAGGGACAGTAACGGTTATGATCTTTATAATAAAAATCATAATTTAATCGTTAAAATTGGATTTCTATTTTTCTATTTTTATTTTATTTCTATTTGTTCGATCCAGAATACTCGCTATTTTTTATTTTTATTTTTTCGATAATATTAGCTGCGTTCCCTAACTCGCAAGAAGTTGCAAGAATTTACAGGAATTTACCAGAAAGCGTTTCCGTACTCGATACTCTGGCAAAGTAGGGGAAAAATGGGAGAGTAACATCGGTACTCTCTTGGCCAGAAGTTGCAAAATTTTACTCGAAGAATTTTTGCTGGTAAAATCTGGTAAAGTGTCAATCCATCAGCTGTTCAATGTTGTCAAATTGATATCGTAGCGAAGAAATATCAATTTTTGTAATTATTTTTGTTAATTTGCTTGTGTATTTGCTTATAATTTAGCAGATCGCCAAATGATAAAAAAAACAGCTATGTAAACAAAAAATGGCGTCCACGGTGTATTTGACGGTTTTACCAGTTTTTTACCGGAAAAGCGTTCCCGTACTTTTTGGGTTTACTCTCTTTTTGGCAGTTTTACTGGTAAAAATATAAATCCAAAATAACGGTTATTTTTATCAAAAAAAATTCTTATCACAAAATAACTATTAAATTTCATTGAAAAAATAAAATCAAAATTTAACCATTTTGGAATCAAAATTTAACCATTTGGAAAGAACTTTAGCGCTCATATTTAATACAAAACATGGTATATACATATTATATAATATTAGCACAACAAAAAAGGAATCCCGGCATAATTCTTCCGCTATTGTCTTTTAGTACATACACAATTAGTATACGCGTAGGTGTATGTGAACATAAATAATTGAAATTGTGCAATAAATATTTAAGTATGTACATACTTTTGTATGTTTGTATAGGATGTGATCATGCAAACGATGATCAAACAACAGCACGGATTTCCCAAATAGAGTATATCTATCTACACATGTATGTACATTGGGGTGGTCCCAAACAAGTAAAGTCGGAATTTTAATACTTAAGATTTTTTATTTTTTCCACCATTACGATTTCTAGAAAATATAGTTTCCAAGAAAAAATGGTTAAATAAATAATTTGGTAATATTATTGGGAATCTCCTGAATAGGAGCAAAGTTTTCCCGGTCGAAAAATATTGGTTTTCAAGAATTCTATACCATTTCTACGAAAAGTTTTTTTCCTCCATATAAAATACATGGAAAATTTTGAGCGCTTTGAGCAACCTCTAAAAATATTTTTGATTTCAAAATAAAAAATAGGGGTAAATTTTTTTCTGTGTAGAACAATCCTAAGGAGAGAGGGCATAAAAATTTCGAATTTACTTTTTCCCCCCAAATACGTTTTTGGACCACCATAATGTACATACATACATACATACATATGTTACCAGCCCGCTTTCTTTCTCCGCTTATCAGTGCTAGCGGTTGCCTTTAGACACACCGCGCAGTGAATTCTACACGCTGCAAAATTCACAAAAAAATCACCTTTGTGAGTCCCCTACGATTGGGTACATGGGTGATCCCAGACTCTTATGGGCGTGCGCTATCAGCAGCATGTCAAGAAACTATAATCGCATCGCGCAGAGTATAAAACTCAGCTACCTAACTGAATTCAGTATCATAACTCAAAAGCCTTTGCAGTAGCAGTACAACAGCCATAGTAGCGCAATCACTAAATTATTACCAGCAAACATCCGAAACAATCAATTCAATATGAAGACAATCGTACTTTTCGCTGGACTCATCTGTGCTTTCTGCCTCTTCCATGCCACCAATGCAGCGCCAGCTGGTACAACTGCTCTGGAGCTAGAGCCGGAATTCGACCAATTGGCCGTACTCAATGAGGAGTCTGTGTCTGAGTTGAGTCGCCAAAAGCGCGCCACATGCGATCTACTTAGTGGCACTGGCGCTAATCACAGCGCTTGTGCGGCCCATTGCATACTTCGCGGCAATCGTGGCGGTTATTGCAACGGTCGCGCTGTTTGCGTCTGTCGTAACTGAAAAGAGCGAGGTGAAATATAAACCAGTGGGAGAAACTTATACGCTTATTTTTTGAAAATACAATTTGAAATATGTATATATGTATGTATAAGAATGTACGCTTGAAAAAAATATTAAAATTAAATTTAAAAAAAATTTACTTTATACCCAAAATATATGTATAGAAGTCATAAGTATTGGAATTGAAGGCCTTTCTCTATAAAAAGTTTCGTTCAGATACCCAGCAAAGGCTGTTCTCTCTGGATGTGAATTTCTGGATAGTACTTGGTAGGAAATCTGAAGAAGTACTAAACTCTTTGACTTATTATTAATAAATTGCTAAAACTCTCGAAATATGCAGACAAGTATCAATACATCCCAAAAGCCTTAAAAATCCCGGGAAATTCAAGAAAGTTTCAACATATCCCGAAAACCTGAAGAAAATTTAAAAACTTTAGAGAAGGATTAAAAGGTCTTGAAAGTTTCGAAAAGATCCAACGATATCTGAAAAGTGAAAATTGTCAACAGATATCGCGAGACTCAAAAAGTTCCCACTATCTGAGAAATGTCTTACTGGATCTCGACATTCCAAAAGTATAACATTCTAAAAGTATAAGTATAAGTATAAGTAAAAGATAATCAAAAGTAATGATGATTGTTGATAAATCGCTGATTCTGAAGAAATATCCCTAAAAATACTGAAGAATACTTAATAATGCCGGAACTCCTAAAAATCGCGGAAAGTCCGGCTGTAACCAGATCATAACGCTTCACGGTGGTCTGAGGGTGGCAGAAAGTACAAGTTTCGAAATATACTATATATATAGTACTTACTACCACGTAATAACCCTTAAATGCTTGTTCACCAAAAACTTGAATGAAAATGCTTAATGAATAGGCACTTCTTGAACAGAAGACATTAGGGTGGTCTAAAATAAGTAAAGTCGGAAATATACCCCTATTTTTTTATTTTGAAATCAAAAAATATTTAGAGGTCGCTCAAATCGCTCAAAGTTTTTCATGTATTTTATATGGGGAAAAAAACTTTTCGCGGAAATGTTATGGACTTATTGAAAATCAATATTTTTCGATCGGAAAACTCTGGTTCCGTTCAGGAGACTTCCAATAACAATAACCAATTGTTTATTTAACCATTGTTTAAGACTAATAATTTTTTTTTTTATCCCCCATTGTATTTTCTGCCATTTTCTAGAAGTTTTGGCGAACCTATAAACTAAAAAAATAATTGGGTATTATTATTGGGAATCTGTCTTGAAATACCCGATATCGCATATTTATAAGGCTACATAAATATATGTATCGCTCATTTCCTGGAAGAACGTCATAAATCAAGAAAATAATAAATACAAGTTTATGGTGCGCGTGAATGTGTGTGGCTCGTATCCATAGCAGACTACATACATATTTAATAGGCCTGACGAGTGATCTATTTTCAAATTTAATTTCAAGGTGTATAACACCCGCATGTCGATAATTTTAAGTATAGTACTATGTATGTAGTCACATACCTCTTGGACTTTGTTGGTAGTGAAAATTTGTTTATTTTTAATGTGATTTAACAATGTGACCGTGCGCTCTTACACGCACATACATAAAGTAGGAAAATTAAATCTAGGCCGCTAAAGACCGTTGGCGTCAACAAACAAATATTATTGTAAATTACTAAAATATTAAGTCGTACGCAGATTTGACAGTTTAGCAGTCAAGTGTTTTGGCAGCTCTTAATATGTTCGTACCGGCATACTTAAATACATACGGGTATCTGTACATATTTACATATGCATTATCTATCTATGCATTAGGGTGCCTCACTAAAAAAAAAAGTTGCACTTTTCGTACCGGATTTCTAAACTTTATTATATTTTAAGACTTCCGCCAATATATTTCTGCAAAATATTAAAATTTACACGAGCTGAACCTATTTGAAAATACCTCAAAAATCTCAACATTTTGATTCATTTAATACAATTTTTAAACATTTTACTGTTAAGACCTTTTCAGCTTAAATTCTTTAACGTCTGAATAAAATTTTTAAAAAATTTTCCGTTAAGACCTTTTCAGCTTAAATTCTTTAACGTCTGAGGTCATTTTTATATTTTTTTAAATATAAAAAAAATAATAGTTTTTTTTTGTATGGGTGGTGATGCCCCCTAATGTACATATGTATATATGTAAGTCTTTGTTTAACTCTGCGACCACTTGCGCCCCCTTATCCAACTAAAAATATTTGGCGCGTTGTTCGCATTTTGCACGCATGTACACCTTGGTACGCCCACGCGTACATATTTAAGAAATGCGCGGTAATCGTAAAATAATATTTCAACGTCAATAAGCCAAATGTGACAACAGTGTCAGTAATTCTGTTGACAAATTGTTTGAACATTTTAAAGATATTGAATTGTTAGAAAAAATTTAAATTTGAACTAAAACAAAAAACATCTATACGAGATGATTTCGAAATGGTCCCTTGGAGGCCTTTAATATGCCTCTGTTCTACTAATCTTAAAGTTAAACTAATGCTACACTGTGAAACTGGCTTAACTTTTTGCAGCGGCCTGTCAAGTAGCCAGCGAGAGTTATATTATTGCTTTCCCAGCTCAGATTCAAAGTCGTTCGGAATTTCCTCGGGAGGCAGTTTTGAATAGCTTACATTGCCCTTGTCCCTTCGTCATTCGCCACTAGGCTGCAATTTAAGAAATATATAGTTGGCATCCCTTTAGCGGAGCTTAGAAGAGCTGTGGACCTCTCGATATTAAGACTCTAATGGCGTGGAACCCTCCATTAGGTGCCCTAGTTGTGTATACCTAATTGTTTTAATGATTATTTTGAATAATCTAGGGCTTTTAGTTTTGCCTGCCTCGCCGACATGATATTTATTTTGACCCTTTATTCTTTCTAGGAAAACATTCAAGGGCGCAGAATTCAATTGCAAATATCTCCGGTAGAAAAAGTGCCTCTTTCTGGAACAATTACCTTCTATGGCTTACTTACAGATACTATATAATAATTTGGTAGTAGCTAATGTTAGCTGTTAGCCCTCTGCTACCTCCTTCACTTTGCCAAAAAGCGTGCGTGCTTTCAACATATTAACGCCGTTGTCCTTTAGCACAATGAACAAACTCCTTAATATCTTTTCGCGCTTCACAGACCTCGCGTGAACTCTCGACGCGGCGTTTCTTCTGAAAATACTTCTTCGTCATCAAGTTGGTCTACTTTTACAGCAAGGTCTGATCTCAATCGAACGTCTTCAGCACTGATCCGTCTTCGTCTACCTTCTTTGCTAACACAAAAGGTTTCAAAAATTACTATTTTTCTAGTGCCACAGTCCACGTAAAAATATCACATCTCTTTATCATCATTTTTTATATAGACAATAGTCAAATGATTAACCACATTATTAGAAATATAGATTTGATAGAAGTTGTGCACTGCGACCTTGAGCCTATTGTGCCCTCAGAGCTTATGACAGAACCTCTTCCAACGCTAGTTTCGAGGGCGGCAGAGAGTGAATGTGTGTAGCCTTCGGTCACAACCCTCCGAGGTGTGTTATTAATCTTCTCGCAACCGCACCCCACTCTAAAAGGAGATTCAATGGGGTTTCTGCTGTCATGTCACAGTTGCGATAGGAGCAGTCTGCACTGATCCCCAGGATTTTTATATGGGCCCGCAGCCGTGGCTTGTTAGATGTCGTTTTATAATTCTTAGTTTCGCCTTTTCAAGGGCGATTACCTCTTGTTGTTGTAACATTCCAAAAGTTCTTTCGCCTGTCTTACTCCAGGTGTACTCGCCCAATATTCCCCTCTGAGCCTTTACTCTTAACTTTATCCTGATGCTATTAAGTCCCTCTTGCAAGTATAACTCTCCCGAGGATATTGCTTTAGGTGCGCCCTGGCCGTAGCTAGAGATGGCAATATGCTGTCTCCTTAGATACCTCCGTAAAATTAATACCGCGCATGGCATAAACCTCCGCTTGGTAATTGCTATCGTAATTTCCCTAGGAAGTGGAGAATTTACCCTTTGAGCCATATATTACTACCCCTTTGCCTCCGCTTGGCTCGAGCCATCTTCAAACAAATTTTGGCTGTATGGCCAAAAGTGTTGTCTAAAATTATCTCGTTCCAGGTCGCTTTGCTACCAAGTTAGAACTTGAACCTGAACCGTTGAAGCTTGGAAAGCGATCAACTCACTGTACTGAGCGCGGTCCTATCGGACCAAGCCACCACTCTATATTTAACTATTATATAGAGCTTTTTTGAACCGAATGCTGAAATAGGGCGTTCTTCAATCAAATTCTAAAATAAGACGTTCTTGAAGACTTTTCTGATATAGGACGTTTTCAAACTGGCTTCCGATATAGGTCGATCTTCCACTTAGCCGTTAATATGTAGTTCATTCAGAAAACTGTATGTCGTTGAATTCTTTCAGTAACTATTTCATATTAAATAATGTTTTTTTTTACAGTGTTTAAAGTTATAACACCCACACTACCTATGAGCGAAACGGCAACTGTGGCGAGAGGGAGTTTGGAATCCGCCCTTGAAAAAAGCCCAGAAAAGGAAGAAAGGTGAACGCAGTAATAACGACATCGAAGAGAACAACCACGCCGCGTTAAAGCTACGACAGCCACGCGCTATTTCAGACAAATTCGCAGTAATTACGGCTGATAGTATCAATTTCCAATTGTAGCGCCGCTCAGTTGCATTACTCTGCCATCAAAATGATTCGTGATGTCTCCAGCTCGACACTTGGTCGAGAGGAAGAACGCAAGCCGCTTATGGCAGCGTATATGTTCCAACGCCGCGTACTGCTCGGTTGCAGCGTGCTAATGGTGCTCTCGCTAATCATGTGGATTGTGGCGATTTCGACAGATCATTGGGTGATTATTACGGGTGGTAAAGGTAAGCAAAATGACAGCAAATATTTATGTACATTCATTCTTAGGAAAATATTGTTAGATATTTGTTTACATAAGTGCACGTACATATACATATGTATGTGCATATATAAATGTACATATGTATGTGTGCATTTGAGCTGGACATTGCCAATAAAAACAAATTGCATTTATTTGTTTTAATAACAGCTCATAAAGACACCCACCACACAAACACAAAAATGCCTTGACGAATTTGCAAATTTTTGAGAATGCATTTTAAATAATTTCGTTATTATCTTTGTTGCGATATTATTGTGTATTAAATTTGCGTTTTGCATTTGCATATTTCTTTTAAAAATTTTCTAAAATTTCGGAATTATGCTCGACAAGTGTACAAACTGAGAAATGGGCTGTACAAAGCAAAAATCACAATTTTATGATGAGCGGTCGGCGCTAGAGAATTTTAATAGTATATTTTCGTAAATATTTACATATAGTAAGAGCGCTTTATGACAGTATTGCGCCACCGCATCCGCCGAAGCGTAGACTTCCGGGTTTGGTTGCGCCTTTGTACTTGGTTTTTAAAATTACTTTGTATATACATCTTTTTCGGTTAGTAGTTTTGCTAAGCATAGCTAATTAGCTACATAATTTAGATGTTTGTATTGAATGTCTGATTTAATTTTCGATGGCGTAGTCCCGCAATCACAACAAACACACTAAATAATTTTATGAAAATTTTTCACCGAATGGATCGCTAAGTTATAAGAATGTTTTTTTTTTTTTAATTTTTTCCTTATTTTTTTATTTAATTTTATGAGGAGAAACCTACAGTTAAAAAGAAATGTGAAACTAGAGCAGCGCGACTTAAAAAAAAAATTCTTCGTAAACACTATATAGTAAAACATATGTATTTGTTCTCGTTAATTTGTGACCTAACAAGTTGTTTAGCAAGCTCATTCATTCGATTTTCCTTATATTCCCTCCTAGGCATCTTCATACCGGAGACACGTCGTTTCTTCATGTACTCCCACTCCGGCTTGTGGCGCCATTGTCGCTACACCACCACGCCCAATGCCCTGCCTACCGCCAATGTGGTGCGTAACATTACCTCAATAGCTTATGTAAATCCCAGCACACTCATGGATGCCAAACTAAATGCTTCGAGTTTAGATTTTGTACGTGAATTTAGCGAAGAAATTGTAGAAATGCCAATGAAGAACTTCACAGAGTCCGCCAGGCGACGTATGTTTGCGCATTGGGTACGCAATGATGAGCTCGAATTTCAAACGTTCAAGAAGGCCTTTCAAACTCTTGTGCTGAATACAAATGCAACACGAGCAGAAATAATACCAGCACAGGCTAAGCCAATAGCAATTGATCCGCTCAATGTGCGCGATATAGAAGCACGACAAACATTTGGAACAGCCTTGCAAAAAGTGGTAGTCAATTCGACATCGTACTACTTTGTCATACCTGAAGCAGCGCAATTGGCCATATTTCAAGGTTGGAATGAGCGGCAATATGTACCGAAACTATTTTGGCCATATGTGCGCGATTTAGGCGTGCCGGCGTTTGTGTTGAACGATCATCAGGTGATATTGCAATTGGTGCCGCCACTGCCACCAAGCCACGGTCGCGAGTCGAATGGTTATGTATACCAACCAACTGGTTAGTTGCAAATATGTAGTTAACTAAAAGATTCATTGAAAAAACTCACCGCTTTATATTTTAGAGCGTTGCAAATACATAGATATGTTTCCCAATTCCAATGCGCTGCGTAGTGACCCCGGCATTGATGACGAGCTGATGGGTAAAGACATATTAATTTAGCACTAGTTTCACACTTTGATTCACAATTAAACTCGCACTTTTTACAGATTATATACGCACGCAGGCTTCTTTTGCCTGTATCACCGTTTTCGTAATGGGTTTGGGCTCGATTTTCTCATTTTACACTTTTAAGAATCCGCGTTATATGTTCAAGCGCCTGGCAGGCGGCATTGATTTGGTGTCAGCCTCCACTGCTGTGGTTGTTATACAAGTTTTAATATCTTCCGTAGATTACACTAGAACACACTTATTTTATGCGTATCCCGATGGAGCGAAACTAACGTAAGTATTTTTAATTGATAATTTTAACATTTTCACCACTTCAATATTTGCACAAACTTCAGAATAATTTTCACAATTGCGCGCGTAACGGTATGCTTCCGCTTCCGATAGCTGGAACGAAATTTATTTACCGTTTCGTTTACAAGTTGTTCCGCGAGTAGTGATGCCACATTTTTTTGATGCGTGCATTTTTTTACTGTAAATTGGAAATTTGTTATTTAAATAAAAAAAAACACGTTTAAAACAGCATAATTGTTTAAGAATAATATTTCTATAGTTATTATAAACCTTTTATAGCCTCCATAAGGAAATTTATATTTTTGCCTTAAATAGTAATTAATCGATTAATATTGTTTATTTTTTTACAAAATTTATTTTCATGCCATTTTTCCAATTTTTTTTTGCCATTCTGTTTTCAACATCTGTGCTTCTAATCGATAAAAGTTCGTAAAGAATGATAAACTACCGATATATACCTATCAGGGTTGTTGCGAATATTATTCCGAAATAAAAGTTCTTTCCGGATAATAAACAAACCGCTTATCCAAATTAAACAAGTTTGGTATCAAATGAAAGAGGATTTAAATAGCTTTAAAACTGAAATGTCTAAATGAAGAAAGCCACAAATAGTTAAATATTTCAATAAAAAATGTTATTTTATTATCATAAAATAAATCTTGTGTCAGGTATATGCATTTCTTTAGTACTAAATTATAAAAAAAATATAAATGTAGGTCGTTCGCTATTCCTGTTTAAAAGCTATTTCAGTCCTCTTTCATGTGATACCAAATTTGTTTAATTTGGACAAGCGGTTTGTTTATTAAGCGGAAAGGACTTTAATTTCGGAAAAATATTCGCAACAACCCTGATACCTATTGTAACAAAATTAATAGGGCTGTTGAGGATATTGTGCATATCGTCGCGTGGGTAAAAGATTGCCGCATGTTAATTTCGGCAGGCTGTGGGAAATCGCGATTAAGTTTGGAATGCAATTTCTCAAAAACGCGAGGATAGAATTTCTCCAAAGTCTCTGAAAATGTTACTAGTTCGCTAAATTCTTAAATTATTTAATTTTTGATGTTTATTGCTAAATAGTTTTGAGTTTATGAAGGATTTTATTTAATAAAATTTTGTCGTAAGCGTCATTTGTCTACAATTCGGCAGTCACATTGTATGAAATACGACAAAATGTGATCAAAATGTCTACTCAATTAACGCCACTTTATACTCAATATCTCGAAAACTAAAGAAGATGTCCAAAAATGGAGAACGCCATTTTTAAGATATTGATTAGTTTCACGATTGAGAGAATACAAAGGTTGCGCCGATCTCGGACCGCTATTCCTCTCTTTACGAGTTTGACAGAATCGTTGTTTGCATGACGTCACACTTGTGCAACTTGTTTACGTTTTCTTTGCAACATTTTTTCTTCTTCCATTCTTGCTCACGTTTTGGCATTTCTCTCTCGCAATTGCACCAGTGTGACGTCACACAAAAGTTATTCTCAAAAATCCTCTCTGATCGGCGCAATCTTGTATTCTATCATTCTTGGATTAGTTTAATAGGACTGCATCACTAACTAAATTTTTACTAATTTATCGAAAATTTTTTTTGTCAATATCTCGGAAACTAAATTAGATATCTAAAAACAGATAACACCAGTCGAAAGACCTTATTTCAAAATATATAACTGCATCTATACATCTATAACTAAAAATCGTCAAAATTGCGCTTACGACAATCTCTTACCCAGGCGACGATATGCTCTTGGATTTGCATATTCGTTGCTTCTGTGCAGCAAGCAAAGAATTTGTAAATGCAATTTCAACTGCAAATCCAAGACCATTTGCACAACATCCTACAGCAGCCCTAATATGTGAAAAATTATATATCGGATTGGAAATAACCAGGCTCGATAAAGGCTATGATATTAATAATAAAAATTATAATTTGGATTTGGACTTTTTCGATCTAATTTGATCGTTTTTCAAGGATTTTAATTTTTGCGATCAAGAATAATAGATATTTTTGGGATTTTTATTTTCTCAATCCTGATATAACATTCACTTTTAGACTATATTTTTTAGATAACAAAAGATTTTGATCTGTGATAAAAACTTCCCCATTAAAACGGTTAAAAATTATCGAAAAAATTTTAAAATTCAAAATAACGATTATTTTAAGAGACATATTAGAGACAGTTATAAGTTTTATCGAAAAAAGTTATTAGATGGGAAATATTTTCCATTTCACCGATAAGAGTTATAACCCAACGTTTACTTTATACGTTGCCTGATAACAGTTACGCCGGAGATATATGTATGTTTTCCCTCGCCAATAATAGTCAGTTCTCAACGTTTATTTTTTACCTTGCTTGATAACAGTTATAACCCAACATTTATTTTTACGTTGTCTGATAACAGTTTTTTCACTCCTCTTTTATTTTCATCATCGTTTTTATCTCCGTTTCTTATTTACAACGTTACAACGTGCCTACCGACATCATCGAAATTTGTTAGCTTATTATTTTAAAAACTCAATATCGCTTTAGTAAGCTCTTGATTATCTTCTTTTCAGATACGGCTATGGCGTCTACTTGGCTTGGTTTACTTTTATGGTGAACCTTGTGTGTGGTCTACTATTTATATGGTACTCCGGCAAAAAGAAGGGTGCTAAAGCACCAAACGATGAAGTAGCTATGGCTGATGAGCCCACCATTATGGGCAGATAATAAGCTTCACAGGATTTAGCCAACAGCTATGGTTGAACATAAAAACAAATGCCCACCGACTATCTGCGTACCTTATGATACTCACTTGTAGACTTCAAAATCAGAGCGTTTTCTTACGGAATACAATATCATTGATAGGTACTTATACCAGACATAATAGCAGTGTTATTCTAGCATAGAAGGCCCAGTCAAATATTAAATCGAATAAAATATCTAAAAACTTTATAATTAATTAGCAAAGTTCAACGATATTTAGAACTCGAAGCTAGTCAGAACTTTTTTGGGATTAATACAAGTTTTCTAGTTCCTATATGGCTAATGTGTAAATCTATTAAATAAAGAGAGAAGCAATTTTGCATACATAGGTATGTACACATAAATATATGTATGTAATGTATGTATGTACGTACATATATAAATCTATGAGCAATCAAATCGAAATTAAAAAGTCACTATTTTTTAAACACTCAGTAAATGTACAATTTTCATCGTAAGTTATGCTTGGATGTACACATCTCAATAAAGCACATTAGTAAATATCTATGGCCATAAGCAATAACCGCTTAAGTCGACTTAATAAAGAATTAAGTTATATATGCTATCGTATTCTGCAACTACTATTCCATGTGTATGTGAAATCCCCATCTCGGCAGCTAGGCTATTCAAAAAATTATAGACGAACATACTATGGTTTCCCCATAAGGTTAAAATTACAATCCAAATATTTGAAGCACTTTTTTCGAATTCAGGTTCTTCGACTTAGGCGGTTATTGCTTATGACCACATATAATGTGCTTATATGTTTGTATGTATAAATGTTTTATTCACTTTAAACTTGTTCACTGTTGAATTAAATTTTTAAGCAAAAACAGCTGTTATACAAATTTAAATGAAAGAAGTTTTCGCCAGATGTAAGGCTTAAGACTTAAAACTATTTTTCTAAGGTAGACAGCTATACGAAAATAAGTTTTTCCTATTGCCTTTTTCTATTTATAATAAAGACTTTATTCATAAAAGAATAATATATTTTATTTTATTTTCATATTGCTTTGTACTTCAGCGGTAAGTATTTTAGAACTGGTTAATTTATATTATTAAAAGACAGTTTCAGGAAAGCAATTCAAGTAATAAGTTATTATTTTTTTACTTGAATTTAATTCGAAAACTGACAGAAAGAAGAATATCATTTTGGACTTATGTATATAAATTGCTGATGAAACGAACAATAGGTGACAGATTTGCGGAACTTAGTGAGAAGTCATGTCCGTTCGCAAATCTATAATATATTTATGTAATTTCTGACTAAACTGATCAAGTTAATGTATGCTAAATTTTCTGAGAACAATAAAGATTTTATACAAAGAACGAATAATAAAACACCAGTCACAGAAAATTGGGGATTTTTGTGAAATCTTCTACAACAACAATATGGCAATGATGGTTATGGCTGGCAAGCACAGGGTGTGTTGAAAAGTTCAATAAAATACAAGAGTAATTTTGATTTGAGCAGACGCTCTCATCGGGGCTTGTATGTATACTTAACTTAAACTTAGTAAAGATTTAATTATAAAACATTTAACCTTTTATTTATTAAAAATAACTTTTTTCTTTGAACTTGCGCATATCTCTTTACTTTCAGTACACTTAAGTAACCCTGTGTGGCCACGTCCGCAGCTGTCAATGACAGTCTGTCATTGCGATGACAGCTGAATTTCGTTTTTCAAAGGATGCAGTGAACGTGAAACGCGTGTTGTGCTGCATTTTGTGTGTTTTTTAGCACAAATTCTGAACGAAGCTATTTAAAACTTAAAAGAAAAGGTGAGCAATGAATTAAAATGTAGTTTTTTAAAGAAACTAAAGCAATTGCCATATTACATGCATGACTTGCTGGTGCGCTCAGGGCTTTGTTTTGCACTTTGCCATGTGATGCACCGAACGTGCGGCTGTAAATCAGAAATAAACCAGAAACAGAATGAAAGCTGCAAGCTTTCAGGTCGATGCACTTGAAATGTGTGAAGGCGGAATCTTTTTGTCTTCATAGAAATATGTATAGATTCACTTGTGAAAACTAAAATTACCAATGTGACGCAATAGCGACACTTCTGTTGGAAACTAAGTGCGTGCCCCCACCCCCGGAGCGGAGCGTGTACTCTCTGGTCAATAGAGATTACGTGCCTCAGTGCTGTTTTTATGCTTTAAAACTTGTTGCTTGTGTTCATTGTATTTTGTGTGCTTATCGTTTACAGACGAGCAAAGAGCTTTGAAAATGGTAGCTGATAAGGAAAATATAGCAAATGCTAGCGCCGCAGTTGAAGGCGAGGCGACTTCAAAAAAAGGAGCCAAAAAACAAGCGAAAGAGGCTTTAAAAGCCGCAAAGGTTAAACAAATTTATACAAAAAAAGTAAAGTTCATTGTATTCATAAAAATAATTAACAGAAAGCTGAGCAGAAGGCCGCAAGTTTGGCTAACACTGGCGAGGAGACTGGCGATGCTGTCGATGTGTCAGCCGGCCGCTATGGTTCTGCAGGACTTATTCAATCAAAAGAGAAATTTGAAGATCGCAATTTTGTAGCGGTTAATAAGTTAGCCGAGCAAGTAAGCAAAGAAGAACTTGTGTGGGTACGCGGACGTGTGCATACCTCCCGTTCGAAAGGCAAGCAATGTTTCTTGGTGCTACGTCAGCAGAGCAGTACGGTGCAAGGTATTTTGGCTGTGGGTGAACGTATTTCCAAACAAATGGTGAAATTCGCCGGCAAGTAAGTTTGACCATGTATTACATAAACACGTAAAAAGAAGCTTTCATTTATAACATACATTTTACAGCGTGAGTAAAGAGAGCATAATAGATGTCCAAGCGAAAATCGTTTCCGTGCCAAATAAGATAGAGTCTTGTACCGAACAAACAATTGAATTGAGTATCGAACAACTCTTCGTAGTGTCGCTGGCCAAACCGCAATTACCGCTGCAAATTGAAGATGCCTCTCGCCCCGACAACCCTGATGTAAGATGCGATTTGCAATTCCATTACCTCCGTAACTAAATATTCATTTTTAAAGGACCCTGAAGGTCTTAACATTCGTGTGAATCAAGATACTCGTTTAGATAATCGCGTTTTGGATTTACGCACTCCAGCAAATCAGGCAATTTTCCGTTTGGAGGCAGGGGTATGCCGTTTATTCCGTGATATTTTAACTGCAAAAGGATTTACGGAAATACATACACCGAAAATAATATCTGCCGCCAGTGAAGGTGGTGCAAACGTGTTTACTGTCAGCTACTTCAAGGGTGCGCAGACTGATTTTACTCGGTAAAATTCGTTGCTAATTAATTTGTTTATTCACAGATTCCGCATACTTGGCACAATCGCCCCAACTATACAAACAAATGGCAATTGCCGCTGACTTCGATAAAGTTTATACAGTCGGGGCAGTTTTTCGTGCGGAAGATTCCAATACTCATCGCCACTTGACGGAATTTGTTGGGCTGGATTTGGAAATGGCTTTCAAATATCATTACCATGAAGTGTTACATACCATTGCCGATACACTTACCGAGATTTTCAAGGGTTTACGCGACAATTACAGTCGTGAGATTGCGGCGGTAAATCAACAATTCAAAGCTGATCAATTCAAGTTCCTCGAACCGCCACTAATATTGGAATTCGCAGAGGGTGTGAAAATGTTGCGTGAAGCTGGTGTAGAAACGGGCGATGAAGAAGATTTGTCAACACCCAATGAAAAGTTGTTGGGTAGACTTGTAAAAGCTAAATACGATACCGATTTTTATGTTTTGGATAAATTTCCACTTGCGATACGACCCTTTTATACGATGCCGGATCCTAGCAACCCCATTTACTCAAACTCATACGATATGTTCATGCGTGGTGAGGAGATAATCTCTGGCGCGCAGCGTATACATGATCCCGATTTTCTAACTGAACGCGCCAAACATCATGGAATTGGTGAGTTTTTGTGAAACCAGATAATGGAGCGTTGCCCTTTACTAAAAATTGTTATTTCTCCAACAGATGTATCAAAGATAGCCGCATATATCGAATCGTTCCGCTTCGGCTGCCCACCACATGCAGGCGGTGGCATAGGTATGGAACGTGTTGTTATGCTTTATCTGGGGCTCGATAATATTCGAAAAACATCAATGTTCCCACGTGACCCTAAGAGATTAACGCCTTAAGGTGTTTGATGCTGGATTAACAAAAACAAAAGAATCGTGCAAAAGAATCCACTTAGTTTTTACAAATTGGTTTCAATCACTTTTTCCGCTCATTTTACTCTTTCGTATGTTTAGCCTTAATTCAATCGAAACACAAATTCTTTTACGGTTTTGATGTTGTCTTTGTTTAATTATCACTTACTTAATATCTACTTAAATATGTATGTAGTTATGCCTGCAGTTCCTTAACTGATTTATTTAGTATAAATGATGTCTGCATTTCGATTAAACATATATCGCTAGCTTAGAGTGAAAAGTTGTTAACTTCACTTTCTATGAAAAATCATATTTTGATACAGGAGGCTAGATAAATTAAAAATGTATCGTTTCGAAAAGGGTAAAGGTGTTTTATGTTTTCTCGTTTATATTCAATGAAAGGAACATTTGCTAAGTCCAAAAAAAGCTCCGAGAATTCGATAAGTCCAAAATAGTTCGAAATCTTTTAATAAAGATCGAATCCTGATTTGTATGGAGTTTTGCTTTGCTTTAAACAGGCAAAATAATGTATACAAATTATTGCGAAATACTTGAAGAAAATGGCTGTAAGAAGTTGTTTCCTCTCCTGTACAATTTTTAAATTGGGACTTAGCAACTTTGCGCTCTAAGCTAGCGATATGTATGTATGTACTACTAACGTAAAGTCTGAAATAAAGTAGATAGAAGACATCGTCACAAAATTGTATGCTAATATCTCTTTCAGTTGTATGCTCACGGTTCGGTTGTTGTTGTTGTTGTTGTAGCAGTGTTCAACACCCGAGGTTTCGTCATGAGTCATGGTCATGTCCTTGGTCTAGGTGGTGAAAAATAGGGCGGTTTAGTTAGACTGTATAATTGCAGTTTCAAAGGATGTACGTGATTCCATAAGTACAATATTTTTATATGGGCATTTCCAGGGGATGGTCTTTATTGTCAAAAATTAATGGCCTTATTCATTAAAAATAAAGTAGCTTTAAAAAGTTTTATAAACTGAAAAATGTATAGAAACGTCATTTTATAAAGCTCTTTAAACCTACTTTATTTTTTATGAATAAGGCCATAAAAGTTTAAAAAAATTATACATGTATCTATGTGAGTTATGGTCGAATCTGGTTTATTTTTTCAATGTAGGGTAAACGCACTAGTATCCGGACACTTAACGTGTTTCTTAACTTTGACATCGACTCAATTTCTTCCTATAAACGCTACCCCGAATAATTATATTGTTTGTAAGAGTGTAGATATTTTTTAATAATATAGCCGCGACATAAATTGCAAATATAAAATTTTAAAATTATTAAAATAAAAATTCAAAAAAGTTCGATTTTCACTAGTGTCCGGACGGTGAAATTTAGTTTCCGGACGCTTTTATTTTAGTATCCGGACGCGTAATTTTTGTATGAAATTTCAGTCGTTTCNTACTAACACTGTCCGGATACTAGTGCGTTTACCCTATGCATATTGGTTGCATATCCAAGAATATTTTGTCAAAAAATGTACCCGTTAGGTGGCGCCGGGGTCGAAACATTTTGAAAGCCCGTATTTATGGCCCGATTTCCTTAAAACTGGGGACATCTATTGTATACATAAATAGTAAGAAAGATATTAAAAAAAATAGTCCCCCTAGATGGCGCTTTTGTCGAAATATTGACAGATATAATTTGATTTCTAGTAGCTTCGCACCTTTATCCGGCAGTTTCCAACTTTTGCATTAAATATGTATAGTGTTCTAAAACGGCTATACAAAAATTAAAACAAAGAAATAAATTGAAATTATTATTTGTCTCTCTCCTCCATATGCTATGGATACGGTGACCATATTCGTTAATTTTTGGCATTTTTTTTTGTCGACGGTGCTACACATTTTTGTCATTGAAAGTTAGTATGTATATGCGACAATTTTTTTGTAGGGAGGCAAATGAGCACTTGCACTTTAGTATACTAAATTTTAATGAGCTACAAAAGTGCAACCACATTTTTTTCTTAAGGTTCTAGTTAAAGAGTTTGAAATTTTGGTGAAAATATGCAAATAAACAATAAACAAAAGAAAAATAGCCTTACCTTGCTAAAATGTAGAGTCCTAATTCATATTTAGTTCACTGTATGTATTCCTCGATTCGAAGCACAGGCATTCGGATTAGAAAATAATATCTGTTCATGGAGAAAGTTACGATCATATTCCAACATTATTTAAAACTGGTTCATAGGCATGCAATTTTAATGAGCTTTGAAGGGTCGAAATACCGAACCCCGAAAACCGGACAAATGCAGGACATTAAAAGAAATACAGAGCATTTTGTGTACCGTATAAAATAAATTAATTGCCAGGACAATTGGTCAAAAAAGAGGACTGTCCCGTATAATACAGGACGGATGGTCACCGTAGCTATGGGCATTTGCATACCAACTGTCAGTTTTCTCGCATACGAGATCTTTTCGCAGAGAAATTTTTGAATGTGGGCAAGGCGAATTTATATAAGGTGGTGTTACTAGATCAGCTGATTTTGTGTATGTGTTTCGCCTCACGGCTTCTTATGTCAAATTTAAAAATTTTGTTTGAATTTCCACACACACTCTTACAGATTTTGGCAGTTTATGCCGCCAAAGCAAAAACAAAATACATGTAAGTTTTTGTTTTTGTACTCCTGCTATCACCTTATATAAATTCGCCTTGAATGTGGGCATTTCATCGCACACCATTTCACTGCGAATATGTTGTTAATGTTTTATAAATGCTGCGAAAATTGTATCTTTTTTTCTTGGTTGTGCTTTGACAGCACTTCTCCGACTTGCACCCCTTTATTTCTTACTCGGAACTAAAAAAAAAAAATGAAAATATAGTTGTTAAACTTAAAGCCAGATATGCGACAAGTATGCGATATCTCGTTGTTGCTGTTGTTGTAGCGGCGCTACTAAGCCCCGCATATTTCGGTTCAGGAAACGGGTTGTTTCAATAAGGCCGGACCAAAGGGAGAGCGGTGTCAGTTGAATAGAATTAAGCTGGTTGTTGTCGTGCAGGGAATCTCCACATACCGGGCACTCATTGGGGATATTGGGGTCGAGTCTGGACAGATAGCTGTTGAAGCAGCTGGAATATCCAGACCGTAGCTGAGCCACGGTAACGCGGGTCTCTCTTGGCAGTTGAAGCTCCGTCTCTTCTAGAGAGCTGGTTATCCATCGCTTCGTCCGATCCGGAAGCAACGAGTTCAGAACGTCTTGGCAAAGGGTCGCATGGACTAGGATCGTCCTATCGCAGGGCCGACGTTGGTTCCGACCCGCGCTTATCTTTGCGGAATCTATGTTGGTATTCGGCTAGTTCCAGATACTTCGTCAGACTGGGGAGGAGTAGTGCTTCCATTGTTCTTGTCACTGGGGATAGGAAGGAGTTTGGACGGCAAGAGTCTCCTGCATCCGCCTTCTATCCTGGCTTAGGAAGGGGAATTATCCTACCCATTTTCCACATCTCGGGGATGGTCAGGGTGAACAGTGGCAAGTTGAAAGCTTTTGTGATGTATTCGACTCACTGCATGGGAATCCGTATGGGTCTAACGCCTTGAATGCTTTGGCGTTCTTCACAGCTGTTTGCGTCTCTAAAATTCTAATAGCGGTCGCTCCTCGGCAGGCAATGGCATGCTTCCGAGTGTATTCGGCTATGAAAAACAGCCTCACGTTATGCCCGTTCTTCTATATGGCTCAGAAACGCGGACGCTGCCGAACAAAGATAATAAGACTTAGAACTGGATCTGTGGCCCAGTTTGCGTGGACGATGAGCTTCTCAGAAGATTGAATGATGAACTGTATGAGCTTTTTAACGACATGGACATGGTTAAGCGCATAAAAATACAATGATTGTGCTGGCTTGCACATGTTGTACGCATGGATAACGACGAACTGGTGAAAAGATCCTTCGATCTGCATCCATGGTTGGACAATGAAAGCAAGGAACAAAAAGAAAGGTCCAAGTGCAGAAGGAACCTGTCTGTACTCGGGATAAGCAACTGGCGCAAATTGGCACAGGTGAGAGGCAATTGGAGAAGCCTTTTGATCTCGGCCAAAACGGACAAACGGATTTAGTTCCGAATAAGAAGAAGAAGAAATGTTTCAGCAAAATCAAAAAGCAAATAAGTAAATATTTCTAACCTTATCATTATCCAGACCCACGTCTTACCCCTTGTCATAAAAAATAAGCAAATCATTTTCGTGGTTCCTTGCATTACGAGTTATCGCGATTCAACTGTACTGCAATCGTAATAAAACAAATTCTACTGTGAAGATATATAGAAATGAATTTTTGAGTGGTGCCCTTTTGTAACCAAATTATATTCTTTTTTTTTTTTATTGTTTTTGGGAACATTATTTCATTTGGTGATATATGTATGTATGCAGGTCAGAGGCGAACGCAGAGGGGTTACACCCCCAAGATAAAAATTTAATAATTTTTTTTTGCGTTTTAAAGCTGAAGCTATCAAAATATACAACGCACATTTAAATTTTTACACATATTTAATTGAGCAACTTTTCTCTAAAATAAGGTTTGCGCAATTTTATTGTGTAGTCATCTCCACAATATTGACTTGTATAAGTCCCGGGTTGCACAATGAGTTTGTGTTGTTTAGGGGCCCTATAAGTTTGGTTTTCGTAATGCAAATTCTATTTTTTCGTTAAAGCAAGTAATTTGAATGTTTTTATAGCTATAGATTTAACTATAAAATTTTATTTATTATTTGTTTGACACATAATAGTTTAACAAATAATTATTGTGTTTGCTTTTGATGCTGTTTTCTACTTTTTCTGTTTGGCAACTGATCAGTAACGGATCCAGCGGGGGGGTTTTGGGGGTTAAACTACGTGTCAGTCAGTGGCGGACCCACGGGGGGTATTTTAATACATAGACGCCATATTATACATACATATTCACCATATTAAAACCCCTCTGCTGGATCCGCCACTGCAACTGATACTTTTTTTCAAGCTCGCGGCAACGTTGCATACAATAATATATGGATATGCTACTATAGGGTCAGCTTAGCAGGTAGGTTAATAAATTAAGAGCAGGAGATACATACATACATGGGCTCGCAAGAATACGAAGCCGGATTTCGATTTAAAAACCTGAGAATATTTAGCATATGGCCACAATGGATTGTATTTTGCCGAAGCCGCCAGCGACGACAATAGAAATAAGTCTATCGCCGCGAAATTTTTAAGGAGCCTTACTGATTTGGTTTTTTTTCTTTTAAATATTGCACACAATTTGAAATTGGATTTGGGGGGTTTTTTTTAAGATTTTTAGCATAGTTTTGCAATTCGCTAATACATCGTATTTTGTGGTTCGCCGCCGAACTGTGCTTTTCATCCGACGGCGAGTTCGCCGGCGAGTCGTTGGCGAACGTCGCCAGCGAAGAAATTGTTCACAAGAACGAGTCGGAGACGACGTCGTTACGAAGTCGTTTGGCAAATTGGTGTTTAATTGTTACAGCGAACATTCGCGGCGAAAAATTCGCCGTTCGCCGGCATTGTGTTTCGGTTGTGAACGGTTAAGGGAGTGTCAAAACTGTGATGTCACTAGCAGTGTTGCCGTTGTGCGAATAAAGGGGCAATTTGACACTTTTTAAGCATCAATACCCTTTGACCCGACTTTTTTAAAATTTTGATTTTTGACCCTTTTCCAAAATTATGTGCGACTTTTGCCCCTTCTCAGAGATTTTTGAAGGAAATGTTAACAGGACCATGCTAGTAAAAAAATATTTTCTACTGTAAGTATGAAAAAATGCATCACTTAAAACTTTTAAAGGAATTGCAAATAGATTTTTTTTGTAGGTTTCCAAATCTGTTTGTGCAAAGCTCTTCCCGCTATTTTACTTTATAATACATTTAAATTTGATTTTGACTTTGGTTCTCAGATTTATTCTTTTACTAGTAAAGAAAATAAAAAATAATATGGTGACCCTTTTTTCGTCATATACCTACCCCTTTTTTGCGACTTTCTGAAAGTTTTCAACGCCAACACTGGTCACTTGTGAGGAAACCTTTAATTATTGAATCATGTGCAGTGGCGGATTTATCGTACAGGCAACATAGGCTGAAGCCTAGGGCGGCAGAATTAAGGGGCGGCAAAATTTAAGACAGCTAAATTAAAAGAAAAAAATTTATTTGGATTCAGCTGCACTTGAAATTGTGTTTGTGTCTGTAAAATATTATTAATGATTCATCTCATTCAATACAATTCAAAATTAGAATTACGCTGCGAATTTTTCCTTAGTATAGCAGTCGTTGAAATTTCCATTTAACTTTCATTCACGCGGCTNGTGTGAAATTTACGGTCGCACGGTGCTATAAAAGTCTAGTCATCATAGATAATTAAGTCTTAGAGGATGGGACTAGCTCAGAACCATTTCGGGACTAGTTCTGGACTTTTTCGCGACTATTTCGGGACTAGGTCGGGATCATTTAGGGCTATTTCGGGATCATTTCTGTACTAGTAGGGGTCCTAAAAAAGGCCTTTGTGATCAAAATGAGTATACTCCCTCTCTCTCTCAGAAAATCTGGGGTGCAGCCGCCTCTTACCCGGTTGCGACGTCCCTGCCTGTAACCAGTCTTTATTTGGACAAACAATGGAGGAGTCAGATATTTATTAGTAGATAGTTTAAGTCTGCAAGCCTGGGACGTTCTGAAAATTAGGGACATACATATAGATGCATATCTCTAGCAACTAGAGCAGTACCTACTACAGCATAAAAAGGCGACCACGAAAGCTTACGTGGAGTGCAAAGGGTAGTGTCTCTTGCAAAACTGGAACCAGCAACGCAAATACCAAACGTCGACGGCTCTCCAATATGGAATTCACCACAAAGCGAACAACGTCTATTGATATTTATGCAGATGTATACGGGGGCAGCCAAGTTATTCGCCAGAGTACATTCCCCTAAAGCCACCCACCAAGACTCGATTCTTTGCGATTTGAAAAAGTAGTTTTCTCTAATGACAATGTAGGTACCTAGGTACATACACCCTCATTGCGAGAGACGTGTCGAATGCAAGTAGTTTTTCGAGAGTCGAATCGTATAGAAAATTTCACGTCATTGCCTAAAATTTCCACTCGACTAGTGTATTAAAACGCAAATACTTGGCAGCACTGTATAGTTTTCGACGATTTTCGTCGTTTACTTATTTCAGCACGACAGTAGACAATGCCAATGTTGTCGATACGTACAATTTAGCCTAGTTTACGACTTACGCAATGAGGCTGATAAATTGCAATTTTTTGTTGAACTTTGTATTAGGTATTCAATTGAATCCAGCAACCTCCTCTTTTTCAACTGACACAAACCGTATGCAGTTTACCTGCTTAACGTGACCTTTACACGATTTTTCACCGATGCAGAGTGCTGTCAAATCGAAGCAGTGCGCCGGCATAGTGCCCGCAAGCAGTGAAGGTGTGCCAGTCGTTTTCAACTGCACTTGTAGTTTGAGCGACGCCATTTTCTATAGTTTGCAACAAAAAAAGAAAAAAACCAACAGAACTACCCGCCTACTCGTCACTTGCACTCTCGTTCTTTGTTACACTTGTGCGCTCATACTCTCTCGCACACTCCTACCATCTACAACTGTAAGCAGAAAACGCCGTGCAAATTTTGTCAAAATGAACGCCAACACTGCATTCCTACATCATAATACGCAATTAATAATAGGAATACGAAAAAATGGGCGTGGCTAATAAATCCCACTCACGCTCACACACTATTCGTAGCGAAACTGGTTTTCAACCAATAAGCACGCCATCAGCGCGAATTCATGGCCGCTTATAGTGTTGACTCTTTCTCACGACTGCTATTTCACCGCAGCTTTTATTGCGCTGTTCGCGCACTGAGCCAAATTCAAAGTCAACAGCCGTGTGCGGACAGTGTTGCTTGTGCTTCAGCGCTTGGTGAATGTGTACATATTTCGCGCTGATTCGAAATCGTTGTTGTTTGTAAACGAAGTAAACGGCGGTACGTTGCGCGTAGGTAAGCGGCAGGGCAGCATCAGTGCAAGCAGGGAAGCGTCGTCCGCTCCCATTGACGTGTATTTTGGTGGTTAGTCATTTAGCCGAGGACAGAGTCGCATCCGCGTTCTCATTCAAATTCGTTGCAGCTGCAGTTCAATCAAAAGCAGCAATGTTGCGCAATAATTGAACGTGAAGCGCGACAATTAGGTAAATTTTTGCGAATTCCAAGCGATACTCAATTCATGTGCAGCTAGTGAACGGTCGCGCTCGCCGGAAAACGAAAGTGTTCGCATAATAAAGAAAGCAAACAAAAAAAAAACACACACACAGAAATATTTAGCAGTAATGAGCTTCTTCGCATTTTTCATCAAGCTCAACATTAATGCCCGCGCGTTCGCCGACCTTAGCATTTAGCAGTCCAAATATTTTAGATATTTTGGAATTTGACATTTGGCAATTTGCTCGGATTTGTTTTTTATTTTTTTTTATTTTGTGCCGAGAACTGTAAAGAAAAAATGCTTGCCCTTTTACCAACACTTTTATGAGCAACTCGTGGATTAGATAACAAAAACTATACGTACTGTGACAAAAACAATCTGAATTATTTAAAAAAATCACGTGAAGTGTTTAATAACTTATTTGAGTGTGTGCTTGGGTGCTTTTGCGAAAATACCTTGTGCAAAAATATTTTAGTGAAAAATTGCTAGTTTAAATATCTAATAATGAAAACAAATGCAACTGTGAATAACTCTACAGTTTTATTAAATTTTGAAGTCGATAACACTCGCCACTGAAACGGATAACAAATCATTGTAGGTATAAAATGCCAATGACAAACAAATACAAACCCTAATGTGGCATACCAACTGGTGAAATTACGCAAAGTTCTTAGGAAAATCGATAGAATGAAGTAAAAAGAGTTGTTTTGAAAGGCATTCGATTATAAATAGGACGCTGTAGCCGATGGGTTAGAAGTAACGTAAAAAAATAAAACAAAAACGATCACAAAAAAAAGTATTTTCTTAACAGCGGTTGCCCCTGGGCAGGCAATGGCAAACTCTTGCGTGTATTTCTGCATTGAAAAAAACTGTGGGTCCTTCCATATGTGTGACAACATCAAGGCGCACACCACAAATCCGAGATGAAGCTTGGCTAAACACTTAGCCAACATATTATTAATTTACAAAATGTATTTCAATGCGTAATTTTGACAAAAAAAAAATTTTGACTTATATGGTAAAAAATTTGGCTATTGGTGTTTCCGACAGGGTACACTGAGAAAAGAGTTTAGTTACGTCAACTAAATATGTTTTTCTCAACACAAGATTTGGTTATAGTTACACTATTTGTCAGTGGCGGATTTAAATATTTGCCGCCCCTAGGCAATTCATAACTTGCCGCCCTTTTTTCACAAAAAAAAAAAATATATATATATATCAAATATGATTGTTATTGTCAGTGCTTTATTACAATATAGTAAAACACGATGTATTCTGCACTGAAATGCTTTAGAGGTTTGGACAAGTAGAATCCAATTATCAGGACATTGAAGTAGCGCTATGCGAGTATACAAAATAAAATCGCTCATCCGGAAGATTTTTTGACCTCGCGCAAGACAAACAGAAGACCATACACAGATACACTGCCTAATTTGACATACGACGGAAGCTGACCTTCAGATTATTCACGTTATGATACACTTATGAAAAACTGGTGGGCTTGGAATCAAGAATTTTCTCGAAAATGCACGCTCGTTTTTCGGCAGTGTTGTCAAGTGTGGTAACCTTTTAGATGATTCTCGTTCTCGGGGCAGCGTGTCGGCTGTTTCTTTGCGTCACGCGCAGGCGCGCCGTCAGGTTTCTAAGCCGCGTGAATGAAAGTTAAATGGAAATTTCAACGACTGCTATACTAAGGAAAAATTCGCAGCGTAATTCTAATTTTGAATTGTATTGAATGAGATGAATCATTAATAATATTTTACAGACACAAACACAATTTCAAGTGCAGCTGAATCCAAATAAATTTTTTTCTTTTAATTTAGCTGTCTTAAATTTTGCCGCCCCTTAATTCTGCCGCCCTAGGCTTCAGCCTATGTTGCCTGTACGATAAATCCGCCACTGCTATTTGTTTATAGTTACCAAATCATGTGTTGAGAGGACTATATTTGCCCGACTTTTTTCTGAGTGTAGGACAGAACGACAGAAAGCTTTCAAGTTTGACATTGTGGTTTTTAGGAACACATAGATATTTTTTGTTTATAAAA
Organism: Rhagoletis zephyria; assembly: GCF_001687245.7. Lineage (NCBI taxonomy): Eukaryota > Metazoa > Arthropoda > Insecta > Diptera > Tephritidae > Rhagoletis > Rhagoletis zephyria. The sequence continues at coordinate 1,226,396 of NW_016157085.1, read as the reverse complement.
ACAACTCCAGCTACATCCTTTTTGTGCGGAACTTTATTTTGTGTAGGCAGTTGTTGTTGCCATAACAAAAGATAGTTTTGAGGAAATGTTTCTAGGTTGGCAGTACCTTCCTTTTACGTAAAACCGACTGGTGTCGGAACATTGCAGTAGCCAGTCTTCGAAGTCTATAAAAAAGCTCTCATCGGAGAAACTATGACTATTAGTGACTTCTGAACAATATGTATTACTCTGAAAGTTGATTAGGCCTTAGGTAAATTTTTTTCGCAAAAAAGTGGCTTAGATTTTATTTCTCCAACAAAAGTAATATCCCAGCAAAACACAGTCTCTAACGTGAGATAAATATTTTGATTTTACATTCGAATTCTAATGAAGTTCTCCAATCGAAAATCAGGTTAGAGAACTATATTAGAATTCGATTAGAGAATGATTAGAAAAACCCTAGATATTAGAAACCAATTAGAATTTAACGATAGAAAACGATTGGATATATAACCTGTTTCTCGATATTGAGAAATAAGTCCCCTTTTTTGTAGAGAATTCTTCTACCGTAGAGCAACAGATTAAAGTTCGAGACGTTTCCTAATTGTTCTCTAACCTAAATGTTTGTTGACATACGCCCTTGGCCAGCAGCATTGAAGCACTTGAAGCTCCTTCTTATTTTGAGGAGATATTCCTTTAAGTAAAATCAATAAGAACTTTCACATAAAATTCATTCCTTATCTCAAAAAACTTTTCAAGAACGCCATATTTCAGAATTTTATTGAAAAACACCCTATCTTAGAATTGGGTTCAAAAACGCCCTATCTGACTTCAAAATGTATTGAAAATGTGCTGATATAGGGCGTTTTCGAACTGGCTGCCGAGATAGGTCGATCTTCCAGTCAGCAGTCGATATGTATTGCAACCGGATTATCGGAACAAAAAAATTTTAATCAAAATAGGATTATAAACTAATTCTAAATTGACTAAAGTAGTTGAATTTTATGAAAAGGAATTAAATTTTGTATAAAAAAAGATTTTCTGAAAAAAAACAATTTTTTTTAGTGACCGGACAGTGTTTTTACTGAGCGGACGTTATAAATCCATTGAGCAGACACTCTATTTTTCTCTAAATTATAATCTTCATACTCAAAAATAAAGGTTTTATTTAAAAAAAATAACAGGAATTCGTAGTAATTGTTGATCATTTTGACTAGTTCAGAAAAAATAAAGGTTCACTTGGAACACAAAGTGCATATAAACTCGCTTTTGGAAGATTCTTTAAGTTGTTGTCGTTGAAACGGCTACTCAACCCCTCTTAGATCAACTTGACCCTCAATCGTTCTTGTCAAGCTCAACTAACGGGAAACCCAGGAAGCGTGCAGCCAGTGTTGCCAGAGAAAAATTTTGTTTGGAATTTTATAAGTATAAGTGCTGGAAAAATCTTTTAAAAACAAAATAAGGTGTATACATTTCGAATTCGTTGCTGTGGCACTTATAAAGTGAACTAAAAATATTTTACAAACTGTTAAAGTCTGTAATTTCAGTTATTTGAATTGAATAATTTTTTCGCAAAAGTTTTCTGGAAAGTTTAAACGAAATCCGTGCTATCAGAAAAATGATTTTCTTTTAAATAATTTTTGAATTATTTAACCTAGATCCAAGAGTTTATGGTGGAGGCACTGCATCTCGAAAATTTCCATTTTATCAACGCTTAAGTTTTGGCTTATATATACCAAATACAACTTAAACTTTCTGGAGTTAAAAAAATGATAGATAAATTTGAAAAGAGCTAAAAAAAGAGCAAGCAACTAAAACCCAATTTTCGGAGCTGAATAGACAAATAAAGAGCTAAATTAAGCTCCAAAAGCACCAAAATGGCAACATGTGCAGCTCTGTTCTTAGGGACAGAGGCGCTAGCTGAGTGGGGTTTAAGGGTTATGCGAAGAGATGTCTCGAGTCATCGGGTGTCCCTCCGCAAGCCGGGCACTCGTTGGACACATCTGAATCTAATCTGCTCAGGTACGAGTTTGACCTGCCGAAGTAGCCAGAACGAAGATGGGCTGTTATGGTTCGAGTCTTCCGTGGCAGACTAAGCCCGGTCTCGTCCACGTCAGGTGGTTGTGTTCCCGAAGCGGCATTTATATGGTGAGAGTCAGTGTACTGATTCCCTCTGAATGCCATTTATGACCTGTCGGTATGCTGTGCTCCCTAACGGAGAGCATTTGAGAAGACATCCGGTCGCTGTACGGACTGCCGTGTTTTGGCAAGTCTGTAGCTTTGTCCACTGCGTCCTACTAGCCCCCGGCGACAACATAGTTAACAAGCGGCCGGCCAATTCCCTTGTATGTTGCCAGGTGCTGCCGGTTAGAGACTTGAGGACCTCGTTGCGGCTCTTTATTGACAATTGCAGTTGTTTTCGCCGAGAACGAGACTATCGAAGGTTGCTCTAAGAACTTTCAAGTTGCTCACCATCGGAATTTATTCGCCGTCGACTTGAACTCTCAGCTGTAGTCTGATATCCTTCGTTCAGGTGGTAAAAAGGGTTGCCGAGGATTTTGTAGTGGAGAGGGTTAGGCAGGGCAGAAGCGAGAAAGTTAGGAGAGTAAACCGGTTACTTTCGAGCACAAGTCATCAATTCTATTACCAGACGCCATTATCGAGCAGACGTCTGCATAAGAGGCTCCCTCTGGTGGTTAAGGGAGCCTTGAAATAGATGCCAGGAAGCGGTTTTCCTTACTTGAGCATGCTTGTTCTGAATACGCATTATTCATTCTAAAAATGTAAAATTTTGCTGCGAGAGCGTTGAAAACTTTTACAGTTAACTTTAGCTTAACTTTTTAGCAAAATTTATATCACAAATGACTTTTACACTATTTTTCATCAAAACTTAGAAAGTGTAGTTATACTTACTGGAATTTGAGTCTTAAATCTAAGTTGCTTAAATGTATGTATGATTAATGAAAAAACAAAAGAAATCTGGACGTTTTAGCACTTCGAAGCAAACACACATTTAACCTGATCGCGTTTCAGTAAAAGCTTTGACGCATTTAAAATTAATGGCCGGTTGTTAAATGTCTGGTTATCACTACCACAGTATATACAGTAATAAACCTCGGGGGTAAAATCTGATCAGGGTTGATAATGAGAACAAGCATTAATTTTGTTGATTCAGAGTTGTATACAAAATTACTGTGGTATAAAATTGAGCAACAACCATACTATGACTGAGTGGCACAAGTCAAGACTGTGTAATATTGACCGAAACTAATTGCAAATGTGTAAAAACATTGCAAATTATTGTCTATTATTATAGATACTAGTACAGATTATCATAGTTCGGTGTATAACTTGTTATATTACATCGTACATGATAATGAACTGTTAAATGCTGAAAACGCTAGTAACTTGTAGATCACTCAAACTTGGGTGTGCTTAATGGACTGTCTGGGCGAATGCGCTAGCAGGCATTGGAGTCTGTATAGCTATACAAACCTTATTTTTTTATTTTGTTTTTTAATAAAGACTTAAATATATTCGGAAATTTAGAATCTTGCTTGATAAATTCACAAAACTTACGTTTTTCATATAAATATAATCTTACAATTTTAAACTTACATTTAAGAAAACTGCATTCAGTGCTATAATTACGATTTGAGTTTTCCAGTTTATAAAACACAAGCGTTAATTATGTACTTAACTATTGATATTATTCTTCATTAAGCATGAATGTCAGCATACATTAAAGATGAATATTATACTCATCGGCGTAGCCAGAATGAAATTTAGGGGGGGCTCGTCCCTATTAAGCTGGCATTTCAGGGTACTATTTTACATATATATAAGGAAAATTTGAAAGTTAGGCGGGGAGGCGGCTCGAGCACCCCCCTTCCCCTACCTGGCTACGCCCATGATTATACTTAACCTACATTTTGTGCATAAATAACACATAATTATGCATATTTTATCCTCGAAAAGAACTTTTTCTAATCATGAGGCGAAATTACCCACAGTAAGTGTTGCCGTGCGCGCAAAACGAAAACGCTGCAAGTACTCCTCGGGGACCAAATGGTGAAAAACTGCGAAAAGGTTTATTACCGTATATACTGTGATCACTACTTCCCGGTCAAACATCATTATCGACATTTTCGACATCATGCCCCTAAAATGTGGTCGATAAAGCAGTCGTTGTATTTAACCGAAGCTTCTACCTCCGATCTGTGCTAATCAGACATTGAATAACCGGCCCTAAGTGATATTTGTGGTCTCTTTACAAATCAAGGTCTCCTTCGATTTCAAATTTTGAAAATTCAGAATTGTCGACGTTTTTCTTATTTCAGTCAAAAAGAGACAAAAGTATCCGGCCACTAGCATAGTTATTCCACACCTTTAGTATAGAAAATCCTAAACTAAAAAGCAAATTTGATGGATAATGTTCAATATTATGAACCCTTTCAACCGCAAGTTTTTTACTGTGATTTAAAGCTCTGGCATTTTTTTAATGCTACCTTTTCTATATGTAATTTAGTACTCTGAAAAAAAACGATTTTATAGAAATGCTTAAAAATTTTCCGGTGAACTTTCCACTAAACCTGGGATTCAGTAATTCAGTCTCATCTCAAGTCACTCAATTTGATATTAGCAATTAGTGACTATTTTTGTGACTTAAGATGATTTGGCTATTCAGTAGGACAGAGTCACAAAAAGTTCACCAAAAATGTGTGGTGAAAACAAACACAGACAGTCAACTGATAGCGTTTATGTATGCCTTTCGCCGCGCCGCCGGGAAGTCGCAATGGCCGAATGGTCAAAGCATTAGGCTGCCGGTCGAGAGGGTCCGGGTTCGAGTGCTCCTCGGGCGAAGAAGACTTTTTATTTTTTTTTTTTTTATTTAGGGCGTGTGTGAATCGGTAGCAAAGTTCTATGGGGAAAACTGTTGAATCATATTTTTACTATGGTGAGACAGTTTTGCCAATCTGCTGTGTGAAATGAAATATTTTTTGACAGCAGTAAATTTTTGATAACCGCAGATTTGTTTGGAATAAAATATTACAAATTGAAGTGAAATTAATATTTTAAGAAAACATCTACCATCGTTGATTGCAATTCATCTATTTAAGCTTTTATAACGAAAAATTACACACATCAACAATCTTTGCGATTGTCAAAATTTTCTATGCATTTGTCAAAAATTTCACTAGCCTCATGAGCTACTGAAATTTTATTCACCTCATTGTTATCAAAAATTTACTCGACGCGAACTTTGTTACCGATTCACACACGCTCTTAGTATTTTTTCTTTATTTTATTAGTTTTATTTTTTTAATAATCTTTAGATTTTAATGTTAAAAAAAATAAAAATTTTTTTTCAATGGATTTGTATATTGAAGCATTTTATTTTATTTCCTAACGAAATTCTTATTGAACAAATTTCCTCGCTTCATATTCGCGTTTTTTAATAAAATGGATAGCAATTAAATTTTTCTCCATATTTTTATTTTTGTGACCTGCTCTTAGCCAGCTGACAAATTAGTGACCTTTTTTTTTAGACTAGAGACGTGACAGCGTACTTACCAGCGTACTTACAGCGTTCTTATCTCTATCTTTGGATATTTGAGCAGCCAAGATGAAAGACTAATTGAATTGCAACGGCAAATTCTTACAGCAAAATATTTATGTATATGCAACTATATTATTTCTGCCATAAAACCAACCGGCAAAATAAGGATCTCTTAAGGCTCCGCCAGATAGCAATAATTTTCTGCGTCACAGGGATGCTTGTGACTGACATCCAAGTTAACTCTGTGATTTTGAATAGAAGATGCCATATTGGCAACGCAACTGATAAAATTCGCCCAACTCTCAACTTCTAACGCACGCATATGCGACAAAACAACAACAACAGCAAAAATGTATGGAACGAATTCAAACCAGCTGTTTTTTGACCAATGAAATTGAGCCATTTTGTTTGCGGCAACGTTCTCATTGTGCCGTCTCGCCAAGTTCTGTGCGTTTTATAAGTTAAAAACATCCCTGTGATGCAGAAAAGATTTTCTATGTGGCAGGGCCTTTATTAATCAATACTTAGACAGGGCTATTTAAATAAGACCTTATCTGTGGCTGTGTTAAAAGACCAACTAGTTCTGCTATTCGGAAGCAAACGAGAAATCTTTTTTTCAAAGAAATAGGTTTCAAATATGAGAAGAATTGGAGCATGCGTGTCGCGGTGTGTCTGGAGCAAAGTTAAATTGATACTGCATTGAGCACGGAAGGGCTACCGCTTTAAGCGATCACAAAAAGTCCTCTTAAGGCCGACTGCGAGGTTTTGAGCAAAAAAAAAATGTAATAATACTTAATTTAATAACTACTGTTCACTTGAGTTTGTAGAGGTGTCGTTAAGTTTTTCGGCATACAAGTGCTTGTTTTGAGTCAATTAAGCTTAATTTTTAGTTATCATCTGGTCATACTGCCGTTGTCCTTGCTCTTCACTATAGTAGGATCCAAGATTTTGAATTGGGCAAGATGACTGTAGAGGTAGTGCACTTTCATATCTTACATCTTAAGGTTTTAAAGCTCTAAAAAGTTGCCAGCGCCATCAGAAAATGAGAAACTTTTAGTTTCTTAAAATTTAAGGCAAATTTTGACTGATTGTTTCACCACCAAATCGTGGGCTCAGAAACTGGAACATAGAACTCTCGAGTTGTCACATTTAATTAAAATATATTGCACTTAAATCTAGTTGTTGTTTCCCCTCTATCACTTCACAAATATTTCATCCTTATTAAAAATCGATAAATTGCCAGAAAAATGTTGAAACCTCGACACAGAAAATATGTAGATAAGTGATGTTATAGCAAATGCTTTGACCAATTAAAACCCTACCATATTAGGAAGAACTAAAACTACCACAAAAAAGTGCGCGAGTTGCTGAAAATAGCACTACACTGAGAAAAGAGTTTAGTTACGTCAACTAAATATGTTTTTATCAACACATGATTTGGTTATAGTTACATTATTTGTTTATAGTTACCAAATCATGTGTTGAGAGGAATATATTTGGCTGACTTTTTTCTGAGTGTAGAGATGATAATGGAGACTGCGTTTTTATGACCGTTTTAAATCGTTTATGATCTGAAAAATAAAATCTGAAGCTAGCGGTTATAATCAGAGACCAAGAACAAAGGCTATGATCGAAACTAAATGTCGTTCCCGTAGTTTTGTTCGGGAGTGTTTTCAAAAGAACGAAAGTGAGAAAAAAACTGTCGAGATCGTTCTCAATGGGAATTATATAAGAACAAAACCCTGTGAAACTTTCCCAAGGGGAACAAGATAAGAACCATACTTTCGGGAACATTTCTAAGAGAATCAAATGGAAACAAAAGTCTCCGGAACGTTCCTCCAAAGAACAAAACGGGAAGTAAAGTCTCAGGAACTTTCTGACAGAGAACGAAACGGGAACAAATCTTTTCCGAACTATTCTCGAAGAATGGAAGCGAGAAAACAATTTTTCTGATAGAGTTCCATTAATTTGAAATGTTTGAATATTAAACTTAATCAGAAAAGGAAAGATTTAAGACACGAACTTTTCTTGCACAGATAATGAAAAGTGAACAGTTACCCAAATGATCAGGGCTGTAAACCGGTTTTGAACCGAACCGCTTTTAGAACCGAACCGCCGCTTTTTTTCGGACCCCGAACTGAACCATGAACCGAACTGTTTATTTTGAAATCCCAAAACTGAACCAAAAACCACTCCAAAAAATGGTTTGGTTCGGTTCAAAATCAAAATCCCCTATAGCATTTTTCTCGTTTTGTAATACACATTTTTGTCTAAAAATGCAACCCGTATGGTAAAACCGCAGAACATTTTTGTTTGATGGCAACTACGTGAGAATATTTTTATATGGAAAATACGCTAAACAACGCCAGCAAAAAAAATAAATAAAAAACTGCATACTCGGATTTTAGTAATTCTGATAAAAAAATATATACTTTGATGTAATTTTGTTTAAATTTGTAGAGTTTTTCTGATTTTCGTACAAAGTTTTTAATTAGGATTTTTATGGTTTTTGTTATATAACGAGAAACACTTTTATAAAAAATGTATGAACATTAAACCAACAAAAGAAAAACAGTCAAATGTCGCACTGATATTATTTTGACCATAGGTATACTTGTACATATGAAGTTAAGGACTAGTGTAAGCTCCAACCTACCGAAAATGAGGGTTTCAACATTAAGCCAAGATTTTGAGTGCCAATTCGAAATTCTGAGTATGCCGTTTTTGTCTACTCGACTAGGCTCACGACTTGTCCAAACCTTAAACAAGTTAATGAAAATTTTTCTAATTTCACCTTGTTCGCTTTGACTTTAAATAATTTTTTTATAATATGCATTTTCTACCATACAAAAAAAAATTTCCCACATACTTTGTATGGAAGAAAGTCCGTGAAAAATTGCCATTAATCAACTTAAGACTTAAAAATTAGAAATTTTTATTAGATGAAACTTTGCAGAATTTTCATAATTTTTGCACAAAGTTTGAAACTTGGATCCATATGGTTAAAAATAAATTTATTTATTTTTTCACCACTATACATGTGGATATATTTGAATTTGATCTTAGTAACAGAGTCTTTTATTTTTATGTTACAGATTTGCCATATTTTTACAATATTTGTATCCATTAGCATAAAAAATGTAACCATTTGAACCGAACCGAACCGCGGTTCAACAATACTCATGAATCGGTTCTTGTATCGGTATAAGCTTTTCCTAAGTGGTTCGAACCACTGAACCGAACCGCCCCAATTTTTTGATTGGTTTGCAGCCCTGCTAATGATAAACGATCTGGAAGGCGAAATGATTCAGCTTTCCTCTGGTTTAGAATTAATAATCTTGGCTCTCACCGAAACGATTTTTCATCCCAGCACGCAGACGTCCTCTCACGCTTAACGTTAAGTTCTCAAAACTTTTGTCCTAATTTTTTTGTTTTCTTTGTTTTGTTTTCCGTTCTTCCTGAAAACGTTCTCGAAAGTTTCGTTCTCATCCACTATGCCATATTTTGACACAACTTTATCTCCTTTATCCATACCTTTACCTATGATATTATGGCCCAAAAACTGACAGATAGCCGATTTCGCAACGCATGTACACGACTAAAGACCTATCCTGATCCAAATCAACCGATAAGCCGCTTTTTGATCCCATTTGGCAATGTGGTTTCACTTATTTGGCGACAAATGCCACGCATTTGGTTCCCATTCAAACTGGGACCAAAAATAACTGTTATCTCCAATTTAGAAACGTCGTTTCTTAACAGTTATTAGATGAATAACATTTCTTATCTCGCCGATAAGAGTTATAACCCAACGTTTATTTTTTACGTTGTCTGATAAACGTTGTAAGATAAGAATATTGACGAAAACGGTATGGGAAAGAGGATAAATATGATGAAAATAAAAGAGGACGAGTAAAATAACCGTTATCAGGCAACGTAAAAAGTAAACGTTGGGTTATGACTCTTATCGGCGAAATAAAAAGTATTTCCCATCTAATAACTGTTATGGAACAACGTTTTTCCGATAAATATATAAATAAACTAGTAAAATAACAATTGTTCTTGATCGGAAAAATAAAAATCCTAAAAAAAAAACAATTAGAAAGTCAATTTCAAGGGTTAGATTACGCTCTCTGTTTTAATATTTGAATAAAAATGAACTAAAGGTTATGGAGTACCTGTACATAATTGTTTTCCTTTTTTATGAGTAAAAAAAAAAATATAATTTTCACGTAACTTAGCAGGCCAGGAGAATTAATGAAATCGTTATCAAAAATTTAAAAGTTGATTTTCGTGAAAAATGCACTGCTGTCAATTCCTTTGTGAACTTTTGTTTAAGTTCGCTTAACATTTTGTTCTCATAGCAATATCTTTAGAGACTCTAGTACCTAGTTAAATTATGTAGTTGAAAGACTACACGGTTAAAAATTTTGGTTTTAATTTTAAACTTTTTGGACTACATATATGATCAAACTAAATTCAGTTTCAAATACAAACCTACCAAGTTTAAAACAAAAAGAGCAGATATGTTGGGTTTAGAATTTAAACAGTTCGGTTTAAACCAGAATATATTAAAAATTGCTTAAAACTATTGACTAGTATAAAAAAGAGACTATAAAAGATTAAAAAAGGCAGTAGTCCCAGCGCGGTTTAAAAATTAAACCCAAATTTTTGACCGTGTACTTACCGATACAAATTTTCATTCGCTACTTTGTAACGCATTCCCGAGTGATTCACATGTCCTCCATTTTTTCACAAAGCTTGCACAAACATTTGTTTGCACCTACAAACATAGATAGGCAAGCGAAGCAAGCAAATCTTCCAGATGGTATTTTTCTTTTCTTAAAACGGAAGCCACCACATCGCTACATTTGGGATAGTTATTTTTGTACGAGTTATTGTGGTTATTGTTGTTCTAGTTCCGTGGTAAATTGCAGTTGTTCGTCTATGCAGAAATGTTAATCCGCTCATTATTATGATTGCTTTGCCCTCTTCCTTTCTCTAGAATTTTTTTTTGTCTGCTCAACCTTCTTTTTCTCTAATTATAATTTGATTGCCAACTCCATTGAAAAGTAGAATTTCCACCATTTTTTATTCAATATATATTGTATGTATGTATGTATGTATATGTATTCATGCCACTTCTTTTCTGCTTCTTCTTCTTAATTGCAGTGCAATTGATGGTGGCCATGCCGACATTGATGGATTTTATGCTGTTGATAACCATGATGATGATGATGAGCGGCATCGTAATGACGAGACTATCACAACGGTTAAGCATGTGCTGCTGAGGTGCATCATAGATACATACATACATACATACATACATAGATACTCATAGCGCTACAGCCAGTGCAGTGCGGTCGATGAGTTAATGAGTGGACGGAAAAGGTGAATCGCAACTATTCTTAGCAGAATGCTATACAGGCAGCTGGTGTTGTTGGGTCTGTGGTGTGAGCAGCAGCAGCAGCAGCAGCAGCAGCGCGCTGCGCGATGAGAAAGAAATACCAGCGAGTGAAACGTGCATGAGGTGTGCAATTAAAACATTGCTCGTCATTCGCCTCCTTCCCATTCGACCATCCGACACAGTGCCATGCGATGCGAATAAGTGCAATAACTAAATTGTTGTTACCAATACAATATCTATGTATGTAGATACTTAAAAGAGTAAACAAAAAAGTGCATATACGAGTAGATGTGTAATAAAAAAGCAGAAAGGAATAATTAATAGAAACTCGCGTAGACGGTCGCTCAGTGCTAGTCGGGTCGGGTGTGCGTGCAACATTGCATACAAAATACAAATACAACACCTGTGCTTTAGGAATTGTATGCGCATAGTGTGAACGTGTTGTTGTTTTTCTTTTTTTTTCATTGTTTAACTTCGATATGTAAAATGCAATAAAACTATTGGCACGAAGATTTCATTCCTGGAATTCGCCATTGCAGCGGAACCAAACAAGTGAATAGATGCACAACAACGGTGGTAAAACAACAACAACAACACCAAAAAAAGTGAGACAATATAAAAATAAATAAAAGAAACAGTGAAAATAACAACAGCTCGTATTAATTACACATACATTAAAAGGCAATGTTGATGGAATGGTAAATAACAGCACAGCAGCCAACTTGAAATAGCAGCGAAACATAAAAATTCGTGCTGCATTTTTTTCAGTGCATAGGTACTTAATTGATGTTAAATTGACGTGCATTCACATTGCAGTGCGTGCGTGTGTGTGTGTGTGTAAGAGTGTGTTTTGTGGGTTTTAAGAAACAGTTAATTATTGCAAGCATAAAAAAACGTACATAAAAAATAGTCAGTTACTTGAAAAATTCCACAGCAAAACTATATGTTTGTGAAATTAAAGAAAATATACCAAACGCATGTGTAGTAAGCAAACAAAAGCGTAATAGAAAAAAAAAATAAAAATAAATAAAAATTAAGTAAACTCGGCGAACTAAAAAACCCATACATATACAACAGTAAAAACAGCACTTGGACAACTGTAATTTTATAAAAAAAATTTCAGTCCTTGGATTACTTGGACGATGGCAGTGTCCTGCCCCGAAGTAATGTACGGTGCTTACTATCCATATTTGTATGGCCGTGCCGGACCAAGTCGTTCATTCTATCAATATGAGAGGGTAAGCTTTCAAATGTAATTTCTCATTGTATTTTATCCCAATGAATTGTGTATATAAACTGTTTGTTGATTTGAAAAGCGAAGACTTTATTAGAGTCACTAAATAGTATCTACACCAAATACGTATTGAGTTTTGCCGCACAGTGGAACGTCCCCATATAAGCTGCCGCAAAGAGTAGTAACCGTACTACTGAGATTTCCTATGTGCTATGTTTTACAGTTAGGAATGAAGAAATATGGAAAATGGTAAAAATCGACTCACTGCCACACCCACAGCTCTTGTGGGCTGAAATGGTAAATGTTATCCGATTCGGAATACATGCTGTTTTTAACCAGAAAAGCATAACTCTGAAAGAACATCAAAATCGGTTATTGTCATCGTCGACCCACTCTAAGCAAATAGGCGCAAATGTATAAAAAAAAAAATATGTTTTGATGAAATCCAAAGTTTTATTTTTTGGAAGATATTGTTCATGAAGAGCCAATACAATTATGATTCACTAGAGAGCTTAAAAAATTTAAAAATAAAAACCCACATTCTTTTAAACTGTATAAAAGAACGGGCTTAGACAGTGATTACGTAAAGTACTCAGTTTTGCGGCAAAACTACTTTGCATGGCTTCGTAAATTCAAAGCGTAAAGTACAAGGTTTTTCGTCCGCTATGCATTATCGCAACACTGTATCTAGCGACAGCCAACCCATTGCCAACATGTTTGCCCAGTTCTTTTGGCCCAATTATTCTGTAGACTTCCCTATAAGTGGAGACTATCCCTACGAGCTTTGTCCAATCAACTCTGCTTATATTCCAGTAATATCTTCCGATGTAGTTTTACACTATTGGAAAACTTAAAAAGCGTCATTTAGGCCTGGACCTGATCATATTCCGACCTGTTTTCTTAAAAACTGCGCTGAGAACATCTGCGAGCCTTTAACAACTCTATTAAATTTGTCACTAAAACATGGCGTTTTTCCGTCAGCCTGGAAGGAGTCTTTCATAATACCACTTCACAAAAACGGCAGCAGGTCCTCTATAGAAAACTATCGAGGCATAACAAAGCTCTTCGCTATCCAAAAATTATTATATATCTTCGTCAATTTCACAATATCAACACGGGTTTTTGAAAGGAAAATCTACTATCACTACTGCTCATACCGACGTAATATACACCGATTTCAGTAAAGTTTTTGACAAAGTATGCCACTCGTTACTCATCCGTAAACTCGGCCTAATCGGCGTTCAGCCAAGTCTTCTTCAATGGATCTCTTCTTACCTTTCTGATAGAACACAAAGAGTTGTTTTTAGCAAATGTTCTCCAACAGCATTAAAGCTTCTTCAGGAGTTCCTCAGGGAAGCCACCTTGGTCCGATTCTGTTCCTGTTATTCAATAATGACATTTCTTCTATAATAAAACATTCCAAAAATTTTAATGTATGCCGATGATGTGAATCCTTTTAAAACATCCCATCGAAGAAAGGTATTTGTTACAAGCGGATCTGAGCAACGTGGTTAGTTGGTGTAATGCAAATTATATGCCACTAAACCTTAAAAAATGTAAACTTATAGGTTCCTCTCGGAGGGCTGTTCAAAAGTGTTCAAAGATCCTTATGTCACAAAAGCTCTTTTTACCACTATAGATAGACGTATACTAGAATACGGATCTATTGTTTGGAATCCCCGCTACCAAGTTCATTCAGAAAGGATTGAATCAATTCAAAAACAATTCTTGCTTTTTGCATTGCGTAATTTTAACTGGGATTCAGATTACAATCTCCCCCCTTACACAAGTCGTCTAAAGCTCATAAATTTGCCTACACTCGCAAGTCGTAGAGAAATGCTGGGNCGCAGTTAATTCCCTAGTTGATCGGGATCAACGCTGCCGTCTGTTTATGCTTTTAAGCTCATAAATTTGCTTACACTCGCAAGTCTTAGAGAAATGCTAGGTATAATATTTATCGTAAAATTAATGACAGGCTTGATTAATAGCCCGGCCCTCCTGGCTGAGGTAAATTTTAATGTTCCNCTCTGTTTTTGAAGCCATGCAAAACTAATTTTGAACTAAACGAATCATTCCGTTGTTTAAGTCAAGATTTTAACTCTCATTCCAGCACGCTTGACATATCGGACTCGATTTTTACTATAAAGAAAACTATCATTTCCGCTCTCAATTATTGAAATACTAACTGATGAATTTGATTCTGTATCTGAATAGTTTCAGATCTCGACACCTAACAAAATTCTGTTTCCACTACTCGGCACAAAAGACCAAAAAAAAAGAGTTCCGTACGTTATGCATCCGTTGGGATTAATTAATTAATTAATAATGAAGAGTTTCTCACTATGACACCCACCTCCTACAAAACTTTTTTGCATTGAAGTGCTAAATCTTTTAAACTTTTGGGGAAAATTTACAAACTGATTTATTTCCTTTCTAAAGCAGTTCCTATTTGTTCGCTTTCAAACGACTTGATAACTTTAAATTTCGTATTCAGATGCGGAAAAAAGTTATGAAAACGCGAAACGCTGGGAGAAAAACTGAAAAAAATTGATAAAAAAGTTAATTATATTTTTGTGATTCCACGGTTACTCGTAAACATTTAAAGATTAAAAATCTAATTCAATTTACATTTTTATATTTCAGCTTACGAAAAAGTTTACTTGTTCGAATATATAGACGTAATGATATTTTAATTAGATTCTTATAACCAGGGAACGGATTTTTAGGACCTAAAAACCTATAAAAAAGGCAAAATAAAATAATGAAATAGGCTGGAAAAGGCAAAATAAAATAGCGAAAAGGCAGGAAAAGGAACTAGGTATTGCAAAAAAGGCAAAAAAAGGCAAAACAAAATAGCGAAAAAGGCAGGAAAGGGCACTAGGTATTGCAAAAAAAGCAAAATAAGGCAATAAAAAATTCAGCAAATACGAAGAACAATCAAAAATTACATTTATTTTAGAAATGT
Source organism: Rhagoletis zephyria (assembly GCF_001687245.7). NCBI lineage: Eukaryota > Metazoa > Arthropoda > Insecta > Diptera > Tephritidae > Rhagoletis > Rhagoletis zephyria. The sequence goes on along the minus strand of NW_016157085.1, from coordinate 1,211,251 downwards.
TTATATTACAAGTAAAAATAAAAAAACTATGAACTAGTTTCATTATATGAAAAATTTTTACTTTGTATCTTTGACTATTTTATCCTTTCGGGTTTTTCATAAAACTTTAATCTCTATAGTTGTAGTAACATTGAACCATTGAACCACAAGATGCATTTTGAAGTTCTCTGGCAGCATTTTCATTCGATTTTCGCGAAGAAAAGCCTTGAATGTACTAAATGTGCGCTCGACGTAAGTTTATACAAATGGAGCCCAATTTAAATATGGAACGTTGGAAACGTTCATATTATCAGGAATACGGGCGTTTTCCTCGCCATTTACAATTTTATCCACACCCATTATTGTCTCCAAGCCTACGTTAGCTGAGAAAACGGCTTTGAATTATTCCAACACCAATTTGGCGCTTCTATAAGCCGGATGGGCATGTGTATATTTTGTAATCTAAAAAAAAAACTGTAAATGCTATAATCACTTTTTTAAGTTATAAAAGGCAAAAAAGGCAAATATTTTAAAAAAAGGCAACAGCAAATGTATATATATGGAATCAGGGAAAGCTAAACCGTGGACATTCTTAATCGAATATACTCTATCTCTTTAGCAGAAAAAAAGGCAATTTCCATAAAATCCGTTCCCTGCTTATAACTTATTAAATACAAATCAAAAGTTAGTCGTCCTTCGCGTTACAATTTCAGCACAGGGATATTGAGCTATGCTGATTTATTAAAATTTATGAGAAAGTTCTCAAAATAATTATTTTTTTGATTTTTGGTTATTAATACAAGGATATTTAGAGAGATGGAAAAGATAAATCGAATTATGTACAGAAAGTGGTTTCACTATTTTTTTTTTTATTCCGGTGGAACTACTTTTATTTAAGTCTAGTGTGATTTAGTAATTTTTTTTAACATTCAGCCCTATTACGCTCCACGTTTTTCGTTTTCAATCTCATAAATTGTTTATAATGACCTTTGCTAAAATTTCAAAATCAAAAGTTATCTAAACAAATTCTATGGGACTGAGATATATTATTTTCTAATTTTTAGTCCATTTATAAAAGCGTGGTATATTAAAAAGTTTTTATTTTATTTTATTTATCTTTACATGTATAGTACTCTGAAACAACTTCTGTTTTTGCACGTCCATTGTTACCACCTTTTCATCGATTCTCCTAACACCAGTGTTCTCAGTCCACCTAATTTTTTTGACAACCATAAGCTCCATAAAGCATAAAAGCTACACAACGGCAATTTTTTTTTTTTATACGTGACTTCCGTTTTCTTATGATTTATTAAGCTCTTAAGTCGTATAAATGTTACGTTCGACATCATGGAATCATCCATATTGCTTTACAAGGCTGGACCATTTAAATATAGAGAATTACATGTTTAATAAACTGTATTTTTTCCGCCGAAATGCCACTGTGCGCGGACAATGGTCGGAAATCCAATGCAGCTGTCCAAAAATCTAAAAACAAAATCTGGATTTTTACAATTTACATATTCATAATCTTTAGAGAGTGGTGTGAAGCTACATACATATGTACGCCAAACTGGTCTCAAAACTTCGCAGTTGCTTCACAGTTCCAAGGCAAAGGTTGCTAATTCACGCGTTCATCATACGCCATGGTAAACAAAAATAAAATTTCGTTTCAGCGAGCAAAAATATGTTTTAATTAATCAATTTGAGTGAAATATTTAGATGGGATTCTGTATTTAAACATAAATAATTATTTTTGGGTATAACAGAACAAGAGACACTGCGACCTGAACGATCTTCGGTACTCCATAAATAGAGTCCCTACCTCAGTTTGGCCTAAATACCTTCGGATTCCCTAAGGAATCATAAAAGGGGCTTGGAATTCTTAATTACAAATAGTTCGACCATTTGAGAGAATATGTTCTGAAAGCCCATCGTTTTCAAGGCAAAGCCGGCATTCTGACTCTGCGATCACACCTATTAGGTGCATGTGAAATCGCAGCTGGTTGTGAGCAGTCAGGCACACAGGAAGTAGCTAAGTTAGTAAAAAATCTTTCGTAAGACGAATGAAATACATTTCGAAGGACTTTTGTTATTCTAGCACAAAAATCTTCACTCGTGGTAAAAATCAATTTTGGGAGAAAGCACTTGAAAGTATATCATTTATCTGGCGTCGCTCCAACAGTCGCAATGACCGAGTGAACAAAGCATAGGTTTCGGATTTTGATGTTAAAAAAAAAAAAATATTTTTGGAATTTTATTTAATTGTTAGAATTAAATGAAATACATTTAACTAATTTTTTATTTTTATTTTTATTTGTTTATCTGTTGTTAATTTCACATTCATTTAATTTTCAGATTTTATTTTTAAAAAGAAAAATTTATATTTTTATTTCACTTAAATTTTAGGGACTTATTTTACTTTTTTTTGTCTTTTATAGTTTAATTTGCTTTTAATTTTTTTATTTTGTTTTAAAAACAACAATATAATTTTTTGATTTTTTTTTAACTTTAAGCTATTATTTTCTTATTTTTTGATTTAACTTTTTTCCAATTTAATATTTCATTTATTTTTTTTTAAGAAAAAAAATATATTTTTAATTTCATTTAATTTTTAAAAATATGTTTATTTATTTTTGCTTTATTTTCATGCTATTAATTTTTATTTTATTTAATTTTGTTTATTTATAAAAATATAAAAATATTTTTTTTTATGTAATTTAATTTTTAAAAAAGTTATTGCTAAAAGGCCAATAGCATAACGTACCTCGTTAGCTTTCAAGATAGTTACCAAAACTGACAATTGTCTTAGGAAAGAAGTTTGTGTTTCGAAAGACTGTAGTGAGTTGAAAGAGAGTTGCCAGAATTGCCCTGTAAAATAATATCCATTCTGTTGAAATGGTAGCCCAGCCACCAGGTTTGTCAGTGGCGGCCCACCGCTCTCCAGCACTTACTGTGTGTACTCATCCTCTTCAAGGCAGAATGGGCAAATGGAGTTGTCATTTGCCACGTGAAGTGACTAGTCAGCAGGTCAACAAGTTGTATGCAGTCCTGTCTTTGAAGGCAACATGAGTTTTTCCCACCTGCATCCCCTCGATGGCTCTCAGTCATTGCTGAGCGAAGCTTTCACCCAGTTTCTGATGGTGGCTTCGATGGTCGAAGTGGGGAGTGCTATAACTGGTTGCTGATCGAGGAATGCCTGGTCACAGCTAACTGTGACCAAATGGTCAGATGTCTCATTGCCAGGCATTCTCGAGTGACCTGGCACCCAAAGTAAAGCGAGCTGGTTATGTGTGCCAACATAATTTAGTCGAGACTTGCATTTTCGAACTAGTTTGGAAGTACTTAGATAGAGGACTGGCCAATGCCTTAAGTGCAGCTTGGCTGTCACTGCAGACACGTAAATTCCTTCCCCTCCACTTTTTTTTTAACCACGTAGTCTATGGAGTCGAAGAAGAGCTCAGATCCTGGCCCAGAGTCAGTGTGTGAGTTCGGGCGCAGCATTCCCAGGATTGCCCTTAGGGAACTCAGAAATATAGACACAAGTGCTCAAATCTCTGCCGCCAGCAGTTCCCGCCTCGCCTCGCTCAGTGTTATACCAACATCCGTTTCTTTTTAGTCTGTAGGTGGCCTTTAAGGCTTCCCCGCGTAAGAAGATACAAAGTGACGGTAAGTGCAGCAGTGCGTCAAGAGCACTATACACCACTAAAAAAAATTTAAGTTAAATAAAGAGGCCTTTACGCAACCATTTTGGTTCTTTACTATCGAAACCAAATACATTTTCGTAGACCCCCTTTTACAACTCGTGGACCTCTATATTTTTTTAATGCCAACGTAGACCCCGTCGAGTCTACCGTGGACCCCTGGTGTCACTGCTTTAGAGCGAACGTATTTTAACTACATAAATAACCAATTCTCTGGAATTAATGTTAAATCTTCCACCGGTGAATTTCTTTGACAAATTTCTGCCCGAGTGTAACACGCAGGTTTAATGCGATACAGCCGCGGAGAGGCCTCAGACACGCAAAGTTTATGGAAACTCTAATCTACGGCAACTAGATTACGACAACTTCATTACTCTGTTTAGACAACAAATTCTCCATTGGAATACTAGAGAGAAATGAATGAGAGGGTGCCAGAAACCTAGACTCAGCATCGATGCCTTTAAAAGTATACAGATGTTTCCAAGCTAAACGGAAAAGTGGGAAGCACGATTCCCTCAGTTTCGATCTATGCCATAATTAAGTTCGTTCGGTAGCTCATAACTTCCGCCCCTATACACCGGCATATCGCCATATATTCTAACTAAGCTCCTATTAAAATCTAACGAAACAACGTCCAAAGTAGCTATAGAATACAAACGGATTATCAACCTGCTGGCATCTAAAAGCTCTTGAACGTTGTGTGGGTCCCTGGTCACAGGGATATTCTTGACAGAAGCATAGTCGATGAGTTGGCAAGGAGAGGGACGGAAATATCCGAAGTCAGTACTGCTCATGAAGCGGATTTAAAGAAATCCATAGCTCTCATTACTCATACCAAAGGTTCAAAACCCTATGTCTTCTGCTGGATATCGCCCACTATCCACCGGAAAGGTGCTCGATTAAACGTAGATTCGAGGAGGCCACATACAGCCATCTATATAAAAATCAATACGGCTTCAGAAAAAAGTGTTAAACTACAGACGCAATCGATGTAGTTAAAATAATCGCTGAAGAGGCCATTGCTGGCAAGCGGTGGTTGGGCGGTACTAAGAAATATTGTCTGGTTGTCACCCTTGATATCAAGAATGCGTTTATCAGAGCGAGCTGGAAGGAAATTTTTAACGCCCTTCGTCCCTTAGACGTGCCAACTTACCTGCAGGCAATTATCTCAAACTATCACTCCGAAAGAAGGCTTCGCTATAACAGTGAAAATCCAGCGACTGACCAAGTAGTATCAGCTGGGGTGCCCCAGGGATCGTTACTGGGACCCCTACTGAGAAACGTCATGTACGATGGCATCCTACGACTAAAGGTCCACAAATGCGTAACGCGAAAATACTCAGAGAATACAGAGAGAAGTTACAGACATTGCGGAAGCCTCAATAACTGCAGCAAGGCAATGGGTAAATGCTAAGACCATAAGACAGAGGCTTTACTTATAAGCAGCCGTAAGAAAGTAGAAAAGGTTGTACTTAGAGGAGGAGATAGCTTTATAAAGTCGAAACTGTACGTAAAGTACCTTGGTGGTCTTACAGACCATCGCCGCTGCTTCCGTGTTCACTTAGAGTACGGAGAGCCGGGACAGCAGCCGCTCTTTCTCGGTTAATGGCGAACTTTGGCGGGTCAAGCCAGCTGACAAGGCAAATCTTAGCAGGAGTGGTAACACTTATACTCCTATACGGTTCAACGGCCTGGACTAACGCCTTTAAGCGCATACTCGGGGGTATTTGGGCTACGAATAGTCTTTGTGCTCGTAGAGTCTGTTCAGCATTTAGAACAATATCACAAGATACAGCCCTTTCACAGCAGACCTATGCCCACTCGACCTCATGGCACAAGAAATGAGCGACACAAGACATGCAAAGCGTGACCAGACGCACGCTGCACGATGCGTGGACAAAAATGCTTTGAGGCAACGTAGCATATCCCAGTGGCAGAAAAGATGGAAGAAAGCGTCGAATGGTAGGTGCACTTATTGACATATCATGAACATCGGCGACTGGGTGCAACGACAACACGCAGTGCTTGATTTCTACCTCACACAAATTCTGAGTGGTTAGGGAAGCTTTAAGGCTTATCTCGACCGCTATCGACATGAAATGGACCCCGATTTGGCGCGCAGACTTAATCAAACATTTGGAATAAAGGCTTTCCCATGAAATCTGGTGCCATTCATGTTGAAGAACGAGACGAATGGAAAGAGGTATGCAGCATGGCTGCCCAGGTGATGCAACAGTTACGTACCAGGGAGCAGAAGAGGCGCGGGCACGAACGACAGCAGCAGCAAGGGAATCAAACCAACGCAATAGTCTCGATATTAACAACAAGCCCGTCGTCACATGAAGTCGGAAGTGGCTGCCGTCAAGTAATGACTAAAGATGGTTCCGCTGGGGGTGTAAAGTAAACAAGCTTATTCTGGTTTTGTTGGGCCACTTGAGGGTAGTGCGTTACCACAAAGTGCAAAGAAAAACAAAAACAAATGTATGTGAATGTGTAAATCTGCAAACAATCGTACATCATTGGCGCTTTGATTGCTCCGCACTCGTGAAATATTATTTTTAAATAAATTATAGCCCATCTGGCGAGAGTAATATATAGTTAATAAATAAATACTTCAACTTAATTCTATTATATGTAGTTTGTAACAAGCAGCAGCGACGAATAAAACTTGCATTCTGTTTGGCTAACCCGTACGCCGTTGGCCACTGTCTTAGCTCAAATCGCGCAGTATTGCGCGGAATGCACATGAAAGGCGACAAATAATTGAAAGACCAAGTTAAATAAATAGATAAAACTGACAAAAAAGCACTAGCGTGTGTGTTGCTCGCTCGCTGTGCTCGTCTGTCCAAGTGTCTGTCAGTTGTTTTAAGCACATAATCAATGTTGCGCGCTTATCGACGGACACGATCAACAATCGATACAGTCAGACCGGCAAGCGGACAAGCCGGCAACCCCGCCCGTCAGGCAGCTATTGTATGTAGTTAGTAATCGGCGGTGATCGCGCCGAGTGGCAAACATCCAAATTGCGCAAAAGCGAAAAGTGCAGTAGCTGCCACCGCCGCCGCGTTACCCCACCACCCAGAAACGGCGAGCGACGCGGCATGCAGAAACACAACAAACACAAAGGCAAAAGGCCACAAGCCCACAGCATTACAACGCGCTTTGTTGCTCGATCGGCTTGTCTACGTACATACATATCTGTGCATCGCGATGTGCCGTCTCTGATCGGCGCGATCGACTGGCGAAATTTTCAAAACGAAAACCGGACCCAAAGGAATGTGTGCGCTGGTAGCCAGCCATATGCCATATGCCATGTGCGCTGTGCACGTTGCAGTTGCAGGACCCTTCGAAGGGCAGATGATGAAGTAAGAACAAAAAAAAAAAAAAACAACATGCGTAGCTGTGCAGCATTTGTCAAGGCGTAAGGCTCTGTTATGCATACTTGGCATTGCTTGAGAGTTGTCACATAAGGAATCTGTTAAATGAGCTTCGCGTGTAAGCGGTTACCCAACGCACAGCATTACATACGTAAAAGTCTGTTGGATTTTGATTTCTACGTAAAAATGGTATAGCAGTGCATGCAATGCCAAGTATGCATAACAGAGCCTGTACACGGCTGCTAAAGTGTGGTGCGCAGCAGAACCCATTAGTCGTATGAAAATTTCGATTTAGTTTGCCGCGAAAGGCGAATTTGTTGGCGAAAAAAGCTCACACGGCATAAATCACCACAATGCAAGTGTGTTGGCGATACTGAAAAGGCGGCATCGGCGCGGCGACTACGGTGATGTCGTTGATAGTAACGAGTGTGGACAGGAGGTGGGTTGGTTGAGATGCAAGAGCATAGCGTATGACTAAGCCCACTGCCGGAGGACATGAGCATACATACGCATACAGGAAGGCCAAAAGGGAGGTAGTCCACTAAGTGAAAGCTGGAGTGCGGTTGGTTGCGGTGTGAACGGCGGCCTATTGTTTGCGAAACCCAAAACAGATTTGTACACTGATGGGAAACGCAATCGGGTATAGATCGCTGGCTCGCTCGCCTCACCCATTCTGCTTTTCGCCTCCTTCACGACTCGTGGTATTGAGCTTTATTGTATTTTTTTTTTTGACGAAACTCTCTGCTCAAATAAACTTAACACATTTTTAATGTAGACAAGCGACAACAACCGGCGCGACAACGACAAAATGCTCTGATCGTCGTCCATCAGAAAACAAATCATTAACCGAATTTGTAGGCTTCCAAAAGCCCAAGCAAGCAAACGGAACTAAGCGCTTTAGCTGCCCAGCTTGGCACACCACAATTCACATTCGGCTCAGAGCTAAGATTTGCCGCGGCGGGGCGCGTAAATGAGCCGATAGTATGTACGTACAGTGGTGCCGAGAAGTAAAATTGAAGCGCGCACATTTTGGAAGCGATCAGCAGTAGAATAAGCGTTGAGCCGCCAATAAATTAAAAACAAAGGGCAAACATGTCGCTGGTGACATTTTGTAGGTACGAGTACACACATCTGTGTGTGTACGTACGCCCGTTTGTGACTGGGGAGACCAAATGTTTGTAGCTCTTTTTTTATGGGGGTGCTCGACGTCTACGCAGAGCAAACAGGCGACAGCCATAGCTAGCCTGTTCCAATGTTCCAGCCGCCAAATTCGTCGTCCCAACGTCTGTCTATGTTTAACCGATTTTTGCTCCCAAAAAAGTACACATGCAAAGCTCGGTTTCACGTCCAGTTCAATACAGCTTCTTCTGCAGTACTTAAGCGGTTCGAACTCGGTTTTGTTTGTTGTTATTGGTTTTTCGCTTTTGACTTTTAACTTGGTCTCGTTGTTGTTAATGTTTTTCTTTTTTTGTTGGCCGGCAAGTTTGTTGCACGGTTTGGCTACATAAAAGGGCAATTTCGTTTTAGTGCCGCGGCCTTGTATAATTGGACCCGAAGACAGCGGAATTCCTTTGAGTAAAGGCGACTGCAGCCGCGTAGTTGATTTTCTTTTAATTTTGCCTTTTTATTTTATAAATTTTGTTGCTGTTTGGTGCGTCGCAAATTGCCTTTGTTTTAGTTTGTTATTATTGTTTTATTCGTGACAAGGTTTTTTGCTGCTGCTTAACTTTTAAGCGAGTGGGTTGTAGTTAAGAACAATAATATTGTATGTACAAACGTATGTACGTGTGTACAATATAAAAAGGCTGAATGTGTATTAAAGAAAAAATATACGTACATTGTTTCTCTTCTCCCTTTGGTTGGTGAGTCAGTTGCGTTTCAGCAGCGTGAGAACTTTTCGATTTTATAAGAACTGTCAATTTCGCAGCGATAGATCTCACACATATACAAACCTACATACATACATACATACATAGCGTAAACTTGTTGTTTTATCAAAGGAATGCCATTTTTTGTTTTTCCTCTGGGAGCATCTACATACATTAAGGTGGTCCAAAAATGCATGTGAAAAAGTAAAGTCACCCCCTAGAATTGTTCTATACCGAAAAAAATATACCCCTATTTTTCTATTTAGAAATCAAAATATATTTAGAGGTCGCTCAAAGTTTTCGTATAATTGGTATAAAACTTGTAAAATAAATATTTTTCAATCGGAAAACTCTATTTCTCTTCAAGAGATTCCAAATAGGAATACCCAATTATTTATTTAACTATTTTTTTAATAGTAACTATATTTGATAGGTCCGTCAAAACCCTCAGAAAATGCTAGAAAATGCAATCGAGGGATAAATAAAAAATCTTTAGTATTAAAAAATGGTTAAATAAACCATTGTGTATTGGTATTGGACATCTCCTGAAGAGAACCAGAGTTTTCCGAATAAAAAATATTGATTTTAAAGAATTCTATACCACTTCTATGAAAGGTGGTTTTTTCCGATCTAAAAAGCATGGAAAACTTTGAGTGACTTCTAAATAATTTTTGATTTCCAAATAAAAAATGGGGATATATTTTTTCGATATAGAACAATCCTACGGTGTCAGAGCTTTAAAATTGCGACTATAATTATTTTGGGTCACCCTAATGTACATACATATATACATATGCATGAACAACAACTGCATACAAATTGTTATACGTGGTAAGTGACGTGATGATTGTGCCAACCAATTTCATGAATCATCATGATACGCTGTCAGTGGCAAATCTGTGCTAAAGAAACCCGTTACATGGTTAAAAAAATTTAAATTGATCATTACACTGGCCAACAAAATTTTGCGGCACAGCTGATTTTTATAGGATTATTTCCTTGGATTAAGAATCTGTCCTTGAAATTATTCAATTGGCTCTAGTCTTCGATATATTTAGGATTAAAAGTATTAAAAAACGCATTTTCACTTTTTTTTTAACTGTCGTAGTAGAATAACGATGCAATGAAAAATTTTCTGAACAGCATAAGTAGAAAGCTTAATAGTTTACCTTTTTTCCCCAAAAGATAAAAATAATTCTTTCTGCAGACGTTAGTAGAAAAATGTAAATTTTTATCTTTTGTAATGAAACTAATTTTCAACGCAATTTTCCAATTCTAACAACGAAAACATAAAAGACGTGCTCAAGTATGATAAAAGGGTGAGTATTAGGGTGATTGACTCGGGTTTTCAAATAGGTTTCAAACGGTTTTTTCAATAGTTTAAGCCGTTTTTTTTATGTCCCGATTTTACGAATACTGAGTAAACCGGTTTTTTACAATCGAATAAACCGGGGTTTCACCTAGTTTATATATATATATATATATATATATACATATACCTGAATTTTAAACTTCCAAATATTTATTTTATCGAAAGTGGACGACATTATTTTATATCTGAATACTAGACAATTTTCTACTGAAGAAAAAAAAAAAACAGTGAAAGATTTTCGCTAGTTTTTCATTTTTTTTTTTTGTTTTACTTGTAATCCAAAGTACTTCGAACTTACTTATTTTGCATTATTGATTTCTAAATTAAAGCCGTGCCTTCTTTTAGCAAGTCATATTATAATTCTAGGCATAATTTCTGACTATCAGCAAATGTTAACCTAGAGAAAATATGTATCTGTAAAATAAAATTGGTTTATCCGTTTTTTTTTTTTAATTTGAAAATTGCGAACCAGTTTTTTTCGAGCTGCCATTTTTCGAATAAATCATAAATAGATTTTCCAAAAAAGGTGAATTATCGAACTCCCTAGTGAGTATATTCTTCACCGACTGAATATATTGAAGTATATGATGACCAAAACCCTATAAGCATTCAGTTAGGGGGTAGTTTGGAACCAGCTCGGGACTATATACATATATAATATAGTTCCAAACTGGTCACCAACTAGTCGCGAAATAATCCCGAAATGGTCCTGAACAAGCCCCGTCCTTTAAGACTTAAACAATGTTTTCGCACTCATAATTATTATAAAAATACTTTTATAATATAAGTCTTAAAATAAAAGTCTTTGAGGACTTAAAAATATTTAACTCGCTGATAATTATGACAAGACTTTTATTATATGTCTTAAAATAATAGTTATAGGCAACTTAAAAAGATTTATTACACATAATTATTATCAAAAGACTTTTATAATTTTTACAAAAATTTTGATGACTTTTCTAAAACTCCACCATGAAATAATTATTATTCTGGGTCTCTGTTTTTTTTATATGTCTATACACTTTCCATAGTGCTAGAAATTTCTTTCGAACTCATATTATATTAAACCGATTTCGCTCTAAAAAAAATTGCCTTGGCAGGACTATATTCGAGCAATTCGAGGCAAAACCATGTTTTAACCCATCTTTATCCCCCTTCTCTAGCACTTTAGGCTATACCAAATATCCGCTCCTCAAACAATTCAGATTCAGTGGATTCCTCTTTAGCACTCGACACTCGACAATTTTCCGAAGCTTCGACTTTATACCTGAAGAAACAGTGAAGTCTTCGCTATAACATCTGGTACAAAATATCAGTACAACATATGTATGTATGTACCATATGTATTCCCACTGAAAATTTTATCCCAACTGAAAACATATTTATTTAGATTTTAAATTATATCCCTTACAATTTACCTTTAAAGTTGTTAATTTGTACAATCATTAAAAAGTTCAGTGCTGCCAATAAGCAGATAGATAATAAGTATAGCAGCACACGCCTGTTTATGAACAAAAGAAAATGCATATTTTCACGTGCTGCCGTAAACCCTATCAATAAGTGCATAGTAAATCAAAGCAGCCGTGGCACAGGGATGACTGCCGACAATGGCCTTCGCGTTCTTATGCACTTACTCGTAAATGAGACGTGTTGGTTAACCCATTATTAGGCACTTAAGGCGATACAATGCGTGAGTTTAACATGGATTTTATAATTTTAAGTGTCAGTAAAACTAAACCAAAACGAAATTAAACTAAATGAGGCGCAGCGGCAAGCGCATGCAGAGACGAGCATATTGATGTAAGTATGTATGTATGTATATCCCTTACTTATTTATGCATGATTTTGGAGGCGCCAATTCCCTAATGACACCAATATTCATTTCATTAGTGGGTGTGAAGTGCTCTTTGTGATTGGGGTCGTTCTGTCGCACACGAAAATATATTCATACATACAGTCGTCGTTACATGTGGGTGTTATTTGCCGCTACTGTGGGTTATCGCTTAGCCTTTGGCGCGACCCTGCCTTGCCCTGCTCGGCTTCGGAGCTAATAAATAGCAATAATGTCACCTCCTTTGATAAACACACGAAGTAATGTGCCACAGCCGTTTGTCATATGCTGTGCACCCATAAATTTTCAAGGCAAACGCTGTTGTTATTGCTTTTTTTGTGCCGTTGCTACTGCTGCTGCTACTTGGCAGCTAGTCGTTTCCATAATCATAAATTAGACATTGTGTCAGTTCGAATTTGGTTGGAAACTTTTATGCATTGTATCATGCGCTTAGTACAAATGCATTTGGGTGTAGGTATACATACGTGTATATCTATATGTATATGTAGGCACATATTTACTTCTGTACATTGTATAAGTAAACCAGCCCAAAAATGCGAAGAAGATATTACCATTTGTTTTCTGCCTGAAACAAGCTGCCTGGAACTCAACTCCACTCCTCCATTCAGAAAAAAAGTAAAAAAAATCTCTTCCCATATCTACGCAAAATTGCGAGAAAACCGACTTGCCCGGAAAAGATGGCAGCAAACCAGATAACCGGCACTTACGAAGGAAGTTAAAACTATTCTGGTTTTCTAACTAATCTCTCTGGAACAGGGCCGGATCGTGAGCTCGATTTTTTTTTTTTTTTTGGGAAAAGGCTCCAAAATTTTGTACGCCGAAGTATGGTAGACATTTTATTTTATTATAGTATATCGATGGCTGAGTGGAAGATCGACCTATCTCGGCTGCCAGTTCGAAAACGCTCTATCTCAAAAAACTTTTCAAGAACGCCCTATTTCAGAATTTTATTAAAAAACACCCTATCTCAAAATTCGGTTCAAAAATGCCCTATCTCACTTCAAAATGTATTGAAAATATGCTGATATAGGGCGTTTTTGAATCGGCAGCTGAGATAGAGCGTTTTTCAAACGAATTCTGAAATAGGGCGTTCTTGAAAAGTTTTTTGAGATAGAATGTTTTCGAACTGGCTGCCGAGATAGGTCGATCTTCCACTCAGCCATCGATATGTTGTTTATAAATGAATTATATTTTTATAAATCATATGTTTTTGAGTCATATGTTTTTGAGAAAAATACACCGTAGTAATTTTAAAATTTCAAAATTACATTTCTCGACTGAAAAATAAAATATTTGAGCTAACTCGACGGCACACGGTGTGATTTTTTAACACTTCATGCCAATTAATCGTAGCGCTTTCGACGAAAATAATATTTTGATATGAAACAAAATGGCTTTGAAATCTAATGTAATTACCTTTCAAAATATTGCCATTGAGCCACAATCACTCCTTGATCGTAAAATAATTAGTCAAAAATAGTGTTCTTCGAAAAAACATGTAAGAACTGTTTAAAAAACGAAAAAAAGAAATTCAAGCCCTCAATTTGAAAAATGCATTACTTATATGTATATTGCATTTTTTTATGATTTGCATGCAGCTGTGCATCCTTCACATAATTTTATATTTTCACAATTTTAATTTTTCTTTTTTCTTGACAGTTCAAATAATTTTTTCGGTATTCGAAATGTTAAAAAAAGTTAGGCAATCGTGAAAAATCACTATCTCTATCGAAGACCGGAAGCCTGAAATCGAGGAAAATTAACATATATGTGTAAAAATTTTATAGAATCAATTGATTTATTTTTATTAAATTTTTTTTCCTTTGAAAGTTGAGGGCATCTTGTGTTTATAGAACTTAGTAAAAATAAAGTGCAATTTATGAAACTTTAAAACGTTTATTTATTTATTACATACTGAACATAAAACTTGCATAAAAATGCATATATTTTAAAGAGCGTATTATCTGAAGCGGATTTTTAGTATTTTCTGGTGATATTTCTTCAGAAGTATAAAGTATATATTCCTGAGTGCGCCCCTGCAACTAACCATTCATTCTGTTAAAACTTAGAATTTATGTATCACTACCAACATTTTTTTATAGCTCATTAACCAATTTCCCTTTTACTATCTTTCTCGCGCACAGTTCAATCAGGATTTGTACTCATCGTCGGGCGTGCAATTGGCCTCATCGAGCGCCTCTGGCAGCTCACATTCGCCCTGCAGTCCTATCCTTCCGCCGGCGGTGAGTGCTAATGCTGCCGCTGCAGCAGTAGCGGCCGCGCACAATACCGCCGCGGCGGTAGTCGCCGTCGCAGCACAAACGGCCAATCACTCGGCGAGCATAGCTGCAACGACGAGTCTGCCGTTAGGCGGCGGCGGTGGCGGTGGCGGCGCTGGTGTACCTGGTGGTGGTGGTGGTGGTGGTAGCGGCAGTATAGGAGGTGCTGGTGGTAGTGCGGGCGTTGCGAGTTCATTGCTTGGTGCCACAGGAGGTGGCGGCGGAGGAGTGGTCATTGGTGGCGGCAGCGGCAGCAGCGTAGCGGTCAGCAATGCGATACAACACAGCAGAGCGCATACCAAAGAAGAAGATATGGGAGTGCAACGAAGTGATGCTGAAGGTAAGTGTGTAAATTTAATTGATATGCGGTGAATTTGCACTAAAAAAAGATTTGTAGACAGATCTCATACATATGTATGTATGTATGTTGATATATCTACCCACAGCGCGTTTGGTTTTTACTGTTATGTAGTACTTAAGTATTAAGAATGCGATATAAAACCAATTTAGAAAAAATATTTAAATTTCGCGCTGGCATTTGCGACAGAATTTTTATGCGACATCTAATCGTTCTTTGCGAATTATACGCATATTTTTGCTAGCTGCTGCGAATATTTATCATTTTTTGTTTGAAAGCGATCAGCCTAACCTCACTGGCCCGACAATACATACATACACTCACACACTCACGTGAAGACAAGTTCACTGAAATGTGTTTAGTTCGCGGGCAGGTGTTGGTAGTGAATTCCAGTAGCAGCGTCGCGCCTTGATCGGAATGCGGTTGCGCACTCTTTAGTGCGTCGCGTCGCTTGGCGTTACCGAGCGTTTAGCGTCGCGCCGCTTCTCATTTCGCCACAACTCAAGTCCATCTGAATTTTTCAAATTCCACAGACGAATTTTTAATATATTTTTACTCCATATACATACAAATTTGTACATATGAATGTATAAGCATAGGTATGCATATCTACATACTAAATACATGTGTTTATGAAAAGCTTTTGCGCTTGAATGCGCGCGCGCCAAAGTGACAAAACCGCTGCTACTGCTAATTAATTTGCAAAAATTTTTCAGATTTTTCAATGTCATTAACTTTAGTATCCATTAATTTCATTTTGTTAGCTATGTATGTACGTGTGCATGTACATATGTATTTATATGTATGCTAGTCTCATAGCCGTCGAAATGTAAAGAAGTGTGGAGAAATATTTGAAGAATTACACAAATAAATGTTTATCACTAAATTTGTAGGCGCAACCAACTGTCAAAATGTTTATTTGCTTTTACAAAGTTGGAGGTGTTGAACAAACTAGGTGTATCTACTGATTAATTATGGAAGAGCTTTAAATGGTGATTAGCAGATTTCCTGGATTTTGTTTGTAGCTGTTCGCATAAAATTAAAAAAGTGGATTGGTTTGCATTTAACTTACATACATACATATGTACATACATACGTCACATAAAAACTTCGTATTGCCATCTTTATTTCGGTGATATTTTCGTGAACAAATGAATCTGTCGTCCGGTCGGTCGGAACGGACGCAGATGTTTAAGGACGGCTCTTTTTTTAGAAAGCATTGTCCTTAAGTCACTACTTGGAAACTCCTATATGTTCTAATTTCTTGGTATACCTCATGTTGAGAGGCTGAATTGGAAATACCGGTTTCACCAGCAATTGTGAACAATTATTTTTGTTCCCGTCTGTCAGTTTTTATATTAAATTCAAAGTACCAGGTGCACCGAGCTTTGCCCGGAGTGCATAGACTTTTTAAAGTTTTCAAGGTTTGGATATCAAATACTGGTCATTTGGATAGCATCAAAAAAAATATTTAAAAAAATTTGGGTTTCGATATCTATGAAGTAAATTTCTTTCTCTAAAATGTATATATATGTACTGGGTATACATACATACAAAAAAAAAGCTGATAGAAATTAACAAAATAAAAATTTGTATTAAATTGAAGCATGACAACCCTGATCGAAAATATTTTCGGACCAAAGTGCTCAACAATACCTTACATTTGATATCCATATTGCGATGTTTTAGATAAATTGTGTAGAATCGAAAATAAGTGGCAACCTTAGACTCATATCCTAAGGGATAATATTTTTTATATAGGGAAACCATTGTTTAAGAACCTTCTCTTGGTACCCATGAATAGCAATATTTAACCTTTTTTTCTAAACAAAAAATTAAATAAGTTTGCGATTCAAAAGAGGTGGCACCCCCATTAAACCTATTTTTGAATTAGGGACCTTTCATTTGATACCCATATTATAATGTTTTAATTAATTTGTAACTAATTTCGAATAGGTGGTAACCTTATACCAGTCTTATCGGAGATAATGCCTATTCAGATAACCTTAAAATCTAAAACATTATCTGTTTACAAAATATAATCAAAAACGTTATAGCCGTTTCCGAGAACCCTATGGATATATATATATATATATACATATATACATATATATATATACAAGAATTGCTCACACATAACAACTTGTATATGAACAATTTGTGGTATGGGAGATATAGCTTATGCAGTACCACTTTTGACGATTTTCTCAGTAGACTTTGTATCATTATTTGGAAAGTAGCTCACGAATTAGTTCATTTTTAGCCGTCCAAATTAAGTAGTTTTAAAATAAAACCCAATATCTGAACAATCAGTTGTACGAAGGCTTTAGGTTATAGTGGCTCGAGTTTTCTGATTCCGACAAATGATTGATATGTTGCAAAAATACGTCCGCTTACCAAATTTCAGTCGGATATCTGAAAAACTGAGTGACTAGATTGCTCGACGTTCTCATCATTTAAATATACCTTTCCATGGGTCTATCTCTTCTTCTTCTGGTACTTAAAAACATCGGACCAAAGCTATAATACCATTTCATATTCATGAAAGATATAAAAATCATTTTTCACTAACATTTACATTCGTGAAATTGGCTATTAGTTTGTTATATGTTTTTTTTTTTATAAAATTTAAAGCAACAAAAAAATAGCAATTTATAAAAAAATTTTTTTAATTTTCGACCGTGACAGGACTCGAACCTGCAATCTTCGGATCCGAAGTCCGACGCCTTATCCATTAGGCCACACGGCCCTCGAGTTGCCGCTTGAGCATTGCTACACTTAAGTGTGCGCTGTTGTTTGTACAACAACAAGCGCATAGCCAGTATTTGTTTCGGCATTTTTAGGGTACATACATACATGCATACATACATAGATTAGCTGGCACGATAGAATGATGAAAATTGTTAGCGAAAATAAATGTTTGCCTAAATGTTTTTATGCAAATATTAATGTTTGTAGATATTGGTCATGTATGCACATTAGATTGCATGACTCCCCATCCAAGAAAAAAATCGGTACTGTGTTTCTATTGGAATTGTAAAATCTATTTTATTTTAACACTTCCACCAAAATATTTCGGTAAAATATTAAGGTTAACGTGAGCTGAAAATAATTCCAAACAGGGAGTTTTTTATGAATAAAAATAGTTTCTTAAGGATTTTTTTTCTAAAATCCCCTCAAATCACCAAACGGTTTAAGCTTAAAAATTTTGCATACAAATATTTAAAAAAAATGTAAAAAAAATTTCTACGGAATCGTTATAATGAAATTTTTGATGCTGTTTTTCAAAGATTGGTGTAAAAAAAAAATTGAACAAGTGAACCTTAACTATTCTGATTTAGACTTGTGAGGTATCATTGGAAAGATATTTTCTCACCCTTTTTATTTATTTTTAATAAACTCATTCAAAGAATGAAGGAGAAAGATAAGATGAACGAACCCCAAGTTGAATTAAGTTGTGTTGGGATTTGAAAAAGAAAAAATCGGGGCGTGAATAAGTTTTTTTTTTGCATTAATAAAAATAGTGGGAAAATATCATTCTACTGATGACTTCATAAGTCTAAACGGAATAGTTTTGGCCCAGTTATTCAAATTTTCCATAAACCAATCTTTAAAGTTAAAAAACAGCATCAAAAATCTCATTATTACGATTCCGTTGAAAACATTTTTAAACATTTTTATGCAGATTTTTTAAGCTTAATCTGTTAAAAAGTTCTTTGAGAAACTCGTTTTTTTTTAACTGCAAGTTTGGAGGTAAAAACCGCAACTTTTTTTTGGTGATGCAGTCTAATGCACATACATACACGTTTACGTAGACGGTTTTTGATCCCAAGTCTGACTTTATATAGTTCCCGATCAGAAAACAAGAGATTTCTCCCGGTCCAGGGAGCGCTGTAGTCCACCATCTGAAATTTCAGCGCGATATTTTTTATACATAAATTCGTCATTTCACTTCGAAATAATTAGGAGAAGACTGGAATTTTGCATGGAATTATTTTTTGGGGTTCTAGTTAGTCTACATATCAAAAATTCTGGTCCTTCCAAGTGCCACTAGAGATATTACGAAGGGTCCAAGGCCACAAGAAACTGCTGTTTGCAAAAATCTAGTTAATGATCACTTTTGCTTAGGATATTAGTTACAAAAATATCAAGCGAAATCGAACCTTTTTGATAAATTTTCGGGCAAATACCTAATTTTGTGAGAACAAAAAACCTTTTGCCAAAATAAAATAAAATTTTTTGAAGCAAAGAAATAATGCAATTCATAATTATTCCGCTGATTTCGAATATATGCTTCGTTTTCTTTTTGATTGCGTTTGTTACCATTTCACGATGGCGTTCACCGTACACCGTAAAAAAAAATTCCAAACATTGTCTATTTGCGGGTGCACAGTTTTTTTTCTTGCGGTGCAGTTAGGCTTGTTAACGCATCCGTTTAGGTGAAACGGTGCCACATCGCTTATGATGTGTTTTTTTTTTCATCCGCATCAACGTTTGGATCACTTTTACGCGTTGTTCAACTGAGTATCGCTTCATGACTAAGTTTGCTAAAGCCTGTACTACCAATTGTCAGGAATCACAAATAATTCCTGTCAAAGATCTGCATTATGCTTTTATCACCCTCTATTCATGCATACCGTATTCATAAACATGAACAATGTTATACTTCTTTTCCACCCAAAAATTAAAAAAAAAAAAAGTTAATAACGAATATTTTTTAATAATTAATTCATATTTTCCACAGCTCGGCTAGTGGGTTCACATCACAACGAGTCCTCCTGCTCATCAAGTCCTGATTCACCTCGCCACACATTGCACGGAGCACAAGCGAAGGAACTGCCCCTGCCGTTGGATAGCTCGAATGTCAACGGACAGGGTAGAGCACAATACTTATCAGCCACCTGCGTCGTATTTACAAACTATTCCGGCGACACGGCCAGCGTTGTGGATGAACACTTTTCGCGGGCGCTCAATTTTAGCAATAAAGAAAGCAAAGGTGAGTAGTTTAAAAATGAAAAAAAGTATATATAATTTAATAGTTATGTAGACGCACATGGGAGTGCATTTCTTTCATTAATTGCATATGTATGTACATACATATGTATAAGGGTGGTCCTTAAAAATATCAGCATCTAAATTTTTTATGGGTTCTACGTATGTACAAAAAATAGACACCTGAGAAATTTTCAAAGTTTTAAAATAGTTTTTAAGGGTCGCTGTTATCAAATCTAGTGTTGTGATAAATATATTTAGTTGACTGTTTTCTGTGTGTATCCTTTGATTTAAGTTTTTTTTTCATTATAGAGCATTATAGAAGGACAACGAGAGCCCAAAACGCATTTTTTTTAATTTTTTTTTTGGGCTGTTATATTTGTGCAATGGTATTTTTGCGAGTATGATTTCGTTGCAGGGCTTCGGAGCGGATTTTTGTTTATCGATTTCATTTTCGTATACTTTGACGATCCGTTTTTCCACCATTAGCTCCGTTCTCGCTCCCAATAAGAAACCATTTTGTTTATTTACAGCCTTACAACCGTTTGCCCGCAAGAATGATTCGTCTGCCGGTTTAAACGTAATCGAGATGATTGCAACTTAATCGACGTATGTAAGATAGTAGCTGAACGTGCAGAGGTGCTTGCTGGTATTTGTTGGCTTATGCCGTCAGCGGCAATACATAATTTTTATTTTTTTTGTTTTCTGTATTTGGTTTTTCTTAATTGCGAAAAAGCATCTGTGAAGTGCAGAATCAAATTAAACGACGAAGAAAATTGATTCAAGTTAAACAGTTAAAGACAAATTTATAAAGCCGCTGTAGCTGAGTGTGTAGAGATGGTTGCCGTTATTTGTTAATCCCGTCAGAGGCAACGTGTAAATATGTTTATAAAAATTTTTGTTTTGTATCTCCGAATTATGAAAAATCACCTGTGAAGTGCAGAGCATAAACGTAATCAAACAAAAAAATCGACAACCAAAAGTTTGGTTAATGTAAACAAAAATGTGGTTAAATTACCAAATAATTGTTGAAAAAATCAACCAAGGCTATTGTTAATATTAACCAAAAATCACTGATTCCTTTTCAAGTTTGAATTTGGTAATATTAACCAATTTTTGGTTAATTTTTTGCTCAGTGTAGATACATATCGAGCATTAACCGCCAAAAGATTAGCCAACATTTTTTTAAATTTTCTTATTAATATGAACCCAGTGTATTTTATCTTGTAAATAAAATGGCAGATATTAACCCAGCAAGCTAAAAATCTGAAAATGTATCAAAAAACTAAAAAACATGCGGCAGAAACGTATGTACAGGCAAGAACCAAAAATTGTTTTGATACGGATACGTTTTTGAACGTTTTTCTGAAATTTTTCCTATCGAATTTTTCTATCAATACGCTTTACTTCTAAACTTTTCAAATATTCAACATAAACAAATAAAATACAATTATTACTTTCAAATAACATGGAACGTTTTTGGTTACGTAAATGAACGGGAGTCGTATACCGTTCTTTTTCGCATAAAATTGACGAATCTCTGCTGGCTGGGAAGTCATTGTTTTTTCATCGCCGTTCAAATTGACTGACTGCTGGGCATTGTGCAAGGGACAGTATTGCCAAGTAAAAATAGAATGAAAATTTATTTAACACGTTTGTTTTCAGTGGCAAAAATAAAAAAAAACAATCAAGTAAATTTAAATTTCTTTAAGCAGCTAAGGAGCAAATGATTTTTTTTTTTTTTAGCTTTTTGCTCCGGCTCCTCTCCAGCCAAAATCCTTTGCTACTTAGCTCCTTGCTTCTTTGTCCCGCTCCGAAGCCCTGCTTCGTTAGAAAGTAAATTAAAGTACGCGAGAAACCGCTTGTTTTGATGGGACCAAATTTCGAATTTGTGCGATTTTTTTTAAATATAAATTTTTTCAAACCCTGGAAGCGGCACCTAAAAATTATTTAAAAATTATGAAATTTTCGTTGATGTCTTTATTTTGTTATAATTAAAAGGGGGTGCCTCATCAAAAATTTACATATATGTTAATATTTTAGCGACCACCCTAATACCTATGTGTGTTAGGTGTTTTTACAACAACTGAATGAGACTGTTAATAGTGATAAAAACAAAACACCTCCAAATGCAGATTTTCCAGCGAAATCACACCGCATAAGTATACCTGCATTGTATGTATCTATGTACATATGTAAGTGCATATGTGCATTAGAGGTATACGCCGCCGAGCCACGCCGCCGCCGCCGCCGTTTTTTGTCATTTTTNCATAGATACATACATATGTATGCATGCTGCTGTCTGTTGATTTCTCTTGCGCCAATTTTTTCTATGAAAATTGCACTTGAAAATTGCCGCCTTTTGGTGTCGCTTGTCGTGAATGTGCCACAGCAGCCAGCCAGCCAGCGAGCCAACAAATCAACCAGAGCCGCGCCAACCAATTTCGCCACTTTGATTTGATTTACATGACTAATGATGCCTTTTATAATGCGCCACGCACGATTTTCATTATGGGGCTATGCGATTGTGCAGTTGAGTGTGTTTAGGTAGGTTTTGAGATGATCAAAAAGCGGCTGCTGTCATGTAACTGTCAAACGTACTACAGTGGCGCAATGTTGGTACCCACCACGTCCAACTCATCATCAAGTGTGTTGTATTATGTCAAGAAACAGACGGGTATGGGAGGAATAGTGGGAGCAGATATACACATGTAAGAAGAATTGAGTGCCAAAAGTAATAAAATTGTTAAAGAAATTCTATCTCTCAGTTTGCTGGTGCGTTTCTAGACGCGCCCCGCCGCCGTATCGTCTTGTACATAAACATGTAGTAAATGCCATGTCATAATGAGTGTGTACAAGAAATTAACACGAGCGAGTTTTAATTCAAATTGGTTTTGTTGTCGCTTAGTTGATGTCTCAATTTTGCAAGTCTATTGTTTTTTTGCTATGTTGTTGTTAATTTTTGGCAAAACATAACTTTCTGCCTCACACAATAACTTCATAAATTAGTCAAGGCGTGGCGTGGCGTGGCGTGGCGTTGCACGTTGCGCTCAACCGCTTCGCCGTCCGTTAGCGATAGCGGCGGCTGCGGCTGCGGCTGCTGCAACCTCTGGTGCTGTCAGTGCCTGACACTTGCTGCTTGTTCTTTTCGATTTCGTAAAATTAATTACCGCATTTAATGAAGATAAACGCGTTGTCTTAAGCACATGACTTGCCTTTTTTCGTGTCTTTCAACGTCTCATTTCGTTCTTTTGGTTGGGGTTTTCTGCTCGCTTACTTGTACTTTCACGTGTCGCGTTGTCAGTTGGTTTTCTTTAATTTTACTTGCATATTTTTTGCGTGTTCATCAGTGTGTTTTGACTCATTAGCGCAAATGTTGGGGTAAAAAATTTAAAGTGTAGATAATGTAAACGTTTGGCAATTGAGGCATTGTTTTTCTTGTTGTCACTGACTGCGCCACATAAACTTGACGAGTAATATATGGAAAATGTATGTATGTAGTTACCCCCCGTATGTTTCAAAAACCAGTTAAATTAAGCTAGCTTAATGAAGTATGTAATTGAATTACATTGGTACATATTAACTAACCACATTTTTACAAAACATCTCCGGTTCTGCTTACCTGTGTTATATTATATATATTGGCCACTTAGTCATAATGTGAAATATGGAAAAATAGTTACACAAAATGTACGAAACTTGGCAATACATACTGCCTTAACCCTATCAAACCTTGCGATAGTAAATTTTACTCACAAAAACTCAATATAATCGCTGCGTTTTTAGTTTTTCTCTCTGACTGGTTTTCGCCCAGCGCTAATCTTACATAAAACCCATCTATCCAAGAGTGTACCATCACAACGATTTTTAAAAGGACTTTGAAATTTCATGGTTAGGATTACTTCATTCAAAAAATTATTTAAATAATTTAGGTCAATGGTTGAATTAAACATATCCCCGAAATTCCAAAGTCTTTTTAAAACAAATCCTGACATCAGAGAGAGAAACTCAAAACGTAATTTTACTATAGATATAGAGATATGGCCTCTAGTATCGCGGGCAGCGTCTGGCCTTTACTCCGAACGAAGTAGATTTACTCCGGTTTTTGAAAAATTTAAAAGCTACTCCTCTACTCCGCTTGTCTTCAAATCTGCTCCCCTTTTTCACGAGCGTTCTCGCCCTCTTAGAGCCGATTTTCGCAGTTAACGGAGTGGAGTTAATTCTTTCCAATTAAGTGATATAAGTTCTAAATATGAAATAAATCAGACCACAATTACGAATTTTCCAATTATCTCGCCGACATCATGCCATTTAAAAGCCCTGCTTCCTTAATGGCATCCACATCTGTCGTACGTTCTAGAAACCTAAATTTAAATATGTTGAAGGGTCCTCTGCAAAAGAGCGCTTCGCCGACTCCTCTGTCCAGCTTCAATCTATCTGTGCAAAAAAGAAAGAAAGTGCCGGCCAATAATGGGATATGCTTGTGCTTGGACCTAAAAATTCTAGGTATCAAGCAGAGAAATCTACCTTACCCAAATAATTGAAAAGGCAATGAAGAATAAACAGATGAACCTGTATGCATTTCATGATACATTAAATAGCTGATCTTGATAATTATAACGAAGCAATACTCTTGAGTATAACAAGGAAGGATATTCCTAAGCTCATAGCCGACTAGGTTATAAGTATGCTGTAATCGAGAAGTCGAACTAGAAGGTAGTAGGCGAACGGTAATGGCCACTAGTAGCTGCCCTTAACGGGGGGCCCTATCTCCCCTACTGTAGAAACTGGTTGTGACCTAATGTTAAGAAAAACCAAAAGGGAATGACTTGAATGCATATGATATACTGATGACCTTGTTATCTACATAGTAGGATGGGACGAGGACACCTTATGTTCCAGGAAGCAGTCTGCTCTAAACTTAACTGTGGGATGGTATACTGAAAAAGGGCTGTCAATTAACCCAATGCAGAAGGTAAATTTTAGCAAACCAAAATTTGGTGGTACAGAGATTAAGTTTTCACAAGAGACGAAATGTCTGGGCGGGATACTAGACAGGAGAATCAATTGGAGCTCACTTCTCACAGCGGCTACCAATAAAGTCATGACTTTATTTTATTATTGTCAAAGGCTCCAGTTAAAACTTGTGGAATATCTCTTAAATTAACGTACTGGTCATTCAATGCGGCGATAAAACCGATTGTCACTTATGCGGCACTGGCAAGGAAGCCAAAAGCCAAACAAGCAAGCTTCAGCGTCACTCTAGCTAAGCTCTATCGCCTGGTTTGTGTGGCCATAACGGGGGCTATGCGTATACGCCCGATAAAAGTGTTGGCCGGTTGGTGCGCCCTGAGATTGCCGAACTTAGGAAAACCATTCGTAAATAATCCCGTAGTCAAACTGATAGACTTAATGCTACCGAAGATGTTATTTATAAAGCACCTGAAAGGGATACCTACAAAAATGATAATCACCATGTTCAGCGAGAGATTGCAAGTTTGGTTCTCTGATGGATCATAACTTGAGGCTGCGGGCCCTGGCACCGATGTTTATTTCAAAGAAAAAAAGGTTTCAATGGGCATATACCGAACCATACGTTATACCAAAATTTTGGTAATTTAATTATGTGGCCACGAATTTCTGCGCAGAAGGACTAATGGGGCAATAATAAACATCATGGCGTATAGGCACGAAGCGTTAAGGGCCCTTGACTCTTGCTGAACGGCATTAAAGCTAGTAGACAATTGCAAAATGGCACTGAAAAAAACCTAGGAACTAATAACTAACTACCTTGGGGTAGGTTCTGGGCCGTGAGGGTTTCGATGGCAAAGAAAGGGCTGAGATTTTAGCGAAATACGGTGGCCAACCGAGCCTGATCGGTCTTCAACATTTCTGTGCTGGATACATGGCAGATCTCCTAAAGGGCTAAAAGCACTCGAAAATTAGAATCCAGTGGCGCATAAAAAAGGGAAAAAAGCAATCCAAAAGATTTATAATTCCCTCTTTCAGAACTCTTACTGCGTACCTGACTGAATACTGCAGGTGGAGATAGAAACCTCGAAACATACATTATGCAATTGCCCACGTATAACTAGACTTAGGGTAAATTCACACAGAAAGCGGAGCCGAGTCGAGCGAAGCCATTCCGAGCTTTATGAATGTGTTCATACAGCAAGCTTTTTCTTCATAAGCGTTTTGGAGCTGAAAGCAAAGCAGTTTTTGATTTTGAATTTTTTATTTAATTTTTCTGCTTCATGTTCCATATTCCAAAAAAAAACGAATTTTACAACTAATCTTTTGAATAAAATAAAACAAATATTTTTGCCGCTTTTCATTGACGGTAAGTTTTGTGGTACCTTTGCAGCCGAGTCCACGAGAATAGCTCCGCTTCGCTTCGTTCAGTGTGAATACCAGCAGCTTCGCTTTGTCTCGCCTTGCTTCGCTCGGCGCCGCTCTACTTTCTGTGTGAACGCGCCCTTAGACTTATACACCTTGGAGAACGATTACCGAGTTAGCATACTTAATATTAATAATATAGGTTTTTTTTTTTTTGATATTCTTAGCTACTGTCTTTTTTTTCATTCAAGCCAGGCAACTTTAGTGGTCTCTAATAGCTGATGAGCGTAATTTCTCTAATAGCTGATCAATTACTACCTATAAAAGATAAGCACTGCTACCGTAGCATGTCGCCAAGAAATCTACTTTCTTTTACTTTCACCGTACACAGCTTATTGTACAACTATGTATGTTTATTTGTGACAAAAAGAATGAAGATGTCCTGCTGCGTTGTTCGTGTGTGTTTTATGATAGTCTTCTCGCATGTCGCATAGGGGCGTTACCACTGTATAATTTATATTGAATCTGATAAGCGCACTTGATGAGTTTATCTGCCAAGGACCACACGCACCTAAGGAAAGAATACAAATATATGCAATTGTAAGTATGTGTGTATTTAGACTCGTAAATGCATTCCTGGCAATAGAAGAAAGCAAGCGCACGATGCCCCACTATGGCATTGCCTGCATGCCTTTGGTTGCACTTCGCGCACCTTTCAACGAAGGTATGCGCATCGGGCAACCGCAACCGCAACGGCAAGGACCATGCCAAACGATGATGCAGTTGCTCGACTCTTAGATTTAAAATTAAATAAACGACTTGAAAAAATAGTCATACAAAACAACAAAAACAAAGCGAAAAATTGGTACCAATAATTAAAAATAACTTGACATCTGCATGTGATGCAGAGCAAATGCAAAAGTGTAATGCAACAAGAACATGAAGAGAAAGAAGTGAGGATACGTATAGAACAGAAACGAAAAAATGTACATATGCATGTATATATAGATATTAGGGCGGGATAATTTCATTTCGAAAAAAGTGTATGCCAGATTCGAATTCTACGTTCGATTCTAAGCAAAAATGGTCAACAAACCATGTACCAAAAATCACGTTTGACCCTGCCAATTTTTAAAAGAAAAATTAGTGTATTATAATTTTTTCTGAATGAAATTAATTTTTTATTTACAAAATTTACATTAGACAGGTTAACAAAACTTTTTTTTTTTGAAATCCCTTGTGAAATATTTTCATATATTTCAAAGGCACAGCCCTTTAAATTAGGTTTTAGAAGTCGGTCATCGGGAATTTCTATGTATTTTATGAACGATATATATTTTTGAAGGAAATTGAAAGCTGTAAAAAAGTTTGCTAGGATTTTTCCATAAATTATCTTCTCCAAAAGTTATTCAAGGTTAAGGTCGAACACATACAAAATTTTACGTTTTTTAATAAATTTTCTACAAAATGTTAAAACTTTTCACTAAATATCATACAATTTTTCTAAGAAGTTTTATAACTTAAAATTCTCTTTAACAAAAGATAATTTAACTTAAATTATAAAATTTTCAAGTTTAACATTCTTTAAGTTTTTTTTTCACGTGGAAGAAAATGAGTTCAAATATTGCACAAAGTTTGAAACTTGGATTGGCTTTCAAGGAAAATTATAAAATTTCAAAGAAAAATTGTATGATATTTAGTGATAAGTTTTAACATTTTACCCTTAATTAAAAAGAAAAAACTTTAAGTTTTTTATATGTTCGACCCTAATCTTGAATAACTTACTTTATTGAAAAATCATAACGGACGCATTTACAGCTTTCGATTTCCTGCAAAAATATACGAGTTGTAAAATTGCAAAATTTCAAAATATTTTCCTGTGTTATTTATACGGAAAGTAGAAATTCGCGATATTGAGGGTACCGCTTTTAAAAGGCGTCTTTTTTCGATGTCCCGAGAATATTGCGCAAGGGATTTTGGAAAAAAATTGCCGATTTTTTTTTTTACCAGTCTAATGTACTTACACACACATATTTATAGGTATTTAGTGTTAGTGCTTTCAGCGGACCTGCGGAAAAATTTGATAAAGATACAAATGTTTTTCTGCTGTTGCTTCTTGCAGCTAACATACATATGCAGCTACTTAAACTTAGCTGCCACTGGCTCTTCTTCTTCCTATTGTTGTGGGGTTTTTAATTTTTCTTTGCTTGTGCTGCATTGTGGCGCGCACAAAGGAATTTCATCGAATTTCAGTTGGCATCTAATTAAATTGCTTTCGAATCATGAATATGCCATGGCTGAACGACTACGAGTAAGTACGTAAGTACGTCAGCGAGTCGACGACTAAAGCGAGCGAGGCAGACTTTTTGTGGCTTATCGAAATACCGCACGAGGATATTTTTGGGAATCATTGCACGCCGCTTTAATACGATTTAAGTTTTATGTGGACAACTAATGAATTAATGCAGTGAGGCGATGGCATTGCAGTGGCCCCAAACGGTTACAGCCACCAGCAACCACCACCACCACCACCCAATGCATGCATGCGCCCGCTGCAACGGTGCATTCCAATGCAAATACCACAGCAAACAAAAAAAAAAAAAAATAAAAAAATTATAACAAAAAAATGCAATTCAAAAAGTAAAAACTATAAATGACAGCGAACAACAATGCACGTCCCAACTGTTGCACAAAACTCTGCCATTAACGAGTCAACTGGTTTGGACACAAGAAGATGCAACATTTTGACAATGCCTGTGCGGAAATGTCGGACGTTACATAGAGAGGAATCTATGTACTTATTTTAAGCGCAATGAAGTAAACTAGGCGTAGTTTTTAGGTAGTAGAGATAATATTTTTTTGTCATTTAAAATCTGGACATGAACGCTTTGAAGCAAAGAATAGACAAAAATTTTGGGTTATCTAAAAATGGACATAGCTTTTTGGTAATCTACAAAAAAATTTGGTTGGTAATTTTTGAACAACTTATACATACATACTTAAATGTTTGACACCAGTTTTCGGCCATTTAACAACTATTTTTGAATATTGTATGGTAAAAAATTAGACATAAATTTATGGCTACTTAATAACCGGACATAGATTCCTGCCAATAAAAACGGAGGTGTGAATTTTTTTTATAAGCCTTAAACTTTACGGTGCCTAATATAGAAACGGAATTTAAATTTATTGACACATAAAAACTGAACGCTTGAAAATAAAAACATTTTTGGTTATTTCAAAACTAAACAAAGATCTTTGGTAAGCTAAAAACTAGGTGTAAATTTCTGATGATTTTGAAATACAAGGAATTTTTGGTAATTTTAAAATCTGGGCATAATTTTTTTTTTAAACTCGACATGAATGCTTAACGTAAAAACTAAGAAATAAATTTGTTGCTATTTAAAAACGAAATATAATTTTTTGGTAATCTAAAAACTAGACGGCCATTTCTTCCTAATTTAAAACTGCACATAATTTCTTGGTAAACATTTTCTAAAAACTGTAAACATTATTTTTTTTGGTGGTTAAGAAATTGGAAAAAAAAATTTGGTCACTAAAGAAGTGGACATAAACATTTGAAGTTAAAAAGTGGACATAGACATATCTACGTATAAATATTTTTGGCTACTTTGAAATTGGACAATAAAAAATATGTGTGGGGTTTTGGTAATTTCTAAGCTGCACAAAAGTTCTTGGACGCTTTAAAAAATGGACAAAAATTTCTTACAAATTGGACATGAACTTCGAATAGTTGATAAATTGGACATAAATGTTTGGCCATAAGTTTTTCGTAGTTTTAAAACTGGACATAAATTCTTTATCTTAAAAGTCTGGTTACAAATTTCTGGAGTTTTACATATTAAAAGTTTGGCCATTTAAAAACTGCTTAATAATTTTTGGTCAGTGAAAAATTTGGATACTTAAAAATTTGCGGTGGCGAGTGGATATACACACGCTTTAGCCTTGGATAGAAGATTAAGAAAAAATATGAGTTGAATGCCAAAAAGTAGGCAAAAAACTTTACCAAAGTGGATATAGTTATGTAGCAGTTAAGTCGGTGGGTACATGTCCCATTTTCCAAATATGATTTTTTTTTTTTTTTAAATTAGGCACACGCACGCAATTTTTTTCCGCATTGCCGTCATTAAATTCGTGTAGTTGCTGATTCAATGCGATTTTAATGATTATATTTCCTTTAAGGGCTTTATTTATAAATACAATTTCAACAGCAGTACCATTTTATTTACACACTTACACACTCATGTATTGTTGCAAGTTTTTATTGCTTTATGCATATATGGATGTTCTGCAATAAAAATAATGTACATACATACATACTTGTATTCGTTTGTAAAGACATTTGTATCCTTCGGGGACTTCTTGTAAGTGTGGCACATTCTTGTTCGGTGTTGAAGTTCAAATATTTTGCAGAACTGAAATTTCCGAAATTTTCGAAATTTGCAATAAAAAATGGTATGCAATCGATTTTGGCATAATTAATTACTTTCACTGAATACCATTTGCATAAATAAGTAAGTAAATATGTTGATGTTGAAAATACTTTCATTTAGATGCCATAAAATGTGGCTATGTTTGTAAGCGCGTAGGTATGCACATATAAAAAAGGGGAATTTGTTGTATACTTTAATTATATTACAATTAATTAATTACGAACTTAAAATGATTTACTTTGGAACGAATTTCAGTCATTCCTTATTGAATTTGTTTGGAATACAAATAAATCAGATTCGATGTTGTGCCAAGCTATGGTGTCATTTTGCGAATCGAACATGGCGGGACATGAGGGAAATCACTACAAAATTATGTATCCTCCTCTCTCATCTTGTCAACCAGAGTCAATGCAATATGTTTGAAGTCATATTTTTTGGGGTTATAAAGAAGAAAAGGGCAATCTTTTGAGTTTTGACTTCAAAACTTAAAGATATTGTCTAGGTCATAATACAAAAGTTCGTTTATTTTTTGTTTTAAAACAATGGTAAAGATTTTCAATTAGAAAATAGATTTTTTCCTTGAAATCAGCGAAAGTAATTTGTTCGAAAACTATGTATGCTAGTTACAGATTCTCCCGAATGGGCTGATCACATTGATCCAAACAAGAGTAGGAATTAGCATTGTCGAGCAAACTCGGAAGTCCACCTTAACCCCAAAACATAGAAACAAAAAAAAATACGTCCATGGTCTTATAGAATTTTTTTAATGTTTAACAAACAGGATTTGACAGTATTCCCCACAATATTGGTTAAAAAAAATTCGTATTGAAAACAGATTTGCCTTAAAATTTTCCCGGATAAGTGAAAAATAATATCAATTCGCACAATTTGCCAAACAATGATTATGTAAGTGTTCCTACAAAACAATTCTACAAGCCCGGAATGACTGCAAGATTTGTCGAGAAGGAAGAAGTGATCAATGCTACAGCTGATTTATGGAATGAGCCATACTTGAACTGGTATGAGAGGAGACCAATCGTTGAATCAATTGGAGCCTCGGAGCTCAGGTACTATGGCCACGTCAACTGATCCTCGATAATTTCGACAAGTCACGGATTGAAAAAAGTAGATCATTGTAAAGGACTTATTATCCTTATATTTCATGTAAATAATGGGTCATATATATGAAAGTCTCCGTGGATTTTTTATAACATTTTTGAAAAACAAATTCTTTAGTTGAAAATTAATTTTAATAAAGTACAGATTGGCCATTATTACCTATGACCTTGTGGCATTTTTCGAGTAGCTTCATAATTCGATCGGTTTAGTGCTTCTGTATTTTATCGGCGAAAAATTTGGCCAGCTGATTTTCAGTGGCCCTTCGAACGGCCAATTTTTGAACATCAAGAGAGTTTTGGAAGGCGGATGCCATACAACTTCCCAACCAAGTTCCGTCCAGTTGTTCCCATTGTCTTGATGATTGATCGTTTCGCCCCGTTTTAGCAGTTCATAATGGACAATTCCCTTCTAGTACTACCAAGGCTTTGAAATCTTTTTGTGGAGGACCATCGGTCTTTGATCATGATCGTTTACCTTGCTTATTCTCGTATTCCATCCATTTGTCATCGCTCTTTAATGATTCACTGCAAAATTAGTTAAATTTCGTTGCGTTTCAGCATCGTTCCACTGATGGTCAATCCAGACGACCATCGGCGTAGCCAGAATGAAATTTAGGGGGGGGCTCGACCCTATTAAGCTGGCATTTCAGGGTACTGATTTATATATATATAAGGAAAATTTGAAAGTTAGGGGGGACTCGAGCCCCCCCCCTGCCCCTACCTGGCTACGCCCATGCAGACGACCCTATTCCGTTTATTCTATCCAGATTTTGCATGGTTGCGGAAGAGCTCTTCGGGATAGTTTAGCATTTACCGTTCATGGTATTACAAGATACCAATACTTATTATGTAAGGGTGCCCCGGTTTAGGGCTTCCACCGTAACATAATACATCCTATCTACATATATTTTCCTCTGTTTTAATAAATTTTCCTCATGCGCAATGGTCGGCATCTGCGCCTATTCTCATACACTAATTTCTGTTGAAATTTATGCCCAATTGCAAAATGTGTATGTGAGTATGTACGTGTGCATATATAGTAGGTATGCATGCTGGTGCAAGTAAATATACCCACTTCACAAATTTGCAATAAAATGTGTCACTTAACGGCATGGCGCCACGCCTTGTTGCACATAAGGCGGTTGCGCGCTTTGTGATTAACAGGAATTCGCAGCAAGCATGTTCAGGATCAACACGTTCATTAAAAAAGAGAACTTGAAGAAAGAAAACTATAAGAAAAAAAAAAACATTTATAACATTTGCTAAAGTACTTAATAATACGAGTAAATAAACCAATATACAACTTAATGTATGTATATGTGTACATTAGACCGTACCAGAAAAAAAGTTCGCCATACTTCCCTTATTCTAAGTACTTTTGCAAGGCAATTTGGTAAACAATTTTTTTTTTTTCATTTTTTGTCATATCTTCGGCATTAACAGTCGGATTTTAAGTATGCTATATCGATGTTCTTGTATCGAGGAGCCAATTTTTTGGTTATATAATAGTTATCCACCAGATCTCAGTTTCTGTCATCCTGACGTACCACCCTAATGTCACTTAATGAAAGTCCACAAAAAATTAAACTATGGCTAAGGAAGCGTGCATTTCGATTCGAAGACAATTTTTTGTTCTACAGATCATTGGACTCAAGTATCCTAACATACCACCCTAATCGTAATAAATTAAAGCTCTCCAAAACTCATTAAACTTTTGCTCAGGAAGTAATTTTATTATTCTAGTAAAACTGTTTAAAAAAAAGTAAATGCGCCTGGGCCACATTGGAGAAGTGAAACTTACGTTCTTCTTCTTATTTCTTCTTTTTTGGCGCTGTAACCGCCTAAGCGATTTTGGCCGAGTTCAGCAAAGCACGCCAGTCGTTTCTCCTCTGTGCCAACTGACGCCAATTGGAAACGCCAAGTGAAGCCAAGTCCTTCTCCACCTGATCTTT